>NW_016107336.1:2905169-2928328 GCF_001604975.1 Cebus imitator
TGGCGATCATTAAAAAATCTGGAGACAACAGATGCTGGAGAGGATGTGGAGAAATAGGAACACTTTTACACTGTTGGTGGGAGTGTAAATTAGTTCAACCATTGTGGAAGACAGTGTGGCGATTCCTCAAGGACCTAGAAATAGAAATTCCATTTGACCCAGCAATCCCATTACTGGGTATATATCCAAAGGATTATAAATCCTTTACTTTCTTAATCAACTTGCATTCACTTTATGGACTCACCCTGAATTCTTTCTTGCATGAGATTCAAGAACCCTTTCTTGGGATCGAGGGATCGGGACCCCTTCCCAGTAAAAGCATTGCTAGCAACCTGGTTTCCAGGGGGGTCCCCACACGCTTAGGAACTGACCCCAGAATCTTTATCCACGGGCTGACCTTTCCTGCCTGCTGACAGAGGTCTCTGGTTCTTCCTGTTTTCTGAATGTCTGGAAATAGCTTATTCTGAGAGTTGCCATGTTCTGTCCCTATACGCTAATGGAGCCTATCGGTCTCAAGGTCAACGCCCTGTGCATGTAACTGGCATATCTCACCTCTGCCTGCAGCTGGGGGTTGCTTCTCTCTGGGTCTCCAGTGTTCCTGGCCTCTCCTAGCTTCTCCTGTAGGCTGTGTTTCATCCTTTTCTATCCAAATGTTTTAAGTGATTCATCACAATGGGAAGGATGCAAAAGTCAGGGATACTGCTTAAGGGTATGAGCCCCTGAGCTGACTACTGAGGTTGAATTCCAGCTGTGTTATCTTGGGCCTCAGTTACTTAACCTGTAAAATGGGGATAATCATAGTATTGATTTAATTACATTGCTGGCAGGGTTAAATGAGAAGATATCTGTAAAGCATTTAGCATGGTGCCTGAGGCCTCTGAAACTGTAAATGTTAGCTATCATTCTCACTCTTATTGTTACTAGTGCTCTTATCATCCTTAATTGTTATTAATACTTTTACTAGGAAGTAGGAGAAGGATATAGAAGATAGGGAAGAAGAAGATCTTGTATCTTTTTAAAAATTTTGCCATAGAGACTGAGTGCAGTGGCTCATGCCTATAATCCCAGCACTTTGGGAAGTTGAGGCAGAAGGATCACCTAAGCCCAGGAGTTTGAGACCAGCCTAGGCAACATAGAGAGACCCCCATCTCTACAAAAAGTCAAAAAATTAGCCAGGCATGGTGGCATGTACCTGTAGTCCCAGCCACTTGGGAGGCTGAGGTGGGAGGATTGCTTGAGCCCAGGAAGTCAAGCCTGCAGTGAGCCATGATCACACCACTGCATTCCAGCCTGGGCCACAGAGTAAGACCCTGTCTCAAAAAACAACCAACCAGCCAAGTGCAGTGGCTCACACCTGTAATCTTATGCTGGAAATAGATGTTGGAAATAGATGCTGGGTGCCGCAAAAAAAAAATTAGCACTGAGACAAAGGATATTTCGGCAAAGTGATTTTTACTTCCTGCATTGCAGGAAGGGTACTTTCATTAGCCATCTTGCCACAAGAATACAATGAACAAAGGAAAACACACACGTTCATTCTTTATGCATTTGGGGTCATCCTTACTGCTGTGTCTGATCTCCATTGGCTGGAGCAAGACCTCACAATCTAAACTAAAACCCAATTAGCTAACAACTTAAAACTTTTTTAAACAGGTAAAAGCACTGGCGAGCTGGGACATGCCTGTGAGCACGTCCAGTACAGATATCTTGGTTAAAGTACAAGGACATAGAATATACTACGTGCCTGTAAGCATGGCATGTTTAACAGCTGCGTAGGATAGGGCTTAACAAAGTTATTAGCACACTTATGATTTATTCTTTAACAAGAAAGGAAATTTTAAAAAGGAATTTTTCTACTTCCCACATCTTAGCACTTTGGGAGACTGAGGCAGGCAGATCACTTAAGATCAGAATTTCAAGACCAGCCTGGCCAACATGGTGAAACCTCATCTCTACTAAAATTACAAAAATTAGCTGGGCGTGTGGTGGCATATTCCTGTGGTTTCAGCTACTTGGGAGGCTGAGGCATGAGATTGCTTAAACCTGGGAGGCGGAGGCTACAGTGAGCCAAGATCATACCGCTGCACTCTAGCCTAGGTGACAGAGTGAGACTCTGTCTTAAAAAAAGAAAAAAAGAAGCCAACAAAAATTTGAAAGAGATATCTGCTCTTCTTCATCTGCTCATCCTTCCTCACCATACCAAAAGATTACAGCAGCAGTAGTTTCAAAATGAACATCAGGATATGTGACATGACCATCGAGTGGGAAGAATTTAATTTCCAAACACTTCTAGAAAATTCCATTGATACCCTCATGAGTTTGATTTTTGCTTAGAGAGCGAAGAATGTAAGCTAAGATTACTTAGTATAGATACATTGGAAGTATGGGCGTTTTGTGGGATGGTCTATAAATCCAGCCTCCCTATATGTTGTGAACTCCTAATAGCCAACTCACATCTGAATTTTAGGAATATAATCCATTGCTATGACAACCATTAATGATATCATGTTTTGCCCCAATTCAGTGCATTGGAGTACTCTCCAAAGGGAAACACATTTACATGAATCAGTTTATCTTTCATCTCATATCAAAGAAGCCAATCAGGTTATTTTGCCCAGCAGATCTATTATTAAAGAAACAAGTTTGCCTTTTAGCTCCTATCTCTAGATTGACAGGATTCATCTTATTTATAATACTAACATGAAAGGCAAGGTCTTCTGTGGATGAAAGAAGGCCAACTGCTTTAGCAGTACCCTTCAGACAGGTACATCCATAGCCAGCAGTGACTAGTTTTCCAGAGTCCTCTCGGCATGGAAGGGTTCGAACAGAGGAAATTCCGATTGCACTCTCAATTCAATAGCCGTTGAGTGCTCCAAAGCGTGGTTTTTAGCAATGCACATTTCTGACTCCAGGACTTTTGCATGCAACATCTCAAGCTTTCCAGCAGCTGCCGTGTTACCAGTGGTGGAATTCTTACAAATCCGCAGCAAACTCTATCCTTGTCTTCTTAGAGGAAAGAATTTGGCCGAGGGGCAGAAGTAGGTTTAAAACAAAGGGAAAGACTGTGGCAAGTTTTAGAGGAGGAATGAGAGTTTATTAAAATGTTTTCGAGAAGAAACAAAAGGAAGCAAAACACATTTGAAAGAGGGCCAAGCTGGCCACTTGAGAGGCTAGCTGCCCCATTCAGCCTTTGATCGGGGGATTTATAAACTGGCATGATTTGGGGCTTCTCTTTTCTCCTTCCTTGATCCTCCCCTTGGGGCAGCCTGTTGCTCAACCACCACATGCCCAGTGTTGCTCAGCACTTGGGAGGGTGACTGCATGCACAATTTTTTACTGAGGTTGTACGCATGCTCTCTAGTGGCAATTTTCCCTTACCGGTCGACGGTCCCCAGATGAAGGTCATATACCCGCTACTTTGCCTCTTAGTGTGCATGCTTGAGCCCGCTTGTCCTGAAATCTTGCGGAGAAGCTGCTGATCATCAGCTCCTGGTATTTTCTATCTATGGGGAGCCTAGCTTTGCCTGGTGCTGGCAGTGACCAATTATCATTTCAGAGAGCGAGTTTAACAACCGCCTAATCATCACCTGATGGTCACCTGACACTCCTGGGGTGCCCTTTCCTGTCCTGCTCACATCTGCCTACCTACTCTAACAGTAGAAACGTTCCAACAGCACACTGTGTAGTTTTCGTGTGTCAGCTAACTTTGCATAGGCATTGCAGATTTAGATGGGCAGAGCTCCACCTATAATTTTTGTCTGAGACTTTAAGGTTAGTAAAGGAGGTCAGATGTTTCTCCTCCCCGGGACTCCTATGAACTCAAAATCTCACAGACGTTTCATCAAAATGGCAGGCAATGTTATTTTGGTTAGAGATGTGCTTCTTTAAGGAGAAGTGAAAGCCTCTCAACTTCAGGAGTGATATGACTATGTGCCCTTGACCACATTTCATGGCATGGAAACAAAGAGACCACTCCCTTCAAGGCAGTGGGTCATAGCTCTGTTGGGGTCCATGTTGCTCCTAAGAATCCTTTAAAAGCTGAGCATGGTGGCTCACACCTGCAATCCCAACAATTCGGGAGGGTGAGGTGGGAGGTTTGCTTGAGTCCAGGAATTTGAGACCAGCCTGGGCATCTTAGTGAGAACCCCATCTCTCCAAGAACTAAAAAATTAGCCAGACATGGGGCACCCACCTGTTGTCCCAGCTACTTAAGACACTGAGTGGCAGATTGCTTGAGCCCAGGAAGTTGAGGCTGCAGTGAGCTGTGATTGTGCCACTGCACTCCAGCCTGGGTAACGGAGTGAGACTTTGGCTAAAATAAAACAAAACAAAAACTTACTTGTTTGGGTGCCTTTTGTGCTCTTCAGATGATATCCACCCTGGCCTCCTTCTCCCTGGCAGTCCTAATCAGTACCATAGCACTTCAGCAAGTAAGTTATGTTAGTGGAGTGTCCACAGCTAAACCAGAACCCTTCTGGAAGCATCCACAGGGAATTGGTAGAGGAGGCTGTCTCTGTGTAACTGCCCAGTGGATTCTTCCTGCCCACTGCACAGACAAAACCAATTCACTGAGACCAGGGGATTGTAATAAAGAGTTTAGTAGGCACGAGGCTGGTCCTGCCATGTGGGAGACAGAGTTATTACTCAAGTTGATCTCTCAGAAGATTCAGAGGCTAGGATTCTTCAAGGAGAGTTTGTCAGGCCAGGGAGTCTGCTTCTGGGTGAAATCACGACTGATGGGCAGGGCCTGTAGGTCCGGATGGAGCTATTGCCAAACTGCAAAAACCTGAAAAGACATCTCATTCCTAAGGCCAGTCTTAGGTTTCACAATAGAGATGTTATCTGCAGGAGTAATCCCAGAAGTTGCAAATGTTGTGATCACCAGAATAATGGCTGGTAATCATTTATGTCTATACCTTAGCAGAATTCAGGCTCTTCACATTCTCCCAGTGGCATTTCATTCTCTTTACAAAGGCGTTTAATTTTGGAGAAGGGCTATTATCATTTAAACTATAAACCAAATGTCTCCCAAAGTTAGCTCGACACAAGCCCAGGAATAATTAAGGGCAATTTGGAGGTTAAAAGCAAGATGGGGGTTGGTTAGATCAGATCTCTTTCACTGTCTTAATTTTCTCACTGTTGTAATTTTTGCAAAGCCAGTTTCATCTGGGGATGGGAACTGGTTGCGGGGAGTCACGTGTGGGCGAGGACGTAGTCTTCACTGTTTACCTTTTGTATTATTGAATTGGGTAACGTATTCATGCAGCACCTGTTTTAAAAGTAAAAAATTAAGTTATAAAGAGCTATGTGGCTCACTTTCCTCTTTCCTCTTCCTGCAACTCACTTTCTTCTTTCTCTTTCTGTTTCTCTGTGTTGCTGTGTCTTTGGTGAAGCAGAGGGTAGAGGACATCATGGGTCAATAAGCTGTGGGGTGGGGCCCTGGACAAGGATAAGCATTCCAGATCAACAGTGGAGTGCCGGTCTCCCAGGCGGAACTCCCACTCCCTGCTCAGAAGCCACCTGCTGATATCTTCGTTGTGCATGTCAGGCACAGGAAGTTCCCCCCACGCCCCGATATAGTCAGACCTCCAATCATTTGTCAAGTAGTTCATACAATATTATGTCAAGTGCCTGGGCCAGTTTCTGCTCACAGTATGTGCTCAGCTGAAATGCACCGAGGTACATGGCTGGAGCCCTACCCAGATTCTTATTGGATGCAGGTTTCCTCCCTCCCCTTGTTAGGCTGAGCTCCAGGCAACTTTTCCAAAGGGGATACAGCTGCGGGGAGAGGCGGGCATGCCTACAGGGCCCAGAAATGATTCTATCTTCTCTTCCATCCCTATTAGGCCAATCTTTCAGAATCTACGAGATATCAAGCAATGTAATCAAATCAGGAATCAGTTGTGTGCATTGTGGGCCTGAAAGAACAAAGGCAGCATAGTGAGGAACAGAAAGGAGGAATGGAATCTGTTTCCAACAAGTTAAGGTGGAACTGAGCTTGCCTTGGCCTCCCCCACCTTCCCACTTTGCCTTTCACCAGAAAAATCATGCAATTTCCCCTTCTCTCTAATGTGTACTAACGTATGGCATTTGCATTGGATAAAATTGCCATGCAGGAATTTGGGATGCTGAGGAGGCAGATGTCCTGTGAGGAGGTTAGCATGAACCTGTGTGGAGGGATGGCGCCCACTGCCAGGGACCTGCAGCTGACACTGCTCTGGCTGTGTCTCCCTCATGCTGGCATCTGGATGGACTGGAACTGGAACCGCCCAGTGGGTTCCCCTTGTCCCCTGCCTAGGCAGAGCCAATTTATCAAGACTGGGAAATTGCAATAGAGAAAGAGTAATTCACGCAGAGCCAGTTGTGGGGAAGTCCAGAGTTTTATTATTACTCAAATCAGTCTTCCCCAGCATTCCGGGATCAGAGTTTTTAAAGACAACTTGGTGGCTGGGCGAGGTGGCTCATGCCTGTAATCCCAGCACTTTGGGAGGCTGAGGTGGGTGGATCACCTGAGGTCAGGACTTCAAGACCAGCCTGGCCAACATGAAGAAGCCTTGTCTCTACTAAAGATACAAAAATTAGCCAGGCGTGGTGGCATGCGCCTGCAGTCCCAGCTACTGGGGAGGCTGAGACTGTAGAATTGATTGATCCCGGGAGGCAGAGGTTGCAGTGAGCAAGATGGCACCACTGCACTCCAGCCTGGGTTACAGAGCTAGGCTGTGTCTCTAAATAAATAAATAAATAAATAAAATAAAGACAACTTGGTGGGTGGGAGGGAACCAGTGAGCTGGGAGTGCTGATTGGCCAGGTGAAATCATAGGGAACTGAAGCTGTCCTCTTAGCCTGAGTCAGTTCCTGGGAGGGGCCACATGATCACATGAGCCAGTTTATTGATCTGGGTGGGGCCAGCTGATCCATCAAGGGCAGGGTCTGCAAAAGAGCTCAAGCGCTGATCTTAGAAGCAGTTTAGGGAGGGTCAGGATCTTGTAGCCTCCAGCTGCATGACTCCTAAGCCATAATTTCTAATCTTGTGGCTAATGTTAGTCCTTCAAAGGCAGTGTAGTTCCCAGGCAACAAGGAGGCTTGTTTGGGGAAAGGGCTGTTATCATCTTTGTTTTAAACTATAAACTAAGTTCCTCCCAAAACTAGCTGGGCCTATGCCCAGGAAGGAAAATGGACAGCTTGAAGTTTAGAAGCAAGATGGTGTTGGTTAGGTCACATCTCTTTCACTGTTTAAGTTACAATTTTGCAAAAGCAGTTTCAGAACCACAACCTTATTTTGTCTCACAAATTTATATATGCTTTTCTGCATTTGCCCTCTCAGCTATCATTTTTTTTTCCCAGATACTCATTTAGACTCAGAAGAAAATTGTAATAGGGAAGAAATCAAATCTTCACCTTACTGAGAGGCAAACACGAGTTGGAGAGGTTTGAAAGTGTCCTCAATTAGAGGACAGAAACAAGTGTGACAGGCAGGCCATCGGGAAATGCTTTTCATTTGTTCAGACAGTCACATCAGAAAGAACCAATCTGTTAGAAATAGTAAACGGGTGTTGGTATGGATTTAGAACAAAGGCTACCGATATAAACATGAACACACACATGTCTGCAGTTCTGAGCTGGAAGACACATCTGTTTATTAAGGGCTCAGTCCCCTAGGGGCAGAGATGCCCAGTCCGGTCAGACTGGATTGAGAGTCCATTATGGATTGAATCCATTGTGCTTGGGCCACCTGTCTGCTTGTGATAAGAGAGAAGCCCAGGAAGGCAGACAAATCGTCAAATCATTGATTTGCCTGGTTAGACAAGACATCAAGGAGTGGTTTTTCCAAATGGAGTGTATGGTTTTACTTCCCCCATGTAATGATGGAAAATCATGTTATTTGCTTCAAACTAATCTACGTAGGTCTACATATGTGTAAAACCTCATTGAATCTCCTCTGCCAGCTAACCAGGTGTTAATTACCATTGACATCATCCCCACTTCACAAATTAGCCCACCGCAGTCTAGAGAGATTTAGCATCAGGTTATAATGATTGGCTTTTTGGAGCCAGATAGTCTGGAGTTGGGAGGCTATGCAGATTAATCCAGTGGGCTATTTATCACTGAAATAGAACTCACTCATACATTCCAGAAGTATTTCTGAGCTTCTGAGTGCTGGGTGTCATTCCTGGTACAGGGTGTTGGGGAGGGAAGATGAGGGACCCAAGTGTGAATAATGCTCAGCTCTGGCTTCCAGGAGCCCACCTGCTGCTGGGAAGACAGACAATGATAAAATAATGGGTAGGGCAGGGAGAGAGGGGTGGGATCCCCGGATTCTCTTCATTCAGCTTTGGGGTAATGGTATCAAGGACAGGCTTCCTGAGGGAGGTGGATCTCAAAGGATGAAGGGGATACTGGTGGGCAAAGCACTAGGGGTGAATATGCATGTGGTGGAAGGCTTGTGCACATGCATGTGTGTGTGTGTGGTGTGTGTGTGGATGTGTGTATAGTATGTTAGGTGTGTGGGTGTTTATGTGTATGTCTCTGTATGTGGGTGTTTGTGTATATGTATATGTGAGGTGTGAGAGAGGGTGTGTGTGTGTATAGCTATGGAAAAAGTCTACGAGCAAATTTTTATGCCAGTAGAAAGAAGACTTAAAATGTACAAAATGTACTAAACACGTAGACATGATAAATATTTGGGTGATGGAAACCTAAATGCCCTGACTTGATCATTACCATCTACCCATGTAACAAATTTTCATGTGTACCCTGTAAACACATTCAAATATAATGCATCTATCAACCAATCAATAATAGAAGCGTTGTAGAAAAGCAGGCGTCCTGGAGCTTGATTGCGGAGAAGCAGGCTGTATTGGGATGCTAACTTTCGTGTTTCAGGAAGATACAGATAGGGATTTTTCATCTCTGATAATGACAGCTCTGAGCACCTGGAGGGACAAAGGCCATAAAGTGATCTCTGAAAATGAGTAGAGGGCTCAGAAGACAAGCAGAATGAGGTGGTTAAAGAGGACTATTTAGCCTTTATTGGGGCCCGAGGTTCTAAAGGGCTAGTTAGGGAGAATGTGCTGAGGCTGTCCTTGCAAACAGACCCGATTCAGGGGAAGCTCCCAGAGCCCCAGGGTTGGGGGCAGCAGGCAAGGTGGCTCTGGTGGCATCAGTCTTGAGTTCCAATCCTGCTCTCTCCACCTGTGTGACAATGTGATCTGGGGTAAGTCATTTACCATTTCTGAGCCTCACTTTGCTCACCTGTGAGGTGAAGGCAAAGGCATGGCTCGCAGGAGTGTTAGGAAGATAACATGAACTAAAAATATGTGTACCTAGTAGTGCCTTGTGGGCACTCCACAGGGGAGCTTTCTTTAGGTTCTTAAGTAGGGCCATAGGGGGGTGGTTTTTCCAGACGCAATCAAATACAGTGTCAAAGCATGAAATTCCAAAAGCACTGAGCTTTAAAGCTCTAACTGGCTATTATTAGCAATTCATAATCCAGGCGGTGTCCAGTCTCTAACATAGACTGTCAGGAATGGCAGAACAGTGGATGTTTGTAAGGCACCTGAGTAGGAACAAGGAAAATAGCGCAGTGCAAAAGCAGACTGGTCAACATCAGGTGCCTTTGGGTTATTTTCCTTGTATGGGTAAAGGCAGGTGGGACTGCCTTAACGCTGGCTCAGGTGACTGGGCTTCTCTTGACTAGTTGCTGTGAATCTCCTTGGCTTTTTTTTTTTTTTTTTTTAAACTGACTTGTTTGAGGTTTTTCTGTTTTTTAAAATTTCGGCTTGATTATGTGGCACTTTTGAGTGAATGCATTTTGCATTTGGTTTGGTCTGTTGGGGCTTAGTGCAGGCATTCAGTCCAAAACAGTGGCCCCTCATAGATTTCATTTAAGGACAGAATAATACAGGGGAAATCTGCCCCCCAGGCAAATGGAGACAGTATATGAATTGCTATTTAAAGGAGCACCTAAATATCTTAGTATGAATGCTTTCTGTTTAGAATACGATTTCAGAGAGAACTAGATCACACGCTAGAGACACCATAGGTGGTCTCCAATGATCTCTATGGGTGTTAAGACATTCTCAAAAGAAATGAATTTTAATTCACTTAAATATATCTAGAAATTTCAAAGGTTGGTAGGAGTCCAGAGGCACACTGTAAATTTTAATATATTTTATTTTATTTATTTATTTCCTTTTTGAGATCGATTTTCACTGTCACCGGAGCTGGGGTGTAGTGGTGCGATCTCACTCACTACAACCTCTGTCTCCCAAGTTCAAGTGATTCTCCCACATCAGCCTCCCGAGTAGCTGGGATTACAGGCACCCGCCATGATGTCTATCTAATTTTTTCTATTTTTGTAAAGATGGGATTTCACCATTTTGTCCAGGCTAGTCTTGAACTCCTGACCTCAGTTGATCGTCCCACCTTGGCCTCTGGAAGTGCTGACGTGAGCCACTGTTCCCGGCCTAAATTTTAATACATTTTATAGTAAAGATCACATACTTGGACATAGAGTATGGAATGACAGACATTGTAAACCTGGAAGGGAGGGAGAGTTGCAGCCCAGTGAGAGATGAAAAATTACTTAACGTACATTACTCAGGTGACGGCTCCACTAAAATCCCAGACTACACCGCTAGGCCATATATCCATGTAACAATACAATAAAATAAAAAGTAAAAATCCACTGCGTTCCCTCCCCTAAGTTTAAAAAATGTTAAATAGTTTAGGCATCATTATTCTTCAGTCTTAGGAGATGTTTTATGCACAACATCTATGAGAATACCCCTCATTCACCTACAATATACTTAATACAGATTTCTTAAGAAGAATGGCATTTCTTCTAACCATTTCATTGATTTGTTACTTTGAAGTAAGACAGCAAACTCTACTTTCTGGGATGGGGTTGAAACTGGAAAATACTGTGGGAAATTCGGTGTGCTTTACAAGGCTATTTAAAAATGATCTTCTCTCCCAGAGAAAGAACAGCTTGGAGCATCTTGTATGAATTGCAGCTTGTGCACTATAATTGCAAGGGTCATGCTAACTGGAAGAGTGACAGTGCTTTATGATAGGATGTGCCTAACAATTAATTTAATAGAGTCAGACTGAGGTATGAGAAACAGTTTGGTATTTTAGCATTCTCAGTTAAACATATTCCCTGGACAAAATGATGAATTAGGCCAAGAAGATCAAGAAACTGTATCAGTTATCTATTGCCGCATAACAATACGTCCCAATATTTAGCAGCTTAAGATAACAAAAGTTTATTATTTTGTGCAACTTTTGAAAGTCAGGAGTCTTTTTGGCTGGGTGGTTCTGGCCCAGTGTCTGTCATGAGATGTAGTTGAGATGTTGATGTCAGCCGGAGCTACAACATCTGGGGGTGTGCCTGGGGTTGGAAGACCCACTTCTAATCATTCAGGTGGCTGTTGGCTGGATACCTCTCCCACCTTACCACATGACCCTATCCATAGGGCTGCTCATAACATGGCAAGTGGCTAATCCAAGAGCAAATGATCTGAGAGACAGCCACCAAGACAGAAGTCACGATGCCTTTGTAAGCTAATCTTGGAAGTGATGCACCGTCACCTCTGCTGTACTCTCCTGTCACACAGACCAGCCCAACTACTGTGGTCAGGGACTGCCCAAGGGTGTGAATACCAGAAGGTGGGGGGCCTTTGCTTCTGGGAAGCAAAAAGTGATGGTGAATCACTCTGAAGTGTGGCTGAGTCACTTACGACTTGTGTGGCTTTAGTCAAGTTACTCAAATTCCTTGTTTCTCATTGTAAAATAGAAATACTTGTCCTCATCTCTGAGTTAGTACATGCAGAGCACGAAGAGCAATGCCTGATACACTGTAAGTATCCTTACCATAGAAATGTCAGCTCTTACTATTAGCGCTCACCCTGCTGGCCTTGCATTAGTTCTTCCCCACCAGGGTTGTTCCTGCCCTTCTTTCCTTTTCTCTTGAAAAAACCTTATTCTCCTTTACAATGCTTCATTTGCACTGGCTGATGACAGAGTTTTAGTAGTATTCTTTCTGAATATCTTTTCATATTAACTGGGAATAATACCTTGAACTTAAGGTGAAGCTGCCAGCCGTATAGAGAAGGTCTTTGGGGAAGTGGTTGGGCTTTTCTTAGTTCCCTGGAATTTTCTCTTTGAAAGCAATTCACATATTTGCATATGTTCTATGATGAATATAGTCCTAGGATTTGATAGTTTGTGGTTAAAAGACATTTTAGAAATGTCTTAGAAATACTAAGACTGAAGCGTCTTAAGTCAGTGTACACTAAACTACAATTATGTGTGTGTGTGCGTGTGTGTATACTTAGTATATCTTAAATATATATATTTCCCTTTAAAAGAAATACATGCACATCAGGCCAGGTGCAGTGGCTCATACCTGTAATTCCAGCACTTTGGGAGGCCAATGCCAGTGGATTGCGTGAGGTCAGGAGTTTGTAACCAGCCTGGCCAACATAGTGAAACCCCATCTCTACAAAAATACAAAAATTAGCAGGGCATGGTGGTGCATGCTTGTAATCCCAGCTACTTGGGAGGCTGAAGCAGGAGGATTGCTTGGACTTGGGAGGTGGAGGTTGCAGTGAGCCAGGATGGTACCACTGCACTCCAGCCTGGACAGCAGAGTGAGACTCTGTCTAAAAAAAAAAAAGAAAGAAAAGAAATATATGCACATCAGAAATCAAAATGACTAACTTCTATGAACCAAAGGACATGACCAACCAATAGCACAAAAAGGAAACCTGTGGAATTTGCGAAAATTTTTGCAAATCATGTTTCTGGCAAGCAGTTAATATCTGAAATATATGAACACCTACAGATCAACAACAAAAATCATCCTGATTAAAAATGAGCCAAGAGGCAGGATGCAGTGGCTTCCCCTTGTAATCCCAGCACTTTGGGAGGCTGAGGCAAGAAGATCACCTGAGCCTGGGAGCTCAAGCCTGTGATGAGTGACAGAGTGACACCCTGTCTCAAAAATAAATAAAAGGGAGGAAAGGAAGAAGGGAAGGGAAGGGAAGGGAGGAAAAAAGGAAGGAAGGAAGGGAGGAAGGGAGAGAGGGAGGGAGGGAGGGAGGGGCGGGCAAAGGACTTTAATAGACTTTTGCTTAAAGATATACAAATGGCCAAAAAGCACACTGAAAGATGTTTAACATCACTAATCATTACAGAAATTCAAAAAAGTCACAAATAACACCTTACATCCATTAGGATGGCTACCATGAAAAACAAAAACTCCAAACAGAGAACAAGTTCTTGTGACAATGTGGAGAAATTGGAGCTCCTGTACACGGTGGGAATGGTGCAGCCTCTACGGGAAACAGTATGGCAGTTCCTCAAAAAGAGAAAAAATAGAATTACCATATGACCAAACCATTCTGCTTCTGGGTGTGCACCCAAAGGAATTGAAAGTGGGGGCACGGTGGCTCATGCCTGTAATCCCAGCATTTTGGGAGGTTGAGGCAGGTGGATCACTTGGGACCAGGAGTTCAAGACCAGCCTGGCCAGCACAGTGAAGCCGCATCTCTACTAAAAATACAAAAATTAGCCAGACATGGTGGAGGGTGCCTGTAGTCCCAGGTACTCAGGAGGCCGAGGCATGAGAATCACTTGAACCCAGGAGGTGGAAGTTGCAGTGAGCTGAGATCATGCCCACTGTACTCCAGCCTGGTGAGAGAGTCTCCAAAAAAAAGAACTGAAAGCAGGTGTCAAAGAGATATTTGTGCATCCATGTTCATAGCAGAATTATTCACAGTAGCCAAGTGGTAGAAGCAACACAAGTGTCTGTTGATGATGAATGGCTATTTAAAATGTGGTATAGACACTGAACTATTATTCAATCTTAAAAAGAAAGGAAATTCTGACAATTTTGACACATGCTACAAAATGGGTGAATCATGAGGCCATTATGCTGAGTTAAGTAAGCCAGTCATGGAAGGACAACTACTGGATGATTCCACTTCTATGAGGTTTCTAGAATAGTCAAATTCATAGAGAAAGCAAGTAGAATGGTGGTTGGCAGGGGCTGGGGGAGGGTGAATGGAGAGTCGTTAGACTTTCAGTGTTGCGAGATGAAAACAATTCTGAAGATTGTTTGCGTAACATTGAGAACATTTGTGACACTATTGAAATGTACACTTAAATGTTAAGATGGTAAATTTTGCAAGTGTTTTACCACAGAAAAAATAATTAAAAAAAAAAAAACACATAGCTCAAGTTAAACAAATGATCCAGAATTGAAGTTAATATTCATTTTCAAAAAATATGTATAGGTAGTCTACATATTCTACATATATTTTACACATATATGTAGAAATAAAAAGACAATTTCACAGAAAATGCTATTTTCTAAATTGTTCGTGATTCCCAAAGCAGAATTTAAAAAATAATTGTTACTGAAAGAGACATGTGAAGATTTGAATTTGAATTATGAAATATATACTATTTCATAATAGCATGAAAAAGACAGGGGATTATTTTACTGAGGCCCTCAGACCCCCGAGGGAAAATGAAAACAGATAAGGACCATACAGACATGAAATCAACCTGATTTTCTTAAGAATTTTTTAAGGGGAACTATAAATGTTATTTCTTAGATTTTGTTTATTAGTTTGTTTTTAAGTTTATTATACTTTAAGTTCTGAGGTACACGTGCAGAATGTGCAGGTTTGTTACATAGGCATACACGTGCCATGGTGGTTTGCTGCATCTATCACCCCGTCATCTACATTAGGTATTTCTCCTAATGCTATCCCACCCCAATTCCCCCGCCCCCTGCTATCCCTCCGCTAGCCCCACATCCCCCAGCAGGCCCCGGTGTGTGATGTTCCCCTCCCTGTGTCCTTGTGTTCTCATTGTTCAACTCCCACTTATGAGAGAGAACATGTGGTGTTTGGTTTTCTGTTCTTGGGTCAGTTTGCTGAGAATGATGGTTTCCAGCTTCATCCATGTCCCTGCAAAGGACATGAACTCATCCTTTTTTATGATTGCATAGTATTCCATGGAGTATATGTGCCACATTTTCTTTATCGTCTATCATTGATGGGCACAGTTTTAAATGAAGGATAAGAAACATAAGATCTCACACAATGAGTGCAGATATATAAATGCATACTTTCTCCGGCTTACCACTATGAGTAAAGATGAATAAAGAAAGAACAGCTTGGAAGCCACACCGAAGGCGAGTGACATGGACGCAGAGGGCTGGGTAGGTTCTGAAGGGCTGGTGGAGCTGTTCCTCAAACCTCTTTGCCAAGTTCAGAACTCAGCCAGCACCCTCACTAGAACCCTACCCCCAAATAATAAAGGAAGGTCACAGAGACCTCTGCATTCAAGTATCAGCTGGGAACATCTTATCTTCCTAGCCTTCCCTCAGGTTCTTTGTGCAGACAGAACATTTATTATATAAAAACTTTGAAGCAAGAATATGTCTCTTTCTTGCCCTCTCCTCCTGTTTTAAGTGCTAAGGATCAAGATAATTTTTCTTTTTTTTTTTTTTCTTCTATAATATACTATTTCGCGGCCTCAGAATGGGAAGCACTGATTTGATCAGTGGTTTGAAGAGTGACCTGGTTTCACTGCAGTGGCTGTAATTACTTCTACATGCCCTGTGTTCAGTGCAATTTGGTGACTTCATAGCTTTTCCAGGGAGGATGGCAGCTGTCAGTCCCATGGCCATCTCAAAGGGTCATTGTAGAGCAAACTCTCATAGCGCTTTGAGATGGCCATAGGTTGTTGCTTCTGTGATATTGTGCTGTGCTGTGCCAGCCCTAAGACCTGCAGGCCCCAGGCTCCTGTTAGGAAGATTTGAATGTTAAACTCAAGAGGCTTTTCTGTTCTGATAAACAGCTTGCCCCTGCCCTGTGCACCGTGATATACCTCGTCACACACAGGACTGAACGACCCATGGAAATCACAGCAGTCAATAACGACAGTACCATCTTGTGTTCATATAATGTTTGCACATAACAGTCATACCACCTTACTTCATATATAGTCTCATTTGAGAACAATAGCAACCCAAGTTTGATAGAACCAGTGTTATTCCCGTTTTATGGATAAAGACTGGAAAGGGAGGCTCAGCTAGAGCCAAAAAGATTCAGAATCGTGTCTAAGCCCACTCACTAAGTTACAGAGTAAGATCTACAACTCTGAACTCTCGACTCCAAAGCCAAAGAGGCAGGAGCCTAAGAGAATTTTGCGTGATTTGTCTTGCCAATAAGATAGGAGCATTCCCTAACCTTCCTTGCAGGACGTGCGACAGGGGTGTGGCTCATCTGTTTTATTGCTGCCCCTGCTCAGACCCCTTATGGGAGGAGGAATATGCAGATGGGCAGGTGCAGGAACCGGGGTGCTTGGCCCCAGCGCCATGGCAGCATCCAGGGATGGGAGCCTGTGACTCCCAAAGCCCAAATGGGCGTGTGTTACAGTACGTTCCTTTAACCTTGCTGTCCACGGACAGCTTAACTAGCTCAGTGGACCCTCTGCCTTTTTGCAAGGGCACAGGGCCAGTGTGACAGCTTTCTGTATCCCGAGCTCTTGTTCAGTGTTCCAGAAGAATCGGGTCACACATGGACTTGAAGGATGAATGCAGGGTTTTTTGGTTTTTTGCGACAGAGTCTTGCTCTGTTGCCCAGGCTGGAATACAGTGGCACTCAGCTCACTGCAACCTCTGACTCCCTGGTTCAAGCGATTCTGCCTCAGCCTCCTGAGTAGCTGGGACTACAGGCACCTGCCACCATGTCCAGCTAATGTTTATATTTTTAGTAGAGATGGGGTTTTGCCATTTTGGCCAGGATGGTCTCAATGTCCTGACCTCGTGATCCGCCCACCTTGGCCTCCCAAAGTGCTGGGATTACAGGTGTGAGCCACCATGCCTGGCCTGAATGCAGCAGTTTTATTGAGTGGTGGAGTTGGCTCTCGGTGGGATGGATGGGGAGCTGGAAGGGGGATGGAGTGGGAAGATGATCTTCTCCTGGAGTTTGGCCATCCAGCAGCTGATCTTCTCTCCAACCATTCCCAGCTAAACTCCTCTTGGCCTTCAGACACATCTTTTCTTCTCTGTGCTGCACTATTCTGCTCTTCTGTTCATTTACTCATCTCCTTCTCTGTTTCTGGAGCCTTTGGTCTGGGGTTTATATAGATACAGGATAGGGTGTGTGGTGGGCCAAAAGGCAGCTTTTGGGCACAAAAACAGGCATGCCTGTTCTCAGTTAGGGCCAAGGGTATCCAGGGTGGGGCCTTTGCCAGAGAATTACCCTCTTCTACCCAGTATTTCCCTGTCTCCTATTTATATCACTAAGATTAGAAGAGAGTGACAATATGCATCAGAAGGCATTTCTATGTCATTAAAAGACTACTTAGCCACTAGGCCTTAAGACTGCTAGGTTTGAGGTTGCAACTATTTTCCCCACTTTATGCTGCAAGAAACTGAATATACGGTCTTCAGTGGCTATGCCGAGTTTTAGGAGTCCTGAATTGTGCTGAGGAACCAGCTCCCAAGATCTGAGCTGGACCTTTTCAAGCCTCAGCAGACCCATTGGTTTCTGGCTGGCATCTCTCCTTTTTCTCCTGATACAGACTCCTAGGCGTTTCCCGGTAACTAGGAAAATGTTAAATGGTTTATGAAGTATTTGGTAGTCAATCATGTCTCATATAATAGGGCTGCCAGGCTGGGCACAGTGGCTTACACCTGTAATCTCAGCACTTTGGGAGGCCAAGGTGGGTGGATCATGAGGTCAAGATCATCCTTGTCAACATGTTGAAACCCCATCTCTACTAAAAATGCGAAACTCAGCTGGACGTGGTGGTGTGCACCTATAGTCCCAGCTACTCCGGAGGCTGAGGCAGGAGAATTACTTGAACCCAGGAGGTGGAGGTTGCAATGAGCCAAGATCATGCTGGTGACAGAGGGAGACTCTGTCTCTAAATAAATAAATAAATAAGTTTGCCAGGTTTCAAAAATAAAAATATGAGATGCTCAGTTAAATTCAAATTTCAGATAAAGTGCAAATAATTTTATAGTAGAATATGTCCTCAATATTATATTTTATCTTGCAACCTTACTCAAAAATAAATTAGAATACTAAACAGTTTGAGTTGTTTGGTTATATTTAAGAGCTGCTGTGAAAGCCATTGAATATGCTTGTGATTCTGTCCCCAGGGAATACCTCTTATTTTTAAATATATATATTTCTTGTCATCTTTAATAAGCTATTCTTAAGTTTCAGATAATTAAATTGAAATTGAAACTCTGATCTCCTTGTGAATTCGGGTTCCAACCTGTTAAAGGTGGTCTGTTCTACATCTGAATTAATTGAATATTGGACGGGAGGAGGCTGGTAAATTCATCAAGAGAAATTTAATTTCTTTGTTTACTTGAAACACCTGAGTCCTTAAGCATGGCGCTCTAAATTCACCTAAAGCAAGATAAAAACTTACAGCAGAGAAGGGGAAAAATGAAACTGTGTATTGAAGAGATTAAGATGGACAGAGCTGAATGCTGTTTACATAATTAAATGAGGTGTATGTGAACATCTCCATGGTAACAAGTCATATGGAGGCATTCAGAGTATGGGGAGATCAAAGGTTTGGTTTAATAGAAGGTTTGCATATGGAGATTTAAAAAAATTGAACAAAATTGTAATGTCTATGACAGAAGGTATGAAATGCTAGTGTACACCCAGAGAAGTATACCACTTAACATTTGCTTATCAATTGAAACCCGCATTTTTCTAGAAATGCAAGGTTAAGAAAAGTGCAGAAGGATCCTGGCAAGCTAAAAGAAGTACCCATAAGATTAGAGTTTGGCTTTAAAGCCTGGCGTTTTATGTCAAGTGTGCCTGTCAACTCGGGCTCAATTGTATTCATCCCTCCTTTACTGGGATTCGTATGGGCAGCCGTGTTTTCTTGCTTTGTGCCAAGCTCTAACCTTATGCAGTATTGGAACTTCACATTCGGGCCCACCTTCACTCCAAGTTAGGAAAATGTAGTGGATATTTATTAACCACAGCAGAGCTCTACTTCTGAAAAGGGTTATCAACGAATTACTACAGCCACAGAGATAAAATGATATGATTGGGCCATCTCCACAGCTGCAGGGAATCATTCATTCATCGAAGTCAATAAATACTCATTGAGGGTTGTCTGGGTGCTGGGCCAGGCACTATTTCTAGGCACTAGGATGTATCTGTTGCCTAGAAATAAAACAAACATCAAAATCCTGGCCGGCATGGTGGCTCACGTCTGTAATCCCATCACTTTGGGAGGCCAAGGTGGGTGGATAGCTTGAGCCCAGGAGTTTGAGACCAGTCTGGGCAAACCTCATCTCTACAAAAAAATACAAAAAATTAGCCAGGCCTTGATGGCTTGTGCCTATAGTCTCATCTACTTGGGAGGCTGAGGTGGGAGGACTGCTTGAGCCTGGGAGGCTGAGGCTACAGTGAGCTGTGATTGCACCACTGCACTCCAGCCTGAGTGGCAGAGTGAGACTCTGTCTCAACAAAAAGAAAAAAAAAATATCAAAATCCCTGCTCTAATGGGAGGATTACATTCTAGTGAGGAGAGACTGGCCATCAAGACTGTTCATTTCTTCATTCCACTGCAAACGTTTATTAAGCCGCTGTGTACCAGGCACTGTTGTAGACACTAGAGGGTGTGTGCGTGTGTGTGTGTGTGTGTCCGTGTGTCTGTGTGTGTGCGTGGTGTTTTCGAGACTGAGTCTTGCTTTGTTGCCCAGGCTGGAGTACAGTGGCACGATCTCCACTCACTGTAACCTCTGCCTCCTGGGTTCAGGTGATTCTCATGCCTCAGCCTCCTGAGTAGCTGGGATTACAGGCATGTGCCACCGTACCCGCTCATTTTTACATTTTTAGTAGAGATGGTGTTTCACCATGTTGACCAGGCTGGTCTTGAACTCCTGACCTCAAGTGATCTGCCTGCCCCAGTCTCCTAAAGTGCTGGGATTACAGGCGTGAGCCACCATGTCCAGCTGACACTAGGGTACATTAATAAGAAAAACAGACCACAATCCTTCCTCCTGGAGTTTATATGCTAGTGGGAGGAGCTACACGGTACTCCTAGCAAATTAGTATGTTAGAAGGTGATAAATGCTATGGGAAAAAATAGAATAGGATAAGGAGAGAGAGAGATTTCTTGGGGGTTGAGGGGTACAATTTAAGTGGGGTGGCCAGGGAAGACCTCACTGAGAGGAAGACATGAAGGCCCTGGGGAGAGCAGGGGCATCAGACCATCTGGGCCACAGTCCAGGTAGCTCCTTTGGTCCGGGAACAGGTATATCATTCAAGCCAGGCCAACCAACGCCTCTCTCTGGGATTTTTCAACCAAAGCAGACTAGAACCCACCAGTGTTTCTCTCCCTTAAGGGAGCTGCAGGGAGGTAAGCCTGGGGCTGCTGCTGACAGCTGTGCCTCTGCTTCGGGAGAAAATGATGATGGAGGAGAGAAAGAACAGGAGACAGAAAATGGACACAGAGGTCCTGGGGGCTTGGAGAGCTGGGCTCATGGGGGCCCAGAGTCTACTCTCTGTCCCTTCAGCAGTTCGATGTGGGAGCAATTTTCCTTCTTTTGCGTCAGCTAACTCCAGTTGGGTGTCTGTGACTTATAGGCAAAGGGGGCGACCACACAGAAGGGAAAGGGAATTTCCAGCCATTCTGGAGCAGCACATTCGCTAGAGAAAAGTCTCCTGAGGCTTCCATTCTCACGCTGGTGCCCCGCACAGGAAAGGCTGCGCCCACAGGCCCTGCCCAGAGTCATACTTCCCAGATGTTTGAATATGTAGGGCTTACACATTTTCAGAAGGAAAAACAAAAAGTATGTTGGGCTGGCAACTTTTTAATTTGATCCAATGAGGCTAAGAGAAAATAAAGAACCTGGAATCAACCACTTTCACCACCATTTCATGGGAGATGCGGCATGCTCGACCTCTGAAGGTGGAAGGCATGGTTCAGAATAAAGGATAGCATTGCGAATAGAACAAAATAATGTGATGAAAGCCCCACTCTATTTTCTTGTTTCCCTAAAGGTCTGGGGAAAGCACCTCTGACAGCAGCCCTAATGCACCCCGGCAGGGGCTCAGAACGATGCCCTGGAGTGTGTGGGACTCAGAACTGTCAGGAAGACACGGGGCCCAAAGGGCTGGGCTCCTCTTTCCAAATCTTGATTAGGCGAGTTGATTAGACACTAGATCCCGCAGGCAAAGGATTTTGTAACTAGCAGAGAATTCCCTTGCCTTGGGAACAACAGACTATTGCTATACCTTCCAGGGCTGGAAAGAGAGTGAACCTAGTGTCTGCTGACCTGGGGTACTTGTTCCCCAGGAATTAGCTTTTGAAGAGCTTGCTCCTGTGCCTATTTGAGGGAGGCAGTCCAATCCTCATGACGACATCTATCCGACCTTTCCTGCCCGTCCCCAGACTTCAGACCCTCCCTAATAGCCATGCTGTGTTACCGCCTTCGAATTTCCCTTTTCTCTAGGACTGCTGTTTGCCTGAGCATTGCCTTGTGCTAGTGCAGATGTTGGTAAGATATTTCTGGATAGTAAATGCTTTAGGCTTTGTGGGCCACATGGTCTACTGAAACATCTCAGCTCTGCTGCTATTGTGCAGAAGCAGCCACAGACAATATGTAAACAAATGGGTGAGGCTGTGTTCCAATAAAACTTTATTTACAAAAACAGATGGAGGGCTAGATTTGGCCCACAGGCCACAGTCTGCTAACGCTTACACTTAGCCCCTATTTCAAAATGTGCAATTTAACCCTCCCTTTTTGTTAAAGACACTGATGACGTTTGTTACCTTTACCCAGGGGAAGAAGGAGGAGGGACCGAGCTGTACTTTTACTGATACCCTAGAGTCTGTAACTTTCTTGTAACTTTCTTATTACTAAGACCTTATGCCACATTTATTCTCAGTAAAACAGAAACCAATTTTTTCATTGTGGTGGGTTAATCTTTTTTTTTTTTGACGGAGTCTTGCTCTGTCACCAGGCTGGAGTGCAGTGGCGCAATCTCGGCTCACTGCAACCTCCGCCTCCTGGGTTCAAGCGATTCTACCGCCTTAGCTTCCTGAGTAGCTGTGACCACAGGCGTGGTAGGTTTATCTTAAGAATTTTAAATACTTTCTCAAACGAGGCAATAAATTCAATGTTCTTGTTGTGGGTTAAATTTATCCACCCCACCCCACCCCAAACTCATATGTTGAATTTTCAACCAAAGCTGACTAACCCCTAGTAGTGCAGACTGTGCATAACTGGTGTCCTTATAGAAAGGGGAAATTTGAACACAAACACATACAAATGGGCACACCACGTGAAAATTGGAGTAATGCTGACACACCCAGAGGAGCTACTTGGATCTCAGAGAGGTCTGGAACAAATTCAGTCCTGTTCTGGCACCTTCAGAGGGGACAAGTTCCTGATAACACCTAGAGCTCAGACTTCCAGCCTCCAGAACTGTGAGAGAATAAAGTTGTGTGATTTAAGCCACTCAGTATGCAGTGCTTGGTTATGGAAGCATTAGCAAACAAATATAGTTCTGTTATGACATGGGCTGACCCAAGGTAGACCAGTGATGAATCTTGACTCTTTCAATGGGGACATGTTGGTAACACCAAGATGGAAGGTTGGGCATTTGTGACCTGGGGTTGTAGATTGAAAAAGAATTGTTCACATATTCCTGGGTTGTTCTGAGGGACTGTGTTAAAGAAGTTAAAGAAACTTCTCTTCCCGGGTCTGCTAGGGGAGGGGTTTCAAATGCAGGGATTTCCTTTGACCACCTCCTCCACGCCTCCATCCAGAGACTAGAGGGGTTTCAGATGTAAAATTCTTTGTCTGGTTTTCCTGCACGCAGGAAGGTAGGGAAAGCCAGGTAGGGCTCTTTTGTCCCAAACTCCCACCGAAAGCTCTGGAAGGGCTCTGTAACTCAGAATTGTAGAATAAGTAGCCAATCTGGTATCAGAGTCAAAGATCAATCACTCCAGAGGAAGTTTGAAAGAACTCCTCTCATTGGACGAGAACATGAATGGGGCGGGAATAACTCAAGGGTTACATCTTCAGCTCCTCCTACACAAATGGATTTCCCTCTCTGGGTTCCCCTCCCACAACAGAGTGGGAGCTC
>NW_016107336.1:2928444-2930460 GCF_001604975.1 Cebus imitator
CTCTCTCTCTCCTCTCTCTCTCTCTGTCTAATAAATCACTCTTCCGCAAAACTCTTTGGGTCCACGATTATTGGGTCCACGATTTTATTTGAATGGTAAACTCACCACGCCTCTGGAGCCCCTTTCCCCATTCTTTGGGACTAGCAAGACCAAGAGTCCACATGGTCTAGTGGTTAGGATTCCTGGTTTTTCACCCAGGCAGCCTGAGTTCGACTCCCAGTGTGAGAACCAGGCAATGTGGTTGAAGTTTTACTCTTCCGGTAACAGTTCCAGCTTTAAAGGAGTGCCATTTGGGCCTTCTTGAGAAGGAGAGTTTCATCCCTGAGCTCAGGGACAGAGGCCAGGTCTCTTGGAAGGGCCTGCCAGCCACAGAGGTGAAGCCGTACTGGGTCTCCCTGGGAGAATGCTGGGCTGCAGGCCAACTGGGGCCCCTTCTTTGTGTGTTCTGGTCATCTGGCTTCTGTAAGTTCCTCTGCCCTGCTGGCTCAGGCTTTCTTCTTTAATCCTTAAGGTATTTTTTTGCATTATTTGTTTCTACTTCCTGCTGATACCAAGATACACAGAAGTTGCCCAAATTGTGGTAGAGTGAACTTAAATGTGAGTCACACAATCAAATCTATTTTTAAAATTGAACAGATTTTTGTCTCTTTCCACTGAATGCATGCGTTCCTTACACCAGCTTTCTGCCCATACCATGGGATGGAGAGACTTACTCAGAGGAGTCCTTCTCCGAAAACACATACCAGGGACACACCTTTTAGGAACAAAATTCTTCCCTTTCTGTAAGTCTCACTAGACAATGTCCTGGCAGCCAAGAGAACTCTAAACACCATTGTCTATTCTAGGATAAGAATACCGATGGCCCTCTGGGTAGGTAAGCCTGGAGGACCGACGCCTCGTTGTCATTCTTCCACTGCACAAACGTTGACTGAACTTCCAATACAGACCCAACTGTTGGCACCACGATTCTGTAAGCATCCCAAAGGGTCTGAGAAAAGGGTGTGTTTGCCAACATTTGCACCCCCCGTTGTAAAAGAGGCCCCCAATCCCACAGATGCTCAGCACTGATTCTTTTAGATATCACCTCAACTTAGCCCAGTCCCTAGGATCTTCATATAAGGATGTTTTGCTACAAGTTCAGCATCGTGGCTGCTATCCTATTTTGCTTTGTCAACTTTCCCATCTCCCACTCCTGGCTTCACTAAGCTCCCTGGCTCTGACATCCACCCATCTCAAGGCTTGCATGGGAGGTGCATATGGTTACCCATTAGTGCTCTCTTGCCAGTACATTTTCTATACCCTTGGGTCCAACCCTGGGCACCTTCCCTTCACCAGCAACCTGCCTCAAGTTCACCGCACTTGGGCATCATTAATGGTACTTTATAATATGCTCTTATTCCTCCTTCCTGTCACCTTTGAAATGCTCCAATCCCATGACCCATTTCTGTAGACATCTGCTCCTTGGCAGCTGGGAGAAAGGAGGGGGCTATGATGACAGGCGGACGTGAGCGGTTGCCACTGGCTTGGCAGATGAACAGAGATGGCAGTTGGGCCCTCTCTCTGTGTGACTTCACTTGTTCTGTGAACTGAAAGGTCTGGCAGGGTTAGTGTAACCCACAAAGAGAATGTGAATCACTCCATCGTCTTGTGTTTCATACATGCTTTTAGCAGTGTGTATATCACAATTAGACTAAACCAATGACTCGTTGTCATGCCTGTCTTCCCTGTTAGGAAATGGCAATGACTTTCATTTCTCCATCGACCTAAATGTCTTTAAAGGTCTTTGTGCCTGCTAGCTGAAAACTAGTGCAATAGAATGTTCAAACTTTGAGAACCTCTGATATAACCTTCTCCTGCTGTACAAGGAAACTGAGGCTCAGAAAGTTGGCCTGCTCAGCAGAGATGAGGGAATGTCTGCTGGCTTTGAAATCATGTTCATCTGTGTTCAAAGCCTTCCTCTTCTGACAGCTGTATGACCTTGTTCAAGATATATCTTTCTTTTTTTTTTTTTTTTTT
>NW_016107336.1:2930475-2958909 GCF_001604975.1 Cebus imitator
CTTGCTCTGTCGCTCAGGCTGGAGTGCAGTAGCATGATCTCAGCTCACTGCAACCTCAGCCCCCAGGTTCAAGCGATTCTCCTGCCTCAATCTCCTGAATGGCTGGGATTACAGGTGTGCACTGCCATGCCCAGCTAATTTTTGTATTTTAGTAGAGACAGGATTTCACCATGTTGACCAGGCTGGTCTTGAACTTCTGACCTCAGGTAATCTGCCCACCTCATCCTCCCAAAGTGCTGGGATTACAGTCATGAGCCTCCGAACCTGGCCAAGATACATCTTTCAACCTCTATTTTCTCATCTGTAGAAAGAGAACACTGCAGTGATAGTCACTTCAAAAGGCTGTTATAAGGAATGAACAAAATAATACCTGTTAAATCCCTAGCACAGCCGTTGACACCTTAATCAGTGATAGTTTGTTCACTTCCCACGAATCCTCTCCCAACCTGTGTCTATGTACTCCTCCATGAACGGTGAAGAGTTCTATGCTCGCTTCACGATTTCATGTGGACTTCCTAATATTTAATTGTTTAAGCTAGGGTGAGAGGCTTTGCTTTGCAGTCAGCATTTCCCAGATAGCACAGGGATTAACAGAAGAGCTCCCTCCCAGGAGGCAATGGTAGTTTCCCATGTGCTCTGTACCGAAAATAAAATAACATGTTTTAGGCTGTCAGGGAAAACCTGGAATCAAGTACTCCTTGCTGAGTGGCCTTTGAAAGTTTTTGTCCATTTGGACATATGTATGGGAAGCAGTACAGGGCAGGGGTTCGGAACATGGGCTTCAAGTCAGACAAATATGGCCTCTAACCCCGTCTCTGCTTTTTATTAATTATGTGGAGTTGGACATGTTACTTAACCCCTCTGTGCCTCAATTTATTCATCTGTAAAATGGGAATAACAATAACAGCTTCCTTAGAGATTGTTGTAAACATTAAACGTGGTAGTATACACAAAGGACCTGGCATTTGGTGGGCACTCATGGTGGCTATCATTGGTATTACTATCATCTCCTCTGTTAGAAGCTGGCTCAGAAATCAGTCACTTGTACTCTAAAACTCAGTGGGAAAAAGTGCCTTTAGGAACGCTTATGCATTGTTGGTGGGAGTATAAATTAGTTTAGGTGGGAATGTAAATTAGTTTAACCATTGTGGAAAGAAGTTTGGCGATTTCTCAAGGAACTTAAAGAGAACTATCATTTGACCCAGCAATTCCATTACTGAGCATACCCAAAGGAATATAAATCATCCTACCTTAAATACACATACACTGTGTATGCTCATTGCAGTACTATTCACAGTAGCAAAGACATAGAATCAACCTAAATGCCCATCAATGGTAGACTGGATAAAGAAAAATGTGGTACATATACACCAAGGAATACTATGCAGCCATAAAAAAGAATGAGATCATGTCCTTTGCAGTAACATGGATGCAGCCGGAGGCCATTATCTGAAGCAAACTTGTGCAGGAAGAGAAAGTGAAATTCTGCATGTTTTCACTTATTAGTGGGAGTTCAACATTAAGTACATGTGATCACAAAGAAGGGGACAATAGACACCAGGGCCTACTTGCGGGTGGAAGATAGGATGAGGGTGAGGATTGAAAACTACTTATCAGTTACTACGCTTATTACCTGGGTGATGAAATAATCTGTATACCAAACTCCCGCAACATGCAATTTACCTATGAAACCAATCTGCACAATCCCCGAACCTAAAATAAAAGTTAAGGAAATGCAGGTTATTTTATAATACTCTTAACTATTTGGATTTGTCACTGGTTCAGTGTCCCTGAAATTAATTAATTATTATTATTTTTTGAGTCTTGCTTTGTCACTCAGGCTGGAGTGCAGTGGCACAATCTCAGCTCACTGCAACTTCCACCTCCTGGGTTCAAGTGATTCTCCTGCCTCAGCCTCCTGAGTAGCTGGGATTACAGGCACGGGCCACCATGCCTGGCTAATTTTTGTATTTTTTTTTTTTTCTTTTTTGGTGCCATGACTCAGATACCTTTGTATTTTTCATAGAGGCAGGGTTTTACCATGTTGGCCAGGCTGGTCTTGAACTTCTGACCTCAGGTGATCTGCCTGCCTCGGCCTCCCAAAGTGCTGGGATCACTGGTGTGAGCCACTGTGCCCGGCCAAAATTAATATTTTAAATATCATCTATAATTACTTTGAACTATGCTGAGTATCATGATTAGAGAGAAATTTGAAACCATGTTATATGTCCACAAAGTTGTAATCCATTTGGCCAGAAGATAGAGGATGTTTTCCTTGATGGAAGGCTGGACTCTGAGTCAGGAAAACTGGGCTCTTCTATCAATTCTGCGATTAACAAATTATGTGATATTTGGCAAACTGTCATTGGCTTTGCCTCAGTTTTCTCCACTGTAATGTGAGGTGGTTTAAAAAATTTCCAGCAGGAACAATCATTTGTATATTCATACAACAGATTAAGTTGTTTTGGGTGCTAGAGATGCAGAAGTGAGCAAAATAGACAAAGCCCTGCCCTCCTGGGGTTCCAGTGTTGAGACAGAGGTAAACAGAACATGTAAGAAGGGTCGAATGACAATCAAGGCCATAGAGAAAATGCAGCAGGGAAGGCGGACAGGAAATACTGGTACAGATTGGGAAGTCGGCTGTCGTTTTAAATAGCATGGCCAGAGAAAGCCATGCAAAGAAGGTGACATTTCATCAAGGTCTTAAAAAGAGGTAAGGAAACCAGCCACATGGCCCCCTGGGGAAAATGTCTTCCAGGTTGATAAGACAGTAAAGATATGAGAGCGGGGCGTGCCTGGCATGGGTGGAGGAATAGCAAAAGGGTGAGGGAGACTAGAGTGAGTGAAGGAGGGGAGAGGAGGAGATGAAGTGAGGGGACGGATGGCAGGGAGGCCGAATCCTCCAGGGCCTGGAGGTCACTGGGCAGATTCTGGCTTTTGCTGCACCGGAAATGGCTGCCATTGATAGGTTGATAAGAGAAGCAAGGTTCGATTACAATCTAAAGGAGCTCTTTGACTACTGTGTAGAGAACAGTCTAAGATGGAACAAAGGCAGAGGAATACTCGAGATGAAGGCTGAGGCAGGAGGGCCGCTCAAGCCCAGGAGTTCAAGGCTATAGTGCACCACGATCACGTCTTTGAATAGCCCTGCACCCAAGCCTACCCGGCATAACAAGACCCATCTCTATTTAAAAAAAATAGTCAAGATGAGAAATAACGGGAGCTTGGACTAAGATGCCAGCAGTGAAGATGGAAAGAAGTGGCAAGTCTCAAGGTATATGTTGAAGATAGTGTTGACAGGATTTGCTGTTGGGTTAGGAGACAGGAACGAAAAGAAAAATGAATGAATGAAGAACTCTTGGCTTGAGCAACTGCAAGGTTGCAGTTGATATTAAGATGGGAAATAGTGTAGATTTAGCAGGTTTTGCAGGAAGATCAGGAGTTTGATTTTGGAAAAGTTAGATTTCAGATGCCTGTTTGGCACTTCAGTGAGCAGCTGACCTATAAGTCTAGAGTCCAGGCAAGGCGACCTAGGAGGTGTCAGCAGGTGGCATTTACAGCCGTGAGACTGGATGCAAGGGATGGTTATAGAAAAAGAAAAAGAGAAGTCCAAACCCCACTCCTGAGGTCTCCAATGGTAAGAATCACGGAGGTGTGGAAAAACCAGCGAAGGTTCCCGAGAAGTATTAGCCCAGGAAATACAAGGAAATCCAGGACAGTGTGATGTCTCAGAAGCCAAGTGTGGAAAGTATTCCAGGAAATCTATAAATCTATGACATGAAATAGTCTGAAGAAATGAAGAGCTAGCCGTCAGAGATTCATGCCTAGGCATGGATTAGAATCCATTGTTCCCAGGGTCCCTGAGAGCTTGGGGTGGGGCTGGTACTGGACCCAGAACAGGAGGAGGATGTAAGTGGGAGCTGTTCATGCAATTACCCTCCAACCTTTCTAAGCAGGTTGTACACAGGACCGACAGACTGTGGCCGTGCAGTGAAGCAGGACTCAACGAGTAGGAGAGAGTTTGTTGAAAGAAAAAAAATTCACGTTTTAGATAAAAATTTTTCTCAACTACGAGCTATTAAATGTCCTTCCTGTGTTTCCATACACTTTTAATTATTTCTTGGTCAGAAACACACTGCTGGTGAATGCCTGGAAGGGTGAGCCATTCCCCAAATTCTTTTGAAACGCTGAGGTCTAAGTTATGAAAGTAGTTTCTCCAAGAAGGGCATCTGAAGATGAAAGCCAGCCTCTCCCCCGCTCAGCAATGAATTACATTGGCCTCTCTTATTATTGCCTCATTTTTATTAAATGGAAACTCTTTCACAATGTTTAATGGGCTCTTCACATGTTATTTCATGGGCCATTAACATAACTGGATAATAAAATTGATGTTTAAAATACCCTACTTATCCCATGTAAGGTGTGAATATGCCATGATTAACCCAAGTCAGAAGAGGACAAGAGCAAAGCCATCTGACACAAAGCAAGAGTGGGTCAGAGGCACAGGAAGTGGGTGCCCTGCCTGCCCGCTTGGGAGAAATAATAATCATAAAGGCTATCATTTATGTTCTATACCTTTCTATATGTTCTATACCCTTTTCCAGTCTGCACATAAATTGTGTGAGGCAATATTCATTCCCACTTTTTAAAAAAGTAAATTACTGAGGTCCCCCTGTCAGAAGGGGCGTGCCATCAAAGGTGCTTGAACAACTGAGTACCACAGCCTAGCCCAGGTGGCACATCAAACTCACCCTCATAGGTGCCCCCCGAAACTCATGTATGGAAGCCCTGACTCCCCGTACCTTGGTGTGTGGCTGTATTTGGAGAGAAGGCTTTTAAAGACGTAATGAAGATTAAAGGAGGCCATTAGGGTGAGGCCCTAATCCAGGATGTCCGGTTTCCTTATAAGGAGAGGAAGAGACCCCAGGGATGCACATGCAGAGAAAGGCCATGTGAGGACACAGCAAGAAGGTGGATGTCTGCAAGCCAAGGAGAGAGGCCTCAGGAGAACGTGACCCTTCTGACTCGTTGATCTTGGACTTCCAGCCTCCAGAATGGTGAGAAAGAAATTTCTGTTTAAGCCACCCCATCTGCGGTGTTTTCTATGGCAGTCTTAGTGGACTAAGACAGAGTGGTATCAGGTCTGCTGTAGACATATTTTGGAGCACCCTTCTTGTGAAATGGGCAGTCTTCCTTGTCTACTTAGTCAGGGGTGGTGGGGAAGGGGGTCATGTTTCTGCCACATGACCCTTGGCTGCTCGTAGCTGTGGACCAGGGGTGGATGACAGGCTCCTGGCAATCAGATCTCTGCCCTTGGAGTTTATAATTGGAGCACTGAGAAATGAAGATCAAGAGAGCTGTGATACCACAGAGTCCTGAGGCCATGTTGGTCTGTGGGTGGGCAGAAAAACTTCGCCTTGCATTGGAGAGAGCAAGGGATTTGTGGAAAGAGAGAGGGTCTCTGTAGTTTCAGAACCAGAGATATGAAAGAGAAGCTGCCTGGTGATGTCTAAGACCCTGCTCTGCTTCCTGCCCTTGGATTCTGGGAGCATCTCTGTATTCTTCCAACAAGTCTTCAACTCTGCCTGGTCTGAGGGGATCTCCCTTCCTTGTGATCAGCTGAATCAGACTCTAAACTCACACTCGTGTGTATAGTGTGCTAGGCTCATCTAAGGGAAGCCCTCCCAGCCCAGCAGTACTCCTGAACTTTCAGGATCTTTCTCCTTCACTGCAGCTTTATTAATTCTACAAAAGCATGTTAGATGTTGTGTCGGTCAGGATTCTCCAGAGAAACAGAACCAGGAGATCACATATACAAAGAGATTGATTTCAAGGAATTGCCTTATGCGATTGTGGGGGCTGGCTGGTGGTTTGATGTAAATTAAGGATAGGAGTTGACAAATCTTTTCTGTAAAGGGCCAGATAGTAATGATATTTGTCTCTGTGGGTCATTCAGTCTGTTGTAGCCACTCAACTCTGCCATTATATTGTGAAAGCAGTCACAGAAGATGTGTAAATAAATGGGCACGGCTGTGTTTCAATAAAACTTTATAAACACTGGATTTTGAATTTCACATAATTTTCTAATGTGTTAAAATATTATTTTAAATCTTTTTGACCACTTAAAACTTAAGAAACTTGGCAGTTCATAGGCAGTAGAAAAATAGGGTGGGGAGTTTGGCTCCCAAGCCATAGTTTAGTGACCCCTAATTTAGAGCAATAATTAAAATATTTCAGTTGAAGAAGATTCACATCAAAACTTCTATGTTGGTCAAAAAGACAATGTTTGAGTGAATTAAAATACAATCACTTCTGAAAATTTTTGCAATTAAAGTAATATAAAGACTATATAGCAACATCGAAATGCTATGATAAATCGCAAGTTGAAAAACCAGACTCCAAAATTACGTCTACTCTGATTTTAACTATGTTGAATGAATCTTGAATAAACTATGTGCAAATTATGTATGCACAAGAATTGAAAGGGAAAAATGAAAGCTGTTTGATTTCAGTGAAGTTGGGACTATGGGTAATTTGTTTTTGCTTAAATCATAGAACCTGGGAATTAGAAGGAAACTCGATAGGAAACTTAGTATCAAGTTTCCTTCTAATTCTCAGGTTCTATGGTGCCATTACCATGGACATTTAGTTTAAATAATTCATCAGGTCGTCCCTCTTTGCAGATAAGGAAGGAAGAGGGCATCATTTAGATTGGTCAGAGGTCAGAGTTTTAAGGAGTGCTCCAGTTAACCATTGTTGAGTAACAAACAATCCTATGCTTAGTGGCCTCAAACAACCAGGATTTTATTAAGTTCATGGATTCTGTGGGTCAGAAATTCAATCAGGACACATGGCTTGCTTTTGCCATATGATGTGTATGGCTTCAGCTGGGAAAACCTAAATGGCTTTGGGGAACTCAAATGTCTGAGTTCTGCAGCATCCTCTTCTGAGATAACATCTTCACTTGCACTGGAATCTGGGCAGAAATCACTCCTAGGATGCTGAGTTAGCTTCCTAAGGCTTTCATAATGAAGTACCACAACCTGGATGGCCTAAAACAACAGAAATTCATTGTCCACAGCTCTGGAGGCTGGAAGTCTCAGATTAAGGTGTTGGCAAAGTTGATTTCTTCTGAGGGCAGAGAGCAATAGTCTGTTTCATGCCTCTTGTCTGTCTCCTGGTCGTTGGCTGGCAACCTTTGGCATTCCTTGGCTTGTAGAGGAATTGCCCTGATCTCTGCCTTCATTTCCACATGATGTTCTCCGTGTGTGTGTGTGTGTGTGTGTGTGTGTGTGTGTGTGTGTGTGATCTCTGTGCCACATCCTCCCTTTAGGCTGAGGTGGGAAGATCACTTGCGCCTACGAGTTCAAAACCAGCCTAGGCAAAAATAGTGAGGTCCCATCTCTAAAAATCAATTTAAAAAAACCCATAAAAACCAGACTTCGTTATACATATACATATACATATGTAAGTGTGTGTATTTTTTTTTAGAGACAGGATCTTGCTCTGTAACCCAGGCTGGCGTACAGTGGTACCCTTCACAACTCGCTGCAGCCCTAAACTCCTGATCTTAAAAGATCCTGATCCTCTTGCCCCAGCCTCCTAAGTAGCTGAGTCTGTAGTATAGGTGTGGAGTACCACACCGGGCTAAGGTTTTAAAAATTTTGTTTGCAGAGATGAAGTCTCACTTTCTCACTTTGTTGCCCAGGCTGGACTCAAACTCCTGAGCTCAAGTGATCCTCCCTCCTCAGCCTCCCAAAGTGCTGAGATTTACAGGTGTGAACCACCATGCCACGCTGACTTCATTTTATAGAGCAGCGTTAGGTGCATAGCAAAACTGAGAGGAAGGTACAGAGGTTTCCCATATAATCCCTGCGCCCACCCATGCACAGCCACGCTATTATTAACATCTCCTGCTGGAAGGGTGCATTTGTTACAACCGATGAACCGACATGGATACATCACCACCCAAAGTCTACAGTTGACATTAGGGTTCACTTAGGTTCCATGGGAAGGCATAATGACATGTATCCACCATTATAGTTTCACTGCCCTACAAATTCCTCTATTTGCGACCATTTTTAAAAGGACATCATGTGGGGATGTTTAACCTAGGGTTTATGGACCCACTGGAAATCCATAGATGGCCCACTGGAAATCTCAGATGCCCAAAGCTTCTGAGAAACTGCAGGAGTTCTGCAATGTGTTGCATGAGCCAGGTTCTTTTTTCTGCAGCATTTGTGCACACTTCAGAAGGGGCTGTGACCTACACATGATGCGGAAGTACAGGAATATTGGGCCAGTTTATTGCTTCCAAACAGATCAGGGCACACTTCCCATTCTCTAACTCAGAGAAAATGTTTTATCTCTGGCTTGGCGACAGGGACAGCCTTTCTTCCTCCCTGAGGCAGCCTCTGCCATCTGCCAAATGGTGTTGCTCTGTGACCCCAGTGTCCTTGAAGCCATTCAGGAGCCTTACAGGGAGGCCCCTAGTGGTCCCAGCATGCTCTAGCTCCTCAGTGGACAGGAATGGAACTGGAAAGCAGCCTGGTTCCCACCCCTTAGACCTGGAGGCTCTGTGAGCCTAACCATCCCACAGCAGAACTAGAGCCCACGGAGGGGTGGGCTTGTCCCACCGCAGTCAGCCCCCTCCCATCCCCCTTCCAACCTTATTTATGCCTCTATGTTATTTGTGTACCTGCCTATCTCTTCTATTAGCTGATAAAATTTTGAGAGCAACAACCTGTCATTTCTCTGTATATTAAACAATATTTAGTACCTTGTTTTACATATGATAATTCTGAAAACGGTTGGTAATTTTAAAACATCAAAGCTGAGTTGCAGAAAGTTAGAGCAGGTCTCTGAGGACTCTGATGGCAGCTTTGGTCACGAGGGTGTTGGTGATTCATGTGGTTAGAACCAGGACCTCAAGGGCTCACCGTGCCAGGAAGGTCTTATCTGGGGGAAGCCAGAGTGGACCAAGATAAGAAGGGGATTTGAGAGGGGGACTGGAGGAGAGAAACCTAGAGCTAGCCTAGGTTCTAATCCTGGCTCTGCCACCAGCAGTCTGTGGGATAGGACACTGGTCCAGGCGTGTGTGCGTGGCGTGGTGGAGCTGGAGTCTGCCGTTTGGCTCTCCCGTGTATTAGCTGTGAGAGAGGCAGCAGCTTTGTGGCCTAGTTTCCTCCTTTTCTTATCGTCTGTGTGACCTTGGCATTAATAAGCCTCCAAAGCCTCAGCCACCTCTCCTAAAATACCTGTTCTAGCCATCCTGCTCCTCTGGGTTGAAACCCAGGCGCTGCCAAGATGCCAGCTTACCACTCTTCTCTCATGGATCCTGACACCAAATTCACTGTAAACATGGCACTGTTACCCATCTGAAGTCAATTCAACGGACCTGCCCCCAGAGAGACAAAGATACAGATATTGTGGATAAAGCCATGTATTACTTCAAGTCCAATGTCTTCTTCAAAAACTGTGAAATTAAGAATGAAGCTACCAGGACCTTGATATATATAACTCTCTACATTTCTGAGTGTTTGAAGAAACTCCAAAAGTGCAATTCCAAAATCCAAGGTAAGAAAGAAATCTATACATTGGGAATCACTAATTTTCCCACTCCTGGAGAACCTCGTTTTTCACTTAATATAATTTATGCCAAATGTCCAAACAAGCGGGAAGATGAAGTGATGAGAGCTCTTTACAACAGCTAAGGCAACAGACTGGCCTGAGACTTGGTGAGAAGGTTTTTGACCCTCAGAACGATAAACCCAGCAAGTGGTGGACTTGCTTTGTGAAGAGACAATTCATGAACAAGAGTCTTTCAGCACCCGGACAGTGAAGGGAGCCCGAGCAGCCACCAGAGCCCTGGGCAGCATTTTCCAGCAAGATGTACACAATCTTTTGCCTTTATTTCATAAAGTTTTATACAGAAGAGAGAAGAACATGTCTTTACTTGAAAAACTCTTGATCAAGAATTCAGGTGGGGGAAAAGAGCAGGTTATTAAGGGTGAGCTGAAATTTTCTGCAGTATTAACTGGCGCTTAATAAGAATAAGTAATAATAAAGAAATTTCTAACATTCAAAACAAATACCTATTCCAGAGATAACTAGTGTCTGCCAAGTGCCTTCCATGGGATAGGTACTGTTGTAACTGCTTTACAAGTACTCACTCCTTTGGTCCTTTCAACAATCCTGCAAACTAGGCAGTATTAGTATCCCATTTTCAATAATGCAATGGAAGCACACGGGTAAGTCTCCCACAGTCACCCCACTGTCAAGGGGGTACAGCTGGGATTTGAACCAGGCAGTCTAGCACCCTGAACCTGCTCCCTTTTTACAACTGCATTATCACACAGTGACCTGACACAATGCACTGAAATTGCTTAGCATTCATAAGAGCTCAACAAATGTCAGTTGTTCGTGATGGTCGTTCTGAGTCTCCCGGCATTTTTTTTTTTTTTTTTTTTTGAGTTGGATTCTTGCTCTTGTCGTGCAGGCTGGAGTGCAGTGGCACGATCTTGGCTCACTGCAACCTCCACCTCCCGGATTCAAGCAATTCTCCTGCCTCAGCCTCCCAAGTAGCTGGGATTACAGGTGCCTGCCACCACGCCCACCTAATTGTTTTTGTGTGTGTGTATTTTTTGTAGAGGCAGGGTTTCACCATGTTGGTCAGCGTGGTCTTGAACTCCTGACCTCGTGATCCGCCTGCCTCAGCCTCCCAAAGTGCTGGGATTACAGGCATGAGCCACGGTGCCTGGCTTCTCAGCCTCATCTTTAAGATAGAGATGATACTACCTCATTCATGGCATGGGTAGCGGTAGCGCAGATGAAGCATTGAACATCACACATAAGACTGGATACCTGTGTGCTTTTTCATTGTTTGTTTGTTTTTTGGTTCTGGCCACATGGCAAGCAGATCAGCTATTTGCACCAATGACACTGACTTAGGGGTCCACACATTCTTGTTGGTTTCCGAGGCTGTATTGCTTGGTGTTTTCTAGCTTGCCTAGTGCCTTGCTCATAGCAGATGCTCAAAAATATGGTTCATTTATTTTCCCAAAATCTATAGAATTCCCACCATTCTCGAATAGGCTACTTTGGAAGGCAGTGTGGTAGAAAGGGTACTGAGGTGCTGGGGCAGAAATGACGATTGACCCCACTCCTGATTTCAGTCCTATGCCAGGAAAAAACTCACTCCTCTCCTTTTGCAGTGTATAAGCCTCCCAGAAACTCACTTAAAGGCAGTTTCTACTTAGTCTGTGCTTTGGGTGTTACAAACACAAGCTTGTAACGGGTCTCCCCTTGTTAATACACGCCAGCTATTGCCCTGTTCTTACCATGCCTGTGCAGATCACTACTGTCTGTCTTGGACTTCTGATTGCTGCAGGCTGGGCACCATGTCTATCAATGGCACCATGCCAAGAATCAGGCTCAAAAAATATTTATTTGCTGATTCAGCAGTTGCTGATCCTGTTGTTGGTAGATTCTAGCCTGGGTCATTCACCGCCTTGATTTCTGACTCTGGCAAGTTTCGTGTATCACGCTATACTAGGTCTTCTCCCCTCCATTTTTGGTATTTGGTGGGCAGAGCCTGTCTGAGTGCCGGAGAAAGATGAGCTGGATCAGCAGATTTTTAGGAATGGGCTTAGTCAGGGAGGGCACCTATTATTTACTAAGTACTCACTGTCAGACATCAGGTTAGGAGCTCTCCAAACGGATATGAATAAACAGAAAACTTCTGATGCACCAATGGTTTGTGGGAGGCATTCGGGGGAGCGTTCACTGCCTGCTCCTCATATTCCCAGGACTACGACAAGATCAGCAAGTAAGCACAGCCCTCACCTCTTGTCTCTCCTTATCCACTTCTCCCCTGGAGGAGAAATGAGTTGATGGCTCACGTCCATGATTTTCAGTGTACGTTGAATAACAGCAGTTCAAACATATTAAGTTCTCATCCTTGGCACATGTTAATATTCCCTTATTTGGGAAAGGGGTCTTTGCAGTGTGATTAAGAATTCCGAGATAAAGAGGTGTCATTTGTCTGTTAGGACTTCTGTAACAAAATACCACAGACTGTGAGACGTAAACAACAGAAAGTTAGTTTCTCACAGTTCTAGGCTGGGCGTCCAAGGTCAAGATGCTGGCAAGGCTGGTTTCTCTGAAGACCTCTCTTTGACTTGCAGGTGGCCACATTCTTGCTGTGTCCTCACATGACCATTCCTCTGTCCCACAGAGATAGGGACTGAGGTGACGCAGCCATAATCCAAGAATGCTGACAGCCACTAGATGCTGAACAAGGAAGTGTGGTCCTACTAACACCTTGATTTGGGACTTCTGGTTGTCAGAACTATGAGGAAATAAGTTCCTATCAGGCACCTGTGACAGCAGCCCCTGAAAATGAGCAGAATTGGGTGGTGCTGTTGAAAGATCGAAACCTGAAAACTGGAGCTTTCACTTTTTTCTGTTTCTCTCTGTCTCTGTCCAGGATGAAACTGTAATGCTGGGTAAATGTGCCAACTCTGTGGACCAGAGTTTTCTTTCATGTGGAGTGTACCAAAGTCTAGACTGGGGAGCAGGGTCGGGGGCAGTACGGCTGAAGTATTCACAGGCCTGCTTGGTCACTTACACCATAACCACATCCTCTAACCTGGAATTCATCAGGATCAAGCTCAAATTTTGATCTCCACCTATCAGATCCTCTCTATCTCTCTATCACTTCTTGTTATGGTCTGAATGTTTGTGTCCCTCTCTTCCAGATTCATAGGTCAAATCCCAACCCCCAGTTTGTTGCTTTAGGAGGTGGGGGTCTTGGGAAGTGATTAGGTCAGGAAGGAAGAATCCTTATGAATGGGACTCATGCCCTCATAAGAAAGGCTCTTGCCCCTTCTACCATGTTAGTTCATAGTGAGAAAATGGCCATCAATGAACTGAGAAGTGGCCCTCACCATGTAAACAAATCTGCCTTGCTCTTGGACTTCCCAGCCTCCAAAACTGCAAGAAATAAATTTCTGTTGCTTGCAAGCTACTTGGTGCATGGCATTTTGTTATAGCAGTCCAGACAGACTAAGACAGTTCTGAATTGGGATTCTGAAGAGACGGATGTTATTTTTTGATCTCCTTAAAACCCCAAGAGAATGCCTAGGAAATGTGTCTGTGGACTGGTTGGAGAGAAAAAAATATGTTGTAAACAGGATGTGATCTGTCAGAATCCTCCTGAAAGAAAAGTCAGGGGTGGAAATTAGTAAGGCGAACAACAGCAGAGCTGCCCAAGACCATGGGAACCTGCCTCTTGCATCAGTGTTTCCTGGATGCAAAACACGGAATCAAAGCTCGTTTTGGAGCTTTAAAATTTGACCACTCTGCTGGACTTTGGACTTGCAGGGGGCCTGTAGGCTCTTTGTTTTGGCCAATTTTTCACATACGGAATGGCTGTCTCTACCTGATGCATTTACCCACATTGTATCTAGAAAATAACTAACTTGCTTTTGATTCTACAGGCTCATACGTGAAAGGGACTTGTCTTGTCTTAGATGAGGCTTTGGAGTGTGGACTTTGAGTTAATGCCAAAATTAGTTAAAACTTTGGGAGACTGTTGGGAAAGCACGATTGGTTTTGAAATGTGAGGACATGAGATTTGGGAGGGGTTGGGGCGGAATGACATGGCTTGGCTGAGTCCCCATCCAAATCTCACCTTGAATTCCCATGTGTTGTGGAAGGGACCAAGTGGGAGGTAATTGAATCATGGGGGAAGATGGTTCTTATGCTATTCTCATGATAGTGAGTAAGAATCACGAGATCTGATGGCTATTATAAATTTTCCTGCACAAGCTTTCTTCTCTCGTTTGCCACCATGTGAGATGTGCCTTTTCCCTTCCACCATGATTGTGAGGCCTTCCCAGCCACATGGAACTGCAATTCCAATAAACCTCTTTCTTTTGTTAAAAAAAGGAAAAGAAATTAGTAATGTGAGTTCTGACACAAGGCTGCCTGGGTTCAGATCTGAGCTCAGACCTTCCCAGCTGCATGACTCTGGGTAAATCAATTTCTTCTCCCCTGCTCAGTTTTCCCATCTGTAAAATAGGGTCAAAGAGGAGCCTCTCTCTCAATGATGTGAGGATTAAATAAACATATGCATATAAAGCACTTAGGACAGCTTACGCAGAGGCATGTAGTAAGCCCCCAATATATGTGAGCTATTATTCTCTAGAGAAATAGTTGAGAGAAAGAGACAAAAAGAAGTTGCCTGTAGATGCAGATGTAAACTCTGTTGAGAAAGATGACCGTGGTAACATTCAGCAGCATTTAAATGTCTGGTCTGACCCATTGTTGAGATAACCAGTAAAAACGGAAGGTCTCAGGAGCGGGAGGGGAAAGGGGGTTGCAGGTGTTTGCAGGAGGCAGCCATTGTTTCAGCCAATAATAGACTTGGTGCAGCTTGGGCATCTGGCGGCACAGCAAAGGTGGTTTGGAAGCTTCATATACGGTATGAGTGAATTACTGTTATGCTAATTAAACTTATTAATACAGCATCAGGAAAGAGTCTAATCCCTTCGTTTCTAATATCTCAGAAATGCAGGGAAGGAGGGGAGGGTCATTGATTCATTAATTCAACACACGTTCATTGAGTTCCTGCTGTATGCCACACTATTCCAGCCCCTGGAGATATGAGAGTAAATGAAGAACAGTCTTGGATTCATTGCTTCTATTATAGTGATAGGAGAGAGACAATAAATTGAAAAAAAACACACACACAGAATATAAAAATAACAGTCAGAGGATGACATGGGCTATGGAGAGAAATGAAATCGGTACATGAGGAGAGGATAACAATGAGATAGTTTTAAATAGAATGGTAAGTTCCTCAGTGCTGCTGAAACAAATGACCATAAACATAGTCCTTAAATAACACAAATTTATTTTTATCTTTCTGTTCTAGAGGTCAGAAATCCTAAAATCAAGATGTTGGCAGGATTGTGTTCCTTTTGGAAGGTTTAGAGAACCTTGACTTTTTTAGCTTGTGAGGCTGCCCCCATCCCTTGGCTCATAGCCCCTTCCTGTGTCTTCCAAGCCAGGAGTGTGGCAGATTCAAGTTTCTCTCTGATGTTCTTTCCATCATCACATCTCCTTCTCTGACTCTGTCTCCTGCCTCCCTCCTGTAAAGACTCAGATTACAATGGGTACACCTGGATTATCCAGATATCTCTAGTTTAATTATGACAGCAAAGTACCTCTGCCATGTAAGGTAGCAGGTTCTGGGAATCAGGACATGGACATCATTGGAAGGCCGTTATTCCACCTACCATGATGGTCAGAGAAGACCCCAGTGAGAAGGTGACATTGAGAGAAGCAAGGAGGTGTGCCATGCAGCTAGCTAAGGAAGAGCTCACCGAGCCAGAGAGACAAGAGGCGGGTCTGGAGTGTTTGAGAAACAGAAGGGGCCTGATGAGCTGCAGAGGAGTGGGGAGGGGAGGGTTGCAGGCCCTGAGGTCAGAGGTAAAGGGCCACAAGGCCTTATCGATCATTTTGAGATCTTTTCTGCCAACCCCATCACATTTGTGAAAGACTGAAACAGACTATGGTCTCATTTGATTTTCACAGCGCTGTGATATCCTCAATTTATGCTTGCTGAGTAAGGCCTGAGGCCTTGCCTCATTGACCCAGGCATTAAGGGGTAGAGCTGGGTGTTTTAGGCTGTTCTTATGGTGCTATATAGAAATACCTGAGACTGGGAAATCTGTAAAGAAAAGAGATTTACATTGTGTAAGACAATGTGGCGATTCCTGAAGGATCTAGATCCAGAAATCCCATTTAACCCAGCAATCCCATTATTGGATATATACCCAAAGGACTATCATTTATAATTTATAAATCATTCTACTATAAAGACACATGCACATGTATGTTTACTGCAGCACTGTTTACAATAGCGAAGACTTGGAACCAACCCAAATGCCCATCAGTGATAGACTGGATTATGAAAATGTGGTACATACACACCATGGAATACTATACAGCCATAAAAAAGGATGAGTTCATGTCCTTTGCAGGGACATGGATGAAGCTGGAAACCGTCATTCTCAGCAAACTAACGCAGGAACAGAAAACCAAACACCACATGTTCTCACTCATAAGTGGGAGTTGAATAATGAGAACACATGGCCACAGGGAGGGGACATCACACACCGGGGCCTGTTGTGGGGTTGGGGGCAAGGGGAATGAGAGCATTAGGGCAAATACCTAATGCATTCACGGCTTAAAACAATGATGGGTTTAACCAGCATGGTACATGTATAGCTATGTAACAAACCTGCACGTTTAGCACATGTATCCCAGAAGTTAAAGCAAAATTTAAAAAGAAAGGATAAAATTAAAAAAAAAAAAAAAAGAGGTTGAACGGGCTTACAGTTCTGTGGGCTATACCAACATGGCTCCAGCATCTGCTTCTGCTGAGGGCCTCAGGGAGCTCACAATCATGGCAGAAGGTGAAGCAGGAGCAGGAGCGAGAGAGCGAGGGAGGAGGGGCCACAGCCATTTAAACTACCAGGTCTCGTGAGAACTCACTCAGTATTGTGAGAATAGCAAGGGACAAACCTGCCCCCATGATCCAATCACTTCCCACCAGGCCCCTCCTCCAACACTGGAAACCACATTTCACCATGAGATTTGGAGGGGACAGGCATCCAAATCATATAGCTGCATTTCTTTTTTTTTTTTGAGACGGAGTTTCACTCATGTTACCCAGGCTGGAGTACAATGGTGCGAACTCGGCTCACCGCAACCTCCGCCTCCTGGGTTCAGGCAATTCTCCTGCCTCAGCCTCCTGAGTAGCTGGGATTACAGGCACGCGCCACCATACCCAGCTAATTTTTTTTGTATTTTTAGTGGAGACGGGGTTTCACCATGTTGACCAGGATGGTCTCGATCTCTTGACCTCGTGATCCACCCGCCTCGGCCTCCCAAAGTGCTGGGATTACAGGCTTGAGCCACCGCGCCCGGCCATATAGCTGCATTTCAAACCCAGCGCCCGTCTGACAGCACACCTGCCCTGGGCTTCTGAGTACAGTCTCTGATCAAGTGCTTTTGTTCACATCTCCTTCTCTGACTCTGTCTCCTGCCTCCCTCCTGTAAAGACTCATGATTACAATGGGTACACCTGGATTATCCGTATAATCTCTCATCTCAAGATCCTTAGTTTAATTATGACTGCAAAGGGCTTCTGCCATTTAAGGTAGCAAGTTCTGGGAATTAGGACATGGACATCATTTGAAGGTTTCAAGGTCACATCCTCTCTGAAGCCTTCCCTTCCCTTCCCAACACTAAGTTAGCTGTCCTGCCCTTGTGCACTTACATCAATCACATCCCATACTCATTCCAAGGGGACCCCTTTTTATACTGTATTATATAATTGCTGGATTTGGGGTCTGTATCTCACCTTTAAGCCTAGATCATGTTCTACTTACCAATGGATTGCTACAGTAAAGTGTCTAGTAAGTACTTAGTGTTTGTAAATGAATGGATGAAATTAACAGTAAATGCATGAATAAATGACCTTACCTTAGCAAAATCATAGGTGAGTCCCAGAAAACTAAAAGGTCATAAAATAGCATCTATCCTTAAAAGGGCACACTTTTTAACTCAAGCTGTTGAGAAAAAAATGCATGACAGCTCTACCTCTGGCACAAGGGTCCCTGCTGTAAGAATTGGAGCAGGGAAGTCATTAAGGATCAAGAAGTCCCTTCCCAGCTGCAGGAAGCAGCCCTCTGAGCCATGAGGAGCATGCACCGTGGATCGTATTAACACATATAAAAGCAGGAGAGGAGCTTTGCTTCTTTGGGGTCCTTTGGCATCCTTTAGCTCCTGTGTTGCTCTTACCTCCTGGAGCAACATCCAACCCAAGAGATTGGATTAAGCAGAGATTAAGAAGCCACAGGCAGTGATTCCATGAAGGAGGCTGATGAACACCACAAGGGCATCTAAGGATCCCTCCCTCCAGGCATCCCGTGACCCGCATGTCTGTGTGTGCCTGGTACTGATGAGGTACTGTTTTGACCATAATGTAAAATAAGAATGCCTAGAACAAAGGTGCCCTTTTCTTCTGAAGCCGGTTCACAGCCTGTTTGTTCCGCCAGGGACATTCTGAGTCTGATTCCAACAATGTGCTTTGAGATTATTAAGACTTTTCAAAAAACACTGTCAGAGAGAAACTGCCACCATAGTACATAGCTGTCTGGGGCTGGAGGAATCCTGGCCCTAAGTGAAATCTTGGAATATGGAGCACAAGTTTCAGATGAAAACAGCTTCTGGGAGGAAGGAGAGCATTTTATAGAGAAAGCATTAAGTTAATCCTCACTCACATAGTGCAGGTTTTAACACAAAAATCCCTGCTTTCCAGGTGAGCAGGGCCAAAAGGAAGGCCCTGTAAGTTTCCACTAGGCTGCAAGGAAATGGATATTTAAAAAAAGGGGGTGGAGGGGGGGGAGAGAAAAGAGGCCAAGTAGAGTGGGAAAGGAAAGAGCATAAGGGCCAGGTGTGGTGGCTCCCGTCTGTAATCACAGCACTTTGGGAGACTAAGGCGGGTGGATTGCTTGAGCTCAGGAGTTCGAGACCAGCCTGGGCAACATGGTGAAACCTCTTCTCTATAAAAAATTAGGCAAGCATAGTACCACATGCCTGTGGTCCCAGCTACTCAAGAGGCTGAGATGGATATGGGAAGATTGCTTGAGCCCAGGAGGTTGAGGCTGCAGTGAGCTGTGATCGTGCCGCTGCACTCCAGCCTGAGTGAGAGGGTAAGACCTTGTCAGGAAAGAAAGAAAGAAAAGGGAAGGGAGGAAGGAAGGAAGGGAGGGAGGGAGGGAAAGAAAAAAGAAAAGAAAGAAAAAGAAAAAAGAAAGATAAAGAAAGGAAGAAGGAAATGAAGGAAGGAAGGGAGGGAGGGAGGGAGGGAGGAAGGGAAGGAAGGAAAGGGGAGAAAGGAATGTTAGGAAAAGCCATGGCAGAAAATGGCAAGTTTGCTCCTCTGCCTTTCTCAAACTTTTCTTTAGCATAATATGTGCATCTCTAAGAGGCAACTTTATCTTGGGAAATTAACTTCACACAAGGCTGCAGTCTGACTCGGTGTTAAACGCTGCACTTCTTTTGCTGAGCTACTGCTTACAACCACACAGAAAGAGACCTTGCAGATTACCAGATGCGGAGGGAGTTGTTTGGCTAGAAAAGGGCAAAAGCTTTTGCCACAATAACAATAATGTTTACTCTGTGCCAGGCACCGAGTTAGGCTCTGGGGTTGCATGTGGCTGTCAGTGAGACTTAGTCCCTGCCTGTACAGAGGACACATGTTAAATGAGCCCTTGAGGTCAAGAACCTCAGAGAGGTGTTATGTTCATATTTATTTTGTACTAACATTTCTCTAGCTACGTTATGAAGAATGCATTAGAAAAGGGCAAAGATGGACACAGAAAGACTGGTTAAGAGGCTGTTTTGTTCAGGTGAGGGACGATGGAGATCTGGAAGAGATAAATGACGAGGAATCAAAAGGTATGTAGGTATGCATCTGAGGGGACTAGAGCATGGGCATGACTTCCAGTTTCAGACTTGACCAGCGGGTGGAGGGGCGCACACTACAGAAATAGAGGATGTTAGGAGAGAAAGTTGTCTGTTAGGGAAATCGGGAGCTCTTAGACGCTGCGAGGGACACTGCAGATGGGCTCACTTGACCTCTACATTTGTAAGAGACAACTGTAAGAGTGTGGGGAATGCCAAAACAACATTCGCCACACTGTCTTACAATTCAGGATTCAAAGGTGGTTCAGGTCATCAATCAGCTACACTCGCATGAGTCTTGAATCTGGAAATGAGTCAGGTGGAGAAAGAGGCAGCAGAGCCTGGAGCGTCCATTCTGCTGATGCAAATCTAGCTGGTTAAATGACTCTGGGTCCAACACTTCAGGCACAGCTGCCTGACTTCTGCATCAGAGCTATACCCGCATTTGAAACAGCAGGTTTCTAATTCCTCAGCTTCCGGCCTGTGGCAAAGGTAGACGTTCCCCCAGAGGGTTAATTCTGCAGTGGCATTCTGGGTGACATTCCTGGAAGCCCAGGGCCTTCTTCAGTTCTTCCTACAACTTCTAAGCACGCAATTTCCTGTAGAAGTCCCTTTCTGCTTACAATGTCTAGAATGTATGATGCGCTCAGCAACTGAAAATTAACCAACTGAAATTAACTAAAAATTAACCTAATTATAGAAGTAGTGAGTTTGTAGAGCCTGCAAGAAATGCAGATGCAAATACATGCATGGCACTCAGATGATATAGGTCTGGAGTGAAGGAGAGAGGACTGGGCTGGCAATTTATGAGTAATGTTAGCATGTGGATTGTAATGAATGAGATCATCCTGGGAGACGTTGCCAAGAAAGAATTTGAAGGATGAGAGGAAAGGAGGGCCTGGGACAAAAGCTTTGGAAACACCAGTTTTTGAGAGGTGGTTAGAAATGCAAGCTGGCCGTCATAGGAAGATGGAGAGAATGCAGGAGGAGAACAGGAGGTGTTGGTGTTGGAGAAGCCAGAGGTAGAAAGCGGTTCTTTAAGAATGGATTAACTGGCAGGTACTGCCAGGAGGTCAGGCAAGCTGAGGACTGAATGTGCCTGTGGAGTCTGGTCTTTGATAACCTTGGAAAGAGCAGGTTTGGTTGCAGGGATGACAACAGGTCCAGAATAGGGAGATCCGGGAGTGATGGAGAGATAAGAAAATAGATACCATAAGAGGAGGCAGTCTCAAAAGAGGCTTAACCATCTCTGGAAGTGATGAAGGATTAAAGGAGAGTTAATTAAAAAAAACTTTAGTCAAGCTAAGTCACTCCTCATCATGAATGATTAGTGAGATGTTATGTGAGGTAGTATTACATATTTTATCTAAAAAATGAATTTTGTGTTTGTTTGTTTGTTTTGAGATGAAGTCTTGCTCTGTTGCCCAGGCTGGAGTGCAGTGGCACGATCTCGGCCAACCACAACCTCCGCCTCCCAGGTTCAACCGATTCTCCTGCTTCAGCCTCCTGAGTAGCTGGGATTACAGTCGTGTGCCACCACACCTGGCTAATGTTTTGTATTTTTAGCAGAGATGGATCTTCACTGTGTCAGCCAGGATGATCTTGATCTCCTGACCTCGTGATCTGCCCACCTTGGCCTCCCAAAGTGCTGGGATTACAGGTGTGAGCCACCTGGCCCGGCCGAATTTTTGTGCTTTTTTGATAGAGTCTGACTCTGTCATCCAGGCTGGAATGCAGTGCCACTACGGCCAGCTAACTTTTGTATTTTTTGTTAGGATGGGGTTTCACTATGTTGCCTGGGCTTGTCTCAAACTCCTGGACTCAAGCGATCCACCTGCCTCAGCCTCCCAAAGTGCTGGGATGACAGGGGTGAGGCACCACGCTTGGTGAATTTGTTTTTTTATGTGGGAGAACGAAGCACATATTTGAATGGTAAGGAGGTGAAATTATAAGACTTAGGGAAGAGGGAAGGTAGAGAGGGAATGCTTACACACTTCAATCGTTGTGTAAATGTGGGAGGCAGTGGCATCCAGGTGGGGGAGAGGGTTCCAGAGAGAAGAAAGAATACCTCTTCCACTGCCCTGAAAGGGAAGGATAAGGCAGAGGGGGCAGATGCATTAGGGATTAGCTGTCGTGGGCAGGAATGGGAGGACAGATGGGCTGTGGTGTTTAGTCTGTGCAGTAACAAAGTTCTTATTCTAGGTTTGTAGGGGTGAGGGTTGGAGATTTTGGGAGGTGGAGAAGGTCTTAATGGTCATCCTGGAGAATGAAAGAGCAAGTTCACTAGATTGCCATCAGCACGGGGCCCTGCTTGGGATTAGAGACTGGGAACTGTTAGAATCAATCTGTACGACTGCAAGATTGTGCCTAGTGGTACCTGGACACTTGCTCACAGCCAGGGAGAAGGTGGTCAGCTCTAGTCATCCCAGTGTGGGGTGTTTTCAGGTTGCTATGATGGAAGGACAATAGGCAAGGGGAATGGACAGGAGAATAAATCAGAGGTCCTCAGCGACAGAAGGGGTGGTAGCATCCTGCTGTGGTGTCTGGAAATGGGCAAGTCTGTTTTGGGTTCTCATAATGAAGGGGAGCATACTGGAATTTAGTGGCCAGGAGCCGGGGATGCTAAATGTCCTCAATGTGCAAGAGGGTACCTAACAACAAATCATTATCCCCCTGCAAAAACTGCCAGTCTTACCCAGTGACACATGATGAAACTGAGGGACTGTGGGCTTAGCTAACTAAGCTACACAGGAAGGTAAAGACAGGTGGAGGCAGGTTACAAGCAGGAAGGCCTGAGCAGGTGAAGATCAGACCGAATCGGGAGAGGTTGAGTTTGCAAGCTGGCAGGATTAGCAGCTGTGGTGAGACAGTGGGTGTCTGAATCCCTATTTCAAAAGCAGGCAGTCTCCTGTGATGCAGCATGAAAGAAGACTCCAGTCTGAGATTTCTGAAAAGCAAATGTCAAGATGGAGTTTGATGTGCAAAAGATTTTTAGAGGGTAAAGGGCAGAGTAGCAGGAGTGGGTTGGAAAAGTCTTCAGGCCAGGGTGCAGGGCTGACACCTGTGATAGGAGAGGGGCAGGAAGGAGGGTTAGGGGGGAGAAGCTTCAGAGAGCAGCACCAGACTGATGGGGGAGCCCCAGAGGAAAGGTGGCCCATCGGGGAGTCCCAAGGAGGGCAGGAATGGCCAGCCTCTGGTACCCTGCAGTGTCCATGATGGCCTTGCACAAAACTGCAGCCAATCTGAAGATGCAGCTGATGGAGGCTGTCTGCCGGCCCCCTCCACCAAGCAGATTGTTCTAAAGTGAGACTGAACGATGCATCTCCAGGGCCACCACAGGGGTAGCAGAGTAGTGTGTGAGTAATTGAAGCTCCAAAAGGGCAGGATTATCATCATCATCATCATCATCATTATTATTATTATTATTTTGAGACAGAATCTCACTCTGTCACCCAGACTGGAGTGCGGTGGCACCATCCCAGCTCACTGCAACCTCTGCCTCTTAGGCTCAAGTGATTCTCTTGCTTCAGCCTCCTGAGTAGTTGGGATTACAGGTTTGTGTCACTACCACTGGGCTAATTTTTGTATTTTTAGTAGAAATGGGGTTTCACCATGTTGGCCAGGCTGGTTTTGAACTCCTGACCTCAAATGATCCACCCACCTTGGCCTCCCAAAGTGCTGAGATTACAGGCGTGAGCCACCACACCCCACCTGTTTTTAAAAATTTGCACTCCTTGTGTTTTATCCCTAACGCCTTGACACATTCAAACTTTCATTTAAAAGTTTGTCAAATGAACTAATGAATGTATGTCAAGAAACTGAGAGAGCAGCCCACAGAGATAGCCTTCCTGTCAGGGTTACACTCCAGCTCCACCACGAAGTCATCTTAGGAAAACTATCCCTGAATGAGAATGGTGGTAAATAGCCCTACTCTACGGGTCTTTGTGAGGATTTAAAGAGACATTTAGGAAGAAGGCTCAGCACAGTGTCTGGCAAATGGTATACAATAAATGATACCTACTAGTAGTATGACTATTTCTGCCCCTTTCCATTATGTTTTGCAGGAAAACCTTTTAACAACAAATAGAAACACGTTCAGGCAGTTGGACTATGTTACTTCCTCCTATTAGACTTTTTTTCACTGTCTATATTAGAGTCAGTGCTCCTGTAAAGTGATGAATCCATGTTTCTCTTGCTTTGTAAATCTTCCTAGTGCCTCAAACAATGGTCTAAACACACTTATTATTCACATCATATTGGCAGAATAAAGATGAAACAAGGGGACACTCACCCCGCAGACATCATCAGAGACTTAATGGGTTCTTGAGTGAGGAGTAAGAAATGTGAGTGCTCTGTGAGCATGTCAGAGCTGGAGGAGGGCAGGTTTTACCAATCCTAGATAAATATCACCCTGGATCCATGTCTTCTCAGCCAGGAAAAGGAAGCAGCTTGCTTTTCCTTTTGAACATAGCCTGTGCCTGAATGAACATCTCTAGAGAGAAGTGTGTTTATACATTAGACTGGTAATTAAAGGTTCCCCAAAAACCAAGTCTCATTACTCAGCTTAAGGAGCTGCCGAGATAGCATCTGGCATGGTGTCATGTGTCTGCTTGGTGCAAAACTGAGCCTGGAGTCCCACAGACTGGGGGCCCTTGGAGACCTACCTCCTGAGTCTCTCCTGCACCAGACTCTTTTCTGTGTTGGGCTGATCAAAACCAAGCAGGTCCTCACACTTCTCAGGTTTCATTGTTCTCTTTTCCAAATATTTAAACAAGCTGTTAGGAAGAGGGCCATGTCAATTGCCTGATTCAGCGAACATGACAATGGTTCATTGTCCATTGATTGCAACAGACATCACAAACTCCATGCAGGCTAAAATCTCTTAGCCTTGAGGAAAGCTGCTGCCAGTCATTCTTCTCTAGACTGCAAGAGTCTGTTAGCATCAAAGTTCAGATAAGGTAACACTGATCACGTCAGTTTCTTCTGCACAAAACAGAGCTCATGGTTTGTACTTTACAAATATGTGTCTAATTAATCACTTTCACTGAGGCAGGGAAATAACAATACCTTATCTTTGTAAAATACTTCCTATTTGCAAAGCACTTTCACCTTTATCATCCAATTTGCTGTTTATTGTTGGGTGTTATTTCTTAGCCAGACTAAGGATTGTCTTAGTTATTAATATTAAAAGCAACCACCACCACAACCATAGCAGCTGACTTTTACTGACAGCTTTCTGTGTTCCAGGCACTGTTTTTAGTACAAGTAGGATGATCAGTGGAAACAGACACCAAAAGAATAAAAAAGATGATGCATTTGCTTTGCAGATATTGAATTTTATGTGCTTGCTGGGAGGATGCTATCCTTGGAAAGTTTTTCTCCTCCAAACCTCATGTTGAAATTTGATCCCCAGTGTGGGTCCTGACTCGGTGCTGTTCTCAAGGTAGTGAGTTCTTGCTCTGTTAGCTCCCTCGACAGCTGGTTGTTAAAGAGCCTGCCCCCACCCCAGCTCTCTCTTGCTTCCTCTCTCACCCTCTGATCTCTGCACAAGCCAGCTCTGGCTCCCATTCACCTTCCCCAGGAACAAAAGCAGCCCGGGGCCTTCACCAGGAGCAGATGCGGGCACCCGTTTCCCGTGCAGCCTGCAGAACTGTGAACTAAGTCGATCTCTTTTTCACAAGTTTCCCCAGTCTCAGGTATTCCTTTATAGCAATATAAAACAGATTAAGACAGGGGTACTTAGGGTGGTACATTTTCTCCTAGGAAAAACCTTGCTCCCTACAATTAACTTGAGTTTTCTCCATCATTCTTTCCATGGCTTCCAAGACGTTCCAGGATCTAGCTCCTTTTCTGTAGTATTCTGAATAAGCCAAATATTGATAATTAATGAGAACACAACACGAATGGGGCATGCCTTATGCTAGGCTTTGTTGTAAGCAGTTTTGAGGCATTCTTGTTTAATCCTCACAATAGCACCATGAGGTGGGTAGAGTTATTTTCTCTGTTTTCAGATGAGGAAACTGTGGCACAAACAGGTTGAGCAATGTACCTGAGGCCACACAGCTATTAAGTGGTGGGCTGGGACTTCAGCTCAGGTGCCTGGCTCTAGAACCTGTGATCTTCATCACCACATTGTGTTTCACGGCTGGTGGACCCTGGCATCCCTTTCTGCCAAGCTTGGACCTAACTTGAGAAACATGGGGTCAATAGGCCCAGTTGATACCTCTTTGCTCTAGATGAAACAATGAAGGCTCAAAGTGGTCAAGTGACCTTCCGAGGAAGTCCCTTCTCCATCCTCAATGTCCAGGTTCATTGCTGTTTTTACTGTGCCAGGCTGTCTGCCTGATATTTGGATTTGTGTCGCTGCCTAAATCTCATGTTGAATTAGAGGAGGGGCCTAGTAGGAGCTGACTGCATCATGAGGATGGATTTCCCCCTTTCTGTTCTCCTGGTAGTGAGTGAATTCTCATGAGATCTGATGGTTTAAAAGTGTGTGGCACTTCCCCTTCATTGTCTCTCTCTTCTGCTGCCATGTGAAGAAGATGCTTGCTTCCTCTTCACCCTCTGCTATGATTGTAAGTTACCTGAGGCCTTCCAGTCATGCTTCCTGTTAAGTCTGTGGCACTGTGAGTCAATTGAACCTTTTTTCTTCATAAATTACCCAGTCTCAGGTAGTTCCTTATAGCAGTGTGAGAACAGGCTAATACACCTGCCAAGCTGTAGCATCCCAAACCGAGACACCAAAGCATAAGAGGCAGATGTCAACCCTTTTTTTCGAATTAAGCTCTTGGGAGTGGGATAGCCCCTGATTAAAATTCATTTTTCAACTTTCCTCCATAGAAATGCCTATTTTTGTAAATATTCAGAAAGGAAGAAAGCATCAGAAACCTTCATTTGCTCGGCCTTCCTGGTCGGCCAGGTGTTCTCTGGACGTTTGTGTGTTAAACTCCTGGGGGCAGAGCCTGCTTTCCCAAGCTCTGCTGTCTAGGTGCTGACTGCCTGCATTTTTGCTGCCTCCTGTTCCTGTTGGCTTCAGTTTCCAGAGGGGAGCTGATTTGAGGGATGTCCAGCCTATTCTGGAAAATAGGATGCAACACACTATTCCACATGTTGTGCACACACCAATTAGACAAATAGTCTACTTCTGCAAGAATGAAACCTTTCTTTCTTTTTTTTTTTTTTGAAATGGAGTCTCACCATGTTGCCCAGGCTGGAGTACAATGGCAGAATCTTGGCTCATTGCAACCTCCGCCTTCCAGGTTCAAGCAATTCTCCTGCCTCAGCCTCCCGAGTAGCTAGGATTACAGGTGCCCTCCACCACGCCCAGATAATTTTTTATATCTTTAATAGAGACAGGGTTTCTCCATGTTGGTCAGGCTGGTCTTGAACTCCTGACCTTGTGATCCACCCATCTTGGCCCCCCTGGGATTACAGGCGTAAGCCACTGCACCTGGCCTAATTTTGTATTTTTAGTAGAGACGGGGTTTCTTCATGTTGGTCAGGCTGGTCTCGAACTCCTGACCTTGTGATCTACCCACCTCAGCCCCCCAAAGTGCCAGGATCACAGGCGTGAGTCACCTCGCCCAGCCTTCCCCTCCACCTGAAAGCACTGCAGTGCACACATACACACACACACACCCCTCCAACATACGCAGATGGTATCAGTATTCCAGAAAGCACCAAGACATGGCACTGCACACCACTTCACTTAATTTAAAAACCACTAGTTCTCAACCTTGACTGCACATTACAATCCCCTGGGGAAAAGGGGTGTCTTTTGAACATTCTGATATTCAGGACTGACCCCCAGAGGTTCTGATTTAATTGTTTTGGATAGGGCATGGTGACCAGCTATGACCAACTGTCCCTATTTGCCCAGGACTGAGGAGTTCCCAGGATGTAGGGTGCTAAAACACAGAAGATCCCAGGAATCTGGGACTAGCTAGTCAACCTGGTGGAGACAGGCTGTCTTTGTAAGTATCCCTGGTGATTCTATTCTGCAGTAAGGGTTGAGAAATTGGGCTAAACTTTCTCAACTTTGACCCATATACTGAGGACAAGTAACTTAAGACTTGAGAAAATATTATGCTTCTGTAGAGGATTCCTTTTTACGTAATAATAATGAAGAGGCCCTTTGTAAATGAGTCCTGGCCAAATAGTGCCTTGCCTTCCCTTCAAGGGCCCCAAAAGAGTTACTGTTCCTGGGAGCAGCTTCCTGTTCTCCCCTCACTGGGCAGATATCCACACAACAAGCCCCTCTGTTGAAGTGCGGAGGGACGACGGAGTTGATTATTTTATAATTAAAGAAGACTCTGGGGGAGATGTTTTGCTCAGGAGCCCAGCATTCCAAACTGGGTCACTGCGAGCTGGAGTTGTCATCAACCCTAGCAAGCAGGAAATACCAAGCAGAGCAGATATTCTTTCTTGACTTTCCAGTTGGCTTTCAAATGACTTGTTCACATCCAGGAAGGTTTGTAATAATGCCATGTTTATATTCATCCATCTTCCTCCTGAGTCGCCAAGCTGGGAATGGGAGAAGAGCCTGTATACCTGGGAAACTTCTAGACATCCTATGGCTGTCAATCCTGGTATCAAATTAAACACCTGGGCTAGGCACGGTGGCCCATGCCTGTAATCCCAGCACTTTGGGAGGCCAAGGAGGGTGGATCACGAAGTCAAGAGATTGAGACCATCCTGGCAAACATGGTGAAACTCCATCTCTACTAAAAATACAAAAATTAGCTGGCCGTGGTGGTGCACACCTGTAGTCCCAGCTACTTGGGAGGCTGAGGCGGGGGAATCACTTGAACCTGGAAGGCGGAGGTTGCAGTGAGCCAAGATCATGCCACTGCACTCCAGCCTGGCAACAGAGTGAGACTCTGTCTAAAAAAA
>NW_016107336.1:2958959-2980459 GCF_001604975.1 Cebus imitator
ATATATGAAAACACCTAATCACCTGGGAAGCTTTTAAGGCTCCAGATGTCCAGGTCCATCCCTCATTCAATTAGGTCAGAATCTCTATGGGTGGGAACCAGGAAATACTTTCTGAATGCTCCCCTGGGGGATTATAGTATATAGCCAGGGCTGAGAATTACTGCTTTAGGGCACTGGTTCTCAAAGTGTGGACTCAGAACTAGCTCCATCAGCATCACCTGGCAACTTGTTAGAAATGCACATTCTCTGGCCCCATCCTGAACCTACTGAAACAGAGACCTTGAGGAGGGGTCCCAGCAATTGATTCTAATAAGCCTTAGGTAATTCTCATGCATGATAAAGTTTAGAACCAGTCTAGATGACAAGGCTGTATTAGTATTTTTTTAATCTGCTGAGATACTTCCACTGTGAGCTGTTGCCTCTAATTTTCTTGTCTGCAACAAAACCCACATTTCCCTTTTTGATGACTGTCAGAAATAACATGGTTAGTCCTGGCTCACCAGGATGACAAAACGCAGATGACACGGCTGGGTCTCTATGCTTATTTCTAGTCTGGAAACCAACAAAGCAACTTTACGAATAATCGTATGAAGCAACGGAGGCAAATTATTTGGCCTCCTATAATTAAGTCATCCCCTTTAGGGTGAAACTTTCTAGTCTGCTGTTGTCTCTTCATCTATCAAGCTCAGTGCTGCCAGAAAAAAAAAAAAAAAATTATGGCCCAAACAGGTTTAATTAGAGAGATACGGAGTTAAGGTTCCCTAGGGGAAATCTGTGGTACCGTAGGATGGGGTGTTTATTGTGTATAACTGGGGTTGAGAACCTAAATTTCCTCTAATTAAGCAGGGTTTGTATAAACACTGGAAGATGCGGAAGCCAGGCAGAGAGAAGGGTGATCAGCAGCAATCTAAGCCAAGAGAAGTGAAAGCAAAGATGTCATGTTCTCCCATCTGGAGAGTTACTTAAATTTGAAGATCTAAGATCTTTTGACCCAAGAGTTCAGTGAGAGGCACACATGAGTATTTTTGTATTAGGGAAGCTCAAAGATTGTCATCTCCTGTCATTCCCTTCAATATAGAGGACCAAATCACAGGAAGAGACAGCTGACATTGTACACCTGTTTATAAGTCTCTTCCAATTCAGGGATCAAAAATGTTATTTTTTATTTTATTTTTTGAGACAGAGTCCTGCTCTGTCACCCAGGCTGGAGTGCAATGGCGTGATCTTGGTTTGCTTCAGCCCCCACCTCTCAGGTTTAAATGATTCTTGTGCTTCTTCAACCTCCTGAGTATCTGGGACTGCAGGTGCACACCACCACACCCAGCTAATTTTTGTATATTTTGTAGAGACAGGTTTTCACGATGTTGCCCAGGCTGGTCTTGAACTCCTGGCCTCAAGTGCTTTGCCTGCCTCAGCTTCCCAAAGTGCTGGGATTACAGGTGTGAACCACCATGCCCGGCCCCAAAATGTCATTTTTTAAAGTAAAAATCAAAGAATATTAGGTGGTGAACTAACACATATTCAGTTACACATATACTATGTTTTAATCCTTATGACAACACTATGAGGTAAGCATCATTGGCCTGATTTTACACATTAGAACACTGAGGATCAGAGACACTAAACAAATAACTTATCTGTTGTGCTCGCTTCGGCAGCACATGTACAAGTAACTTACCCGTTAAATGACAGAGCTAAGATACTAATCCAGGTTTGTCCAAACCTAAGGCCTTTGTTTGCTTTCTTGGTCCAAAAAATAGTAACTGGAGCTTAGACTTGTGTAGCCAGCTGGCAGTTCTATATCCCACCATGACACAAAAAGTTAGTCCAGAGCTTCGCCCATACAGGGAGACACCGTTGGAGGCAATTCTCTATGGTGCTTCTATGTATCTTGTGATAGATTCTATCCTAGACTGTCTTTCCAAGGATGTTTATAGAGCAAAGAGCCATAGAAGATAGAAATCTCTTCAGCGAAGAGGACAGATTTGTTTTCTAATTACGATAAAAAAGATAACGTATCTCTCTGGGACAAAGGTTGGGCACGTTCATTAAGACCCCTTTTAAGTTTGGAGACTTCTGCTTGAGTTTGCTCAGACCCACAATGCGTACAACACCCATCCACCTGGGCCTGCCTCCACATTCCCCCTATGGGATTTAGGGAGCAAGAGAAACCAGTGTGGCCATGAGTAATAAAGTCCTTTATCTCCAACCTAGGAGTCTCATGTCTTCTGCCAGCATCACTGAAACTGTGGCAAGCTCACTTGTTAGCCTGCAAACAGGGTAAAACCTCAGACCCTTCACAGTCCTTGATTGACATGGATTCCCCCTCCCTGGTGTACACAGCAGCACATGGAATTCCTTCACACTTCCTTGATTCTGCATGAGCGCAACTAGCTGACTGGAGTTGATGTGTTAGTATCTTCTTCCCACGATTCCCTTTCTTCCTCCGTCCCTCTTGCTGTGATTACTGAAGCTGAGCAGTTACTAGAATGGACAGTGGGGATTTAGGAAGATAGCGTTAGCAGATGTTAACATCAAAAAGACCTGAGGCTCATGTGTATACCACGTTGAAACCCCACTGTCATTGAATCACAGGTTGGAAGTGACTTTAGTAGTGTAGGCCACTTTCTACTCAAGCAAACTTAATAGAACCTCTTGTCATTAACCTTTCCATGATGGAAGCTCATACCTAAAAAGGAAAGTGAAATTGACTCAATATTCAGCTCTGTATGATATCTTCTCTTTGTTTTTCATCCTGTTAGCAGCAGCAAATCATGAATCTGCGGCAACCTCAGTTCTTGCCTCTTCAGAAGAAATAATTCAATGAGGGGCATAAGGCAGAGGGAGAGATGGAGGCAAGTTTTAGAGCAGGAGTGGAAGTTTATTAAAAAGTTTAGAGCAGGGGCTGGGCACGGTGGCTCACGCCTGCAATCCCAGCACTTTGGGAGGCCAAGGCGGACGGATTGCGAGGTCAAGAGATTGAGACCATCCTGGCCAACATGGTGAAACCCCGTTTCTACTAAAAATACAAAAATTAGCTGGGCATGGTGGCTTGGGCCTGTAGTCCCAGCTACTCAGGAGGCGGAGGCAGGAGAATTGCTTGAACCCGGGAGGTGGAGTTTGCAGTGAGCCAAGATCATGCCACTGCACTCCAACCTGGGCAAGAAAGCAAGACTCCATCTCAAAAAAAAAAAGTTTAGAGCAGGAATGAAAGGCAGTAAAGTACACTTGGAAGAGGGCCAAGTGGATGACTTGAGAGATTCAAGTGCACGGCGATTTGACCTTTGACTTGGGGTCGTATACATTGGCATGCTTCCGCGGGGGTTGCATTACATCTCTCCTGATTCTTCCCTTGGGGTGGGCTGTCCGCATGTGTAATGGCCTGCCAGCACCTGAGAGGGGCCGCATGTGCAGTGTGTTTCCTGAAGCTGTGTTCATGCTACTTGAGGATCTTCCCTTACCAGCAGAGTGCTCCTAGAGGAACGCTAGAGCTCATACACCAGGTAGACTCCACCGTTTTGCCTCTTAGTGTGCATGCTTAAACTCGCTTGCTCAACTCCTGAGATCTTGTTGGAAAGCTGCTGATCACCAGTTTTGGGTGTTTTCTGTGTATTGGGAGATTGCCTTTCCCTGGTGCTGGTTGCAATCCATTATTATTTTACACAGGCAGTTTAACAACTGCCTGACCATCACCTGATGGTCACCTGACATTCCTGGTTCGGGGGACCCTCTCTTGCCCTGCTCACGTCTGCCTAACTACCTACTGTGACGGTCCTGTTTTCCAAATAAACATAGACTCAGGTGGATCGTCAAATACCTTCCAGCTATCACCCATTTCTCCCATACCCACACCCCCAAGTCTAGGTTAACATTTTCCAGTCTATCAACCACCACTCTTAACATGAGGCTCAGACCTTGTGCCCTTCCAACCTTTCTCCTCTGAAGATGCTCTATGTTGTCCATCTTTTTGTCTAAGTCCTTTCAAAAAAAAAAACATTTGGTTTTTGAATAGGCAATACCTGCGTACAGTACAGAGTTCAAAAGACAGAAGGATGTTTCCTTCCCTCTCAGACTCCAGCCACCCAGTCCCCTCCTCCAGTCACTCTTACTGGTGTATTACTGTCTTATTCTTCCTCCTATTCCGTATATAGTCAAGGTTCATTGAAAAGGCTGAACAAATAGGGCACAACCAGAAAACAGCTTTGGGTTGTTTTTTCTCCATGACTATCTTTAAACTCAGCAGATGGTTTTTGTTTTTTGTTTTGTTCTTTTTTCCAGCATATCAGCCAAAACCTTTTAAGCATTCAAAGGCTTGTTTTAGTATGAGATCTAAGTTTCAGTCTTCCGTTTGAAACCATCCTTCCCTCTTCCCCCCAGTTCAGACTGGACCTTCAGACCAGGGACCCACAGCAGGGAAGTGGAATGTGGTTTGTTACTTCCCTGTGCCTCTGTCTCCTCTCCATGGTTTCTGATGCCTCCAGGATTAGGGTTGTAAGAGGGGTGATGAGAGGGGAAGGCAAGAGTCTTCCTTCATAAATACTATTGTTATTCGTCCTTAATGCCCTCTGTGGCCAGTTGCTAATATATCAATACAGGCTCATGGCAGAGCACATAATAGGTGCTCAACAAGTGTTAAATGAATGAATGCATTTATGAGTACATGGATGACTGGAACTCAGCAAGTTAATAAGTGTGTCCCAAATTGACAAAAGATCAGAAAACACCAGCAAATACCATTAAAAAGGACCAACAAAAAAATATGCATACATAGCTCTGCTTGCTACAGCAAGGTCCAGGAGGGAGAAGAGAGAAACATGTGTGTTCAAATTATCACTCTGAACCAACAATGACCTTTTAGAAAATGTAATATCCAGGACTGTGTTAACAGAACGCTAGCACAGAGGCAAATGGAACTCTGTATTCGCTTTGCTTATTTTGAATGTTAGGAGTTCTCAGGCAAGTTCTCTCAACTTGCAAACAAGCAGTGGTCATTTTTTAGCCCCAAGCCAGACTTCATATTTATCCTTCTGAAATTTTATTTTTTTAGTTTTGACCCATGGTTCCCCTCTCTTGTGATCTCTTTTTAATACTTACCTATTATTTAAAATATAATTATGCCTCCAAGATTATTCATCTGTAAATATAGCAAGATCTTTCTTGTGTTTATTAAGTGAACTAATAAAAAAGATTGGACAAATGCAAAGCCATTGGAAATCATCCTCTAGACTGAGACATACTTTTTAAGACAATAGTACCGTTTACATTCAGTATCATTTAGGGTTAAGTTCAGCAGCATATAACAGAAAATAAATAAATAAGATAAGATAAAAGTTTAGTTCTTTCTCACTTAAAGTAAACCTGCAAACCAGCAGTACACAGCTGGTATAACAACCGTGACAGGTACTAAAGACCCAAGGGTTTATTTTCTTTCAGCTTCACGACACGATCTTAAGACCACCCAGTGGGTTAAGATAGCTGCTGGAGCTCCAGCCATGACATGCCTAATCTAACCAATAGGAAGGAGAAGGATAGAGGCAAAGGGTGTAACTACCCAATCAGTGTACGGATAACATCAGACCACGGCCTTGCAATAAAGGAAGTGTTTAATAGACATGAAGCTGGCCACACAGCATAGGAGACAGAGTTATTACTCAAATCAATCTCTCTGACAATTTAGGGGCCAGGGTTAAGACAGTTTGGGCTAAGGGGTGGGGATGGCTAGGCAATGGGTGCTTGCTCTGATTGGTTGGGGGTGCAATCATAGGGGCGTAGGAAATGGTCCTTGTAAAGTTTATTCTCTGTAGGTTTATTGCCGAGTTAAAAACGAGGAAACTGAGGCCAGCACAGGAAAATTAGATGCCAATTTATTCAGCTCCCAGGCGAGGTTCTGTGGTCCCGGGGAGAGGGCCCAGGGAAGTCGCGCTTGACTCCTCTCAGGAGTGGGGTTTTATAGGGAGTGAAGGCGTTTGATTGGATTTGGAGAAACAGGATGTGCTATTGGTAGGTAGGTGGGAGTTCCAGTGCTGAGTGCAGAGGGGATTTCCAAGGGTGGGGTTAGGTGATGGGCATATTCTGATAATGTACGTTTCAAGGGGGGAGGAAGATGGGCGTGTCCGAACTCCCGGGGAGGCAACCGGCATTACATTCCGACCTTTTTGATGATATATAGGACACTGCTTCTTTCTGGCTACTTCCTGCTGAACAGGGGTGAAGTCGGGGGGAAGGAGCCAGTTGGCTGGTGCCTCGATTGGGAGTCGGATATAGGGGTGAAGCATCATTTGGTTAACGGCCGCCCTGGAAATTTCTCTTATGCTGGCCTGTAAAAACTTGAGAAAAAAGCCCCTCCTTCTCTCTGTCTCAACAACATACCGCCACTCTCCTTAACTTTCTTGGATCCAAGGGGTACCGGATATCTCCCTCTAAAGCACAGTTATCAGTCACCTCAGTAGTCTACTTAGGGGTTCGCCTCACCCTCAAAACTAAAAGCCTAACAGTCCTCCTGTGCATTCAGTCACTTCTGATGGGGCCACAGGAGTGGTAGTAGATCCAGGTGGAGCCAACAATTGCCACATGCACAAAAAACCTGAAAAGATATCTCAAAGGGCCAGTCTTAAGTGCCACAATAGCGATGTTATCCCCAGGAATAATAGCAGAGGTTGCATAGCCTGTCACCTCCAGAATAATGGCTGGCAACCATTCATGTCCACCCCTTAGCAGAATTCAGGCTCCTCTATCCTCCTAGGCTGGTGGTCTCTCACTAGCTTTACAAGGGCAATTGAATTTTGGGGAAGGGATATTATCATTTAAACCATAAACTAAATGTCCCCCACAGTTAGCTTGGCCTAAGCCCAGGAGTAACTAAGAGCAGCCTGAAGGCAAAAGGGAAGACGGGGGTTGGCTAGGTCGGACCTCCCCCACTGCCATAATTTCCTCACTGTCACAATTTTCGTAAAGGCGATTTCAATGGAACCCCTTCCTTTTAGGAAGACTTAAAAACATTGGGATTCTGTTATGAAGGAAGTAGAAGATAACAGATGTCACCCTGAGCAACTGGCAGCTTGCTCTCACATCATGCTATATATTTTACTTAACTAGAATCCAGTCTATATTTAAGAAGCATGTGAGAAAATTTTTGTCAAATTCCTTGTGGGTATCATGGTTGTAGTAATAACTATCTCATTCTTCTGCTATACTATCTTAACACTCTTACCCCAAATCAAATGAGTTAGACAAATTTTTTTTTTGAGATGGAGTCTCACTCTGTTGCTCAGGCTGGAGTGCAGTGGCACGATCTTGGTTCCCTTCAACCTCTGCCTCCCAGGTTCAAGCTATCCTCTTGCCTCAGCCCACCTAGTAGCTGGGATTACAGGCACGTGCCACCATGCCTGGCTAATTTTTGTATTTAAAGTAGAGATGGGGTTTCGCATGTTGACCAGTCTGGTCTCGAACTCCTGACCTCAGGTGATCCACCGCCTCGGCCTCCCAAAGTGCTAGGATTACAGGCATGAGCCACTGCACCTGGCTGAGTTATACAAAATTTATCTGTAATAAATCCATGTTTGTGTCTAATTATTATCATGTTCATTTTTTCCCTTGACCATAATCCACAAGTTTAAATTCTATTTGAGAATTTGGGGGGACTAAAATCTATAAAACAAAAATGAAATCCTAAGCCCTCTAACCGACTGTGAATCCCCCTCTGGACCCAAGGGATCCCAGAGAAGTCTGAAAATCGAATTCCTGGCCATGATGGAAAAGGAGGTTGGACACGCCTCATCATACTCCCTCTCCTTAGGAGTTTAGGCACAACTGACCAGCATTAACATTAAAACAGACATCATAAGACTGACACAACAGACTCTGCGGCAACACAATTCCAAATTGCAACCTGACTCTGGTATAGCATCACGTGGCAGATAGCAGACACTGAAGGAAATAAAAATATTTTACTACTATTTACTATTTCTTTGACCTATTTTGAAATGACACTGCGAAGCCATCTTTTGTGGGGGAAATTTGCAACTGCAGAGAATCTTCCTTAATACAGTCCGGCCTTTCCCAGATCTAGAGGAGATTAAGAATCTGTCATCTTTAAAGGTCCAAAAGGAGACTTTACCTCTTATTCTCTCTGAAGGCAGTTACCTGGAGGCTTCATCTACATCAAGAACCTTGATCTCCATGACTCCCCTTAGAACTCAAGCATTCTTTCTACTGACCTCAAGGCTTTACAGAGCTTAACTGTTTCAACCAAGTGCCAATCAGAAAATCTTTGAATCCACTTAAGACCTGTCAGCCCCACTTCACCTTCAAAACACCCTGCCTCTTTAGGGTGAACCGATGTACACCTTTAATGCATTGATTTATGATTCTACCTACAATTCCCATATCCCTAAAACATAAAAAACCAAACTGTAACCTGACCACCTCAGGCATACTTTCTCAGAACCTGTTGATACTGTTCTCCAGGCCATGGTTACTCATATTCGCTCAGAATAAACCTCTAAATAGTCGACAGACTTGTTTTCTCACTGACCCATCAAAATAAGTAGTTTTCTGAATCCACTTCTCTCGAGTTTGGAAAGTTGTACACATGCTCATCTCTTCTATGCTGAGTTCATTTCCAAAATAAAATCAAAAGAAGTTCATCACTACAATTGCAGCTTCTCTGGTTCCTTGGGTTATAATCTATATCCATTGAGGTTCAAACTGAAACAAATACTAGGTGGAATCAAGAATTCATTTTGGGGATTTGACTTCAGGCACTTGCTGACCCTTGTTCTTCAGGTGTTGGCATCTGAATTCTGCAGGGCGGCAGGTCAGGGTGGCGAGGCAGATGCAGAGCAGGGGAAGTGAGGACAGACTGGAGCCCTGTTCTGCCTGGCACTGTCTCCAAATCTGATCCCTTTGGCTCATGGACCTAACCATGCCATGGCTGGGTCTGAGAGTTGGAGGAGTGGACGTCTGGCTGCTTCTGCAGGCCCACATCGTGATCCAGCAGACCAGTGACATGCCTCTGCTGCCCTGGTGATCCTGCTCCCACCTTCAGCATAGGAAAAGAACCTGGCTGCTGCCTCTCTTTCCGCTTCCAACTGTGGTGCAAATGTCTCTTTGCCGGGGCCCTTGCCCAGAACCACGCAGGGCAGGGGATTCTGGGAAATGTAGTTCCAGCTGAGTTAAGAGGCCCCCACAAAGCTGAGGATTTGAAGGCTTTAAGGCTGAAATACTCCTACTATCTTGTGATCTATTTTTTCTTAACAATGCTCACCTCATCCTTTCTACTTTGAAGTTTATTTCCCTTGGTAGAGAAAATAGAAAGCGAATATAGAGTAATCCTGCTTTCTCTCTGTTATTCACTAGTGTTGTGCTGTATGCACTCAGCAGTAGGCTACACCCCTCTTGCTCCCTGTGACTCTGATGAGAGCTTAAATGTCCTCTGTGTCCTTGGGCGGTCCCATGAACCTCTGCTCTTCTGAAATGTTCCCTTCTCAAGCTATTGAATCAGATCCATTGTTGTTCTGAATGAAATTCATTGTTTCCCTTTTTTTGTCTGAGATAAATAAAATCTAAGGAGGTGTGAGCTCATTGTCTCAAGGTTATACATTCACACTTCTCTTGCTTAGGAGTCAAAAGTAAGTCTAATGTAGGAATTCCCCTTCTTTTTCAATAATGGGGCACTGAACCGCAAGGCCATGTAATACGAAACACATACCTTTCTGGCTACCTGCTGCCCTTCTGTGATCATTTTTCCCTTTGAGACTGCCCTTAATGCAATTAAAAAAATAATTTGGACAAAACTGTGTATGTGTATGCAAACACATGTATGTCTACAGGATATAATTTGCCCTGGTAAGGCAGGTCCTACCCAGCAGTTTGACTTTACAAACACTGTATCTCCTAGGGGTGGCTTGGAGCAGTCTGTAGGTATAGGGAGTATGGCAATGGAGAAGAGAATTGGCCAAAACTTCTAAAAAGTACGGGTGGTCTGGAGCAAACCAAGGCTGGAATGGAGTCCTCGTGAGATGCAGGTACTTACTCTCTGGGAGGTGGCCTCCTTGAGAACCCAAATGCAGATCTTGATGCAGTCACAGGCAATGTTCTATGGCAGGTGAACTTTGTCTTTGGGATCTTCTTGTCTCCCCGCCTCCCACCCAGACCTTGTTTCAAGAATTCCGTCTACAGCCATACCACCCTGAACACACCTGACCTCGTCTGATCTCAGAAGCTAAGTAGGGTTGTGCCTTGTTAGTACTTGGATGGGATACCACCTGGGAATACCGGGTACTGTAGGGGCTGGGCATGCTAGCTCACACCTGTAATCCCAGCACTTTGGGAGGCAGAGGCAAGCAGATCACCTGCGGTCAGGAGTTTGAGATCAGCCTGAACAACCTGGTGAAACCGCATCTCTACTAAAAATGCAAAAAAAATTAAACATGCATGGTGTCGTGTGCCTGTAATCCCAGCCACTTGGGAGTCTGAGGCAGGAGACTCAATTGAACCCAGGAGGTGGAGGTCGCCATAAGCTGAGGTGACAGAGTGAGACTCTATCTCAAAAAAAAAAAAAAAATCCAAGTTGCTCCCATCCCTTTTTTCTGTCACAGAGGAAACACCCTAAAATTTGTATTTACCTTAAGGGATTCACCCTTCTCCACGCTTTTAAATTTCAAAGGAAGGAGAGGAGATGCTAATGGTAGGATTTGGGATATCCACCCTAGATGGATGACTTCTGGTGTGTGAGTGGGTCTTCCTGGGTTTCCCCCAAATGACATTAGTGTTAACTGTCCAGTCATCTCCAAGAATTCATTACTGACAAATACTGAATTACTAAAGGGATTTAAGCTGCTTGGCACCTGTACTGGGGCAATGGTTGTGACAGACAGGTGTGGAGGACTCCTTAGCTCCGTTCTCCTACTGGCCACACCCACCCCAGGACCCAGTGACTGTCTCCGTCACTGCAGATTCATCCTTGGAGCATGCGGGGCTGTGAGTACAACAGTTCCACCCTCATCTCCCCTCTGCCCTTTCCATGCCCTCTTGGGTCCTGAAAGGAAGGAGCCCCTAAGGTACCAGCCTGTTGCTCAACCAGTGGGAGTGGACTGAAAGGTAATATTTATCAGGAATTCTTGCTGCAGCTAGCTCAAAGTTAATTTTGATTGTTTTTTCATGGAATAAATCCTTGAAGGATAAAGGAAAGGGGAGGAGGGTGGTAATCTGCAAAAGGAAGAGGAGCATTGAGCGGACAGCAATAGAGTCGCTCCAGACTTTTCATCTTGAATCCTCACATTCAATAGCTAAGATGGTTTTTTGTTTAATTGTTCGTTTGTTTGAGACAGGGTCTGGCTCTGTCACTCAGGCTGAGCACGGTGGTGCGATCAAGGCTCACTGCAGCTTTGACCTCCGGGACTCAAACGATCCTCTCACCTTGGCCTCCCAAGTACCTGCCACTGCAGGTTCACACCATGCCTAGCTAATTTTTTATGTTTTGTAGAGATGGGGTCTCGCTATGTTGTCCATGCTGGCCTTGAACTCCTGGGCTCAAGTGATCCTCCTGTCTCGGCCTCCCAAAATGCTGGGATTACAGGCATGAACCTTTATGCCTGGGCAGCCAGGAGACTTATCTTCCATTGCCCACAAGCTGAGAAAGCTTGGGCCCTTCTTTGAGACCCAGGAAACAGGTCTGGCTATTCAGCAGACTAATCTACTAAAGTTTCTGAGAATCAGAAGAGGTGCCAGGACTGAAGAAAGGCCATTGCAGTGCTTCTCACGCATTAATGCATATGCTAATCATACGGGGATCATATGAAAATGCAGATTCTGGTACATTGGATCTGGCTGGACTGGGGGCCAACATTCTGCATTTCTAACAAGCTCGCAGAGAACACAAGCGCTGCTGGTCATTAGCCACTCTATGGATAGCAGGAACATATGCCACTTGCATAAACCTGAGTGGCTGGAGATTCTGTTGGGGCTATGGCTACTGTTAGGGACTGATTGTTTGTGTCTTCCAGATTCACATATTAAAATCCTAACTCCCAGCATGGCTGCCTTTAAAAATGGTGGCTCACACCTGTAGTTCCAGCACTTTGGGAGGCCAAGGTGGGTGAATCACGAGGTCAAGAGATTGAGACCATCCTGGTTAACACGGTGAAACCCTGTCTCTACTAAAAATGCAAAATAATTAGCTGGTTGTGCTGGTGTGCACCCGTAGTCCCAGCTACTCAGGAAGCTGAGGCAGGAGAATTGCTTGAACCTGGGAGGCGGAGGGTGCAGTGAGCCGAGATTGTACCACCACACTCCAGCCTGGGTGACAGAGTGAGACTCCGTCTCAATAAATAAATAAAGAGACCTCTAAGGAAGTGATTAAGGTTAAATGAGGTCATAAGAGTGGGACCCTGATCTGATAGGTCCCATAAGAAAACCTATGAGACGTCAGACAAGGTGAGGTGTCCGTCTATAAAGCAGGAAAGGACCCCTATCAGAAACTCATCATGCTGGTACCTTGATCTCAAACTTACGGAATTCTGAGTAAGTACATTTGTGTTGTCATCCAGTCTGTGCTATCTGTTATGGCAGTCCAAGTGGATAATAGATCCACTGTGGTGTCCACCCAAGACGTTCTGGCCCCATAACAGGAGTTCTGGAGAACCAAAAGGCTCCCGTGCTCTAAGGACTGGTAATTGGTGATGCCTAAGCCCAGGCAGGGCAGCTGTTCCCTGTGCTATAGTCTACTAGGATTTCAACCTTGCCTGCACATGGAGTCATCCATGAGCTTTAAAAAATATCAATGCCTGGATTTCACCTCTAGAGACTCTGATTTAATTGGTCTGGAATGTGACCTGGAAATCAGGATATTTTAATAGCTGATTTTCAATCATCTAGTGATTCAAAGGTGTAGCCAAGATTGAGAACAACTGCTCCAAGTAAGTGAGGAAGGGGTTAAAGTCAGTCTCTCTCTCTCTCTCTCTCTCTCTCTCACTGCAGTCTTTCTTCCCCCTCCCCCTCCCCCTCTCCGCCTTCCCCCTTCCCCCTCCCTCCCTCCGTGTGTGTGTGTGTGTGTGTGTGTGTGTGTGTGTGTGTGTGTGTGTAAGGGCTGCCAACATCAGGAAAAGCTACGGAAACAAAAGTCTTCACTGCAGAATCAAAAAATGAACAGGAAATGATCGAGTTAACTTCCTGCAAATGTTCTGATCTGCTGTAGAGGCCCTGACTCCTAGATGATTAAATGTGAAAGAATTTTCAAAATCAGGCTACGCAATGAGTCTTTTGAGTTAGGTGGGAAGGAAAGCCCTATTGGGTAATTCTAAACCTTAAGAACTAGAGGAGAGTCCCCAGATTTCAGTGCCAGCATCCTATTTAATGCAAATCTCCTCTGCTGCTTTCTTCAGACATAATCCCAAACTTCCCCCTAAAAGCACCAAGTTAGTTACTAAATATTTTGGTGGCCGGTGCCTCACAAGGGCACAAGGCTTTCTCCTCTATGTCTTCTTGGAGCTGTCTGAGTTCTCTCTTCTACCCTAAGTCACCTGAGTCAGAAGACTCTTGAAAAATTTTGAACTGCAACACAAAAGGGAAAACAATAAGAACACAAGATATTTTCTTTCTTTATTTACTTGTTTTCATTAGGATTGACATTTACCTATGTGAAACCATATTGCTCTGACCTTGTCACATGGCATGCATTCATTTCTGGAATGGCGTTAAGTCTTCTGGAGCTGTGCTACATTTTTATTCATAAGCTGAGGAATATGAGAATTCCAACACGCATTGGTGATGAGCCTCCATTTACTTCTAGATTTAACTAGTAATATGTAATAATCTCAGATCCACGGTGCTTGAGTGAATCGTACTGGACAAGGCAAGTGTGTGTCCAGGTGGTAAACATGGCAACGAGCTGCATTAAAGATGCAACAGATACAAACATTTCTAATTCAGAGGTGCTTTATCTTACACATGGCGGGAACGGAATTGCATACCTAGCACGTGCTATATACATAACAGCAAACACTTAGCATATTGTACCCCCATTTAATTCTCACCGCAATCCTCTGAGGATACATATTATTAATAATTTCATCTTATAGATGAGAGAACTAGGTTCTGAGATATTAAGTAATTTCTTTGCCCAAGGTCTGGGCAGTTTTAAAACTGGGATTTTTGATCTGGCCATTACACTCCACTGCTCCTCGGAAAGGTTGAAGCATCTCCACTTTATGGGAGATGGAATTAGGCTCCAACCCTGGTTAACCTTCAGGCGGTTTCTGAACAGCAGTAGTTCATGGCTTGCCCTGCCACCGTCCTTTCTCTGTGGCCTTTGTGTTTTGCTGTGTTTTGGTTTTTAAGACCGTTATGAACCTCGCCACAGTTGGAAGACATCTCATCTTCAATGGGCTCTGACGCGGCTGATGGGTTTGTTCCTGGACTCGCCATGGTTACTGCTGGGCTTTAGGCTAGAGCTCTTCCATACTTTCATCTCTTTGAAAGCTTTGCAGGCAGCAGTTAAGCAGGTCTGAAATTACATGTGAAATCAAATTTGAAACAAGTCATTTATTTTCTCTCCCTCAGTCTTTCATTCACAAAATATAAATGTGAGTCAATTTGTTTTAGAACTAAACCAGGGTCTGCTTGCCTGGTTCAGTAAGAGCAGATATCCACACCAAGTTTTGCAGTGGGAGAAAGAAAGGCGTTTGTTTATTGGGCACCATGCAAGAAGGACTGTGGGACTATTGCTTACATCCTGACCTCCCTGATGGCCTCCAGGTTAGGGGCACGTTTCAGGACAGCAGAAGTTACAGGCACAATTATAAATCAATACATGGAGCTTACTCCTTGGTTTTGGCCTAAAGGGGTGGGACATTTTGGGGGGTGGTTACATGTTATAGGTAGATTCAAGGATTTTCTGAGTTATAAAAGCTTTGTTGAAAAATTTGGGGTCAGTGGAAAAGAATGCTCACTCCTGCTCATGGACGTGACTTTCTCCAGGCCCCTCAGGAAGAAATTTAGAACAAGGAATGGGGCTCAGAGTTCAGTCCCTCGTTTCCCCTTATCTGAGGTCTGCAGTGGGCAGATCCCTTTGGTGGGGGTCAAGTTTCTGAAAAGCAACTCTGGAGACATGTGCTAAGATGTTATCTTTAGTTTCTATAGGAAAATCAAACATCCATGATTCTAGCTTCCGTGGCCTTGTTTTAGGCTATGATTACCTTCTTGCTTACCAAGTTGCTTATTTACTTCCCTGGGCTAGCTAGGTAACTAGAATTTCACTTGAAGAAACTCAAGATTTTCCTTTATTTCCATGCTTGCGGGTGGACACAGGTCCCTAAGAGGGGAGTCCCTGCTCTGTTTCACATTTTCATTTTTCTGAAATCGACAGTACCCCTCATCAACCTCTAGTGTCATCTCACAGTGTTTCTTACTAAGGCATGCTTGGCTGGAGCAGCTCATCATCATTTCTGTCTAAAAACATAAAGATGTGACAATCTTAAAGTTAGACTGCTGAGGATAGGATGGGATCCTTCATCATATGATGATCTCATCAGAAGATCCATGGCTTGGTTGATTCAGTGGCCAGGATGGGTTTTGCACCGGCCTCTCTGAGTGGTTTCCTGTTTGTGACAAGGCCAGTGAGAGTTAGGCTTGTTGTCTAGGAATGGTAGTTCTGAATCAAGGCCACATCTTGGTCTAATCTGTTCAACCAGTAAAATTAGTAAATGGAATTTGCCCAAGAATAGGTGAAGCTGGTACCTTTTATTGGAGAGACCCCCACTGAGACCCCAGGCATCTCAAAATACCTTTCCTTTTGTTTCACCTGGGCTAATCTTGGCCCTATTACCTGCAAAAAGATTATTCCCAATGCCTATTTATACAACAGATCTCAGAAGCTGAGCCGCAGGATTTCAATTTTTTGCTAAAGTATTAAAATGAAGACATTCCGCTGAGAAGCTCTGAGGAAATTGTCAAGATTTCTCCTACTGGCACATGTTAGTGAATTAGAGTAGTCATCACAGCCTTAGACAATGTATGAGTTAAGTTGTGTCCTCCCAAAAGATATGTTGAAGTCCTGATTCCTAGGACTTGTGAATGTGTCCATATTTGGAAATAGAACCTTTGCAGTTATCACCAAGTTAAGACAAGGTCATGCTGAAGTAGGGTGGGTCCTAAGTAATATAATCATTGTCCTTAGAAGAGGAGAATAGACATGGAGTCAGGGAGAACACCTTGCAACAATGAAGGCGGGCATCGGAGTGGCACATTCACAAGCCAAGGAATGCCGAGGACTGCCACCAACGCCAGCAGCTAGGAGAAAGGCACAGAAAAGATTCTCTCCTAGAGTCTTTGAAAAGAGCATGGCCCTCTTGTCACCTTGATTTTGGACTTCTGGCCTCCAGGATTGTGAGAGAGTACATTTCTGTTGTTTGAAGCCATCTGGTTTGGAGTAATTTGCTATGACAGCTCTAGGAAGCTCCTCTAGGACAGGAAGGAGAGGCTGGCCCTGGTGTAGGGCTAATGGGTTTCCATAGAACTAGAAAGCAGGCACTGTCTTCCTTGATGGCTGTAAGTTAGAGACAGGAGCCACCAGCAGCTCTGTGTGGGTAATTCTTCAGGCCTGGAGTTCATTCCATGGGGGAGAAGTTCCTTCTGCTACGGCTCTGGGCTGTTACCTTCCAGAGGAACCTAGGCTCACTGAGCAGCACAGCACAGTTCACAAAAGATTGGGTGCCTGGGTGGGTCCCAAAGGAAAGAGGAGCTTTCCCAACAATGTTGATTTCATGACTGGGTGCCTGGGTGGGTCCCAAAAGAAAGAGGAGCTTGCCCAACAATGTCGATTTCATGACTGTTCTCAGGGCCAGTTTTCCTGACAAAAGACAGAACACATCCACTTGCTTCTGTGAAATCTAGGAGTTAATGCACCCAGTGCTTGTTCCTGGCCTGTGTGATTCTGTGCCACCTTTCTTAGGGTTAATTGACATTCCCCATTCTGATTTTTCCAGCCTACGCATTGCCTATCTGTGTTTATGGCCTGCCAGCAAGACAGTTCAGGGAGCTGATGTAGTTACCTTTGGCCTGCTAATTCCACTAGGTGCTTAACAAATATTCACCAAACAGATGTTTATTTTTGCATCCAGAAAAGGGTGTCCTTTGACACGAATGCTGTGGCGCATTATGCAGAATTCCACTCAGGACTGAAGCACTCACTCTTCCAGCTGCTGGGAGTGTTGGCTGCGGAGAGCTCATGGTGAGTCTCTCCTTAAGCTTTGCCTGAAGCAGACTGCCCAGCCCACGTTGTGTCCTTTGCTGGGCACTTTCTCCGTTTAATGACTGGCCAATATAGGGGTATAAAGACCCATCCCCTCGCCTCAAGTCAAGACATCTCTCAAGGGCCGTCCCAGCTCCAGAGCTCCCCATGGGATGGGCTGAGATCTTTGCTGCAGCCACAGCACAGTTTGGCTTCTGCCCAGTTCTCCCTCCCTTGCTTTCCTACAGGTCTTGTTCCTAAGAACATTCATTCCTCTGTGCTCATTCACTCCCTTACACAAATCTCAGTCTCGGGTCTGTTTTCCAGGGACACTGCTCTACAAGTTTCTTCTACCTGATACTATGCAAGTGAGAAATACATTAACCGCACTTAGATACAGAATCTGAAATGTAAGTGCTACAGGAAATAACATAAAATGCCACCCTGTCTCTGCATTGTCTCTGTCCCCAGGCTAATGGCTGGGCATTTTAGGCTCTATGGCTCATCAGGGTTCTCACGGGTTCTGAGCTCTCAGTGGACACCTATTGAATAAGGTAATGAACGAGTGTTCACAGAATTGACTTTGGCCCTGGGATGAACTAAATGGGCTTTTTAAAAGGTTTTATATCCCTTTGAGGCTGGGCACAGTGGCTCATGCCTGTAATTCCAGCACTTTGGGAAGCCGAGGTGGGTAGATCATTTGATGTCAGGAGTTCAAGACCAGCCTGGCCAACATGGTGAAACTCCATCTCTACTTAAAAAGAAAAAAATAAAAATAAAAAGCACAAAAAAATTAGTTGGGCATGGTGGCATGTGCCTATAATCCCAGCTACTCAGGAGGCTGGAGTACAAGAATCACTTGAGCCCGGGAGGTGGAGGTTCGAGATTGCACCACTGCACTCCAGTCTGGGTGACAGAGCAAGACTCCATCTCAAAAAAAAAAAAAAAAAAAAAAAATTTATATCCTTTTGTAATGGGGAGGAGGTCTTTGGAGTCAGTATTAGTCTCCTTTGGCTATATTATTATTAAGGCTGAAATAAAGACAGAGAAATTTATTATTGTCTCACAGCTCAGGAGGCCAGAGTCCAAAACCAGGGTGACACAGGCCACACCCGCTCTGACGACTCCAGGGAAGAGTCTATCCAGGCCTCTTCCTAGCTTCGCTGGTTTGCTAGCAATCTTCAGCATTCCTTAGCCTCTAGATACATCATGCTGAGCTCTGTCTTCATGTTCCCATGGCATTCTCCCTGTGTGTGTGTCTCTATGCCCGAATTTCCCCTTTTTATAAGGACACCGGTTATATTGGAATGAGGTCCCATTCTACTCTAGTATGTCCTCATCTTGACTAATTACACCGTCAGCAACCCTACTTCCAAATAAGTTCACATTCAAAGGTACTGGGACCTAAAAACTTCAACACATGAATTCTGGTAAGGACATAATTCACCCCGTGGCGTGGTGCCTCCCACCATTTTCTACGGTGTTTTCATTTTTGGGTTCTGAATCCCAGATTCTCCTCCTTGCCCTGTGATAGAAATGCTGGGGCTGCAGAAGGAAGATGACAGAAACAATAGGACCCGCAGCAGCGCGTCTGAGTCAGAGATAGTCAGAGGAGTGAGAATATTGAAAAGTCTGAGCTCAGCCCCGGGCCCTGGCTGGATTGGGAAAAGGTTCTGTGCATTTGGTTGGTGACTACAAACAGAACTATGTATCATTCCTTAATTGATGTAGATACTCCTCCCTTCTTAAGTGGAAGCTGTGCATACTACCTTCCTTCCAAAGTGTGGAAAGGGGGAAAAAGAGTCATTTTGCAGTAGAGAAATGTGATCCACATCCCTCAGCCAGGAGATCAAGGTCAATGTCAACAGTGATAAGTCATGTTGATCGTATGTAGCCTTGATATAAGGCAATGAAAATGGCACCTCGCCTCTGTGGTCTTCCTCCCCAAAATTCATAACCACATATAACCATGAGGGGAAAGATCAGATAGGCCCCAGCTGAGGGACATCTACAAAATACCTAGCCTGCACTCTTCAAAACCATCAAGGCCATGGAAAACAAGAATAGTAGGGAGAAGTGTCATAGGCTTGACGAGCCTAAGGAGGCATAGTGAGTAAACATAAACGTGGCGTTCTGGAGAGCATCATGGCACAGAAAACAGACAGTAATTATAAACCAAGGACATCTAAATCAAGTATGGACTTTAGTTCATGTGAATGCATCAGTGTCAGTTCATGGAGTGTGGCAAAGGGACTACACTGAGATGTTAATAACAGGAAACTGGGAAAGGAACATGTGCAAGCTCTATCTTCGCCATTTTGCGGTAAATCTAAAATCCTTTAAGATGAAAGTGTTTTTAAGAATATAATTTGAAAAGTACGCTTTGATTATTTTCTCTAAGCACTGATCATTCCACTTCGTGTTGAGGGGATTTATCTTTGCTTTCACTGGACTTCTCTTGGCTTCTTTTTATCACAGGCTTAACCACAGACTGCAGTATAATTGTTGAAAAGGCACCCATGTCCTTGTCATGAGCCTGTGTCTCTTAGGCACTGCTGCCTACATGTTTGAGATTTCTTCATAGAAATAGACGTGTCTTTATACGTCTATTCTAATTTGTGGTTCTCAACCTTCCCTCTGACAAGATACCTCTGCAGAGTGGTTCTCCACCTGGGCAGCACATGGAATCCCCTGGCAAGGTTTTACAAATCCTGTTGCCCAGGCCCCAGCCAGCTTCAGGTGATCCAATCTGCAAGCCGGGTCGAGAACCACGGCTGTGTGCTATGGCCCCATGGATGTCACCTGTATTGCAGGGAGTTCCTACCAGCCCCACTCACTCCAATTCTTCTTTATAGCCCTACTTTGGTCAGCTAGGTAATTTTTTATTTCAAAAACTTTAGTAAAGAGCTCTCTCCTTTATTTCATAGCAAACAGTTTTATCTCACAGAGACTCAAGAACAGAAGGGCGGCTGGGTGCAGTGGTACATGCCTGTGATCCTAGCACTTTGGGAGGCAGAGGGAGGGATTGCTTGAGCCCAGGAGTTTCAGACCAGCCAAGGCAATGTGGCGAAACCCTGTCTATACAAAGATGAAAAAAACAAAAAACAAAAAACAGCCCAGCGTGGTGGCAGGCACCTGTAGTCTCAGCTACCCAGGAGGCTGAGGTGGGAGGATCACTTGAGTCCAGGAGGTCGAAGCTACGGTTAGCCGTGACGGTTCCATTGCACTCCAGCGTGGGCCACAGAGTGAGACCCTGTCTCAAAATAAAACAAAACCAAAAAACAGAAGGCAGAGAAGTGTGGCCACTGAAAAAGGTTGTTTATTCCCAGGGATAATATTAAAAAATATATAACAAGCAGGACATTATATGCTTAAGAAGCGCTTGTACTGTCCATTAATTTTGCTATAAAACATTCTTTACATTAAATATTATAACAAAGACAAAAGTTAATTAGGTCTGCATAATACCTTCTCTCTCAACCTAAGTGTCCATCAACAGATGATTGGATAAAGAAAATGTGATATATATATTTCACTTTCAATGTCCTACTTGTTTTATATAGATACATATACCATGGAGTACTACACAGCCATCAAAAAGAATGAAATCATGTCTTTTGGAATAACATGGATAGAACTGGAGGACATTATCTTAAGTGAAACGACTCAGAAACAGAAAGTCAAACACCATGTGTTCTTACTTATAAGTGGGAGCTAAATAATGTTTACAGAGGGACATAGAGTATGGAAATATAGTCATTGGAGACTCTGAAAGGTGGGAGGGTGGGGAGTTGAGGATGAGAAATTACTTAATGGGTACAGTGTACATTATTCAGGGAAAGGTTGCACTGAAAGCCTAGACTTCATCACTACATAATATATTCATGTAACAAAATTACACTTGTACCCTTTTACATTTATACAGATTTTTAAAAAATGATTTCAAATGATTTTTAAATGCATCACATATATACCCAAATTTGTTTTGTTCATTTTCTTTTTCTTTCCAATCTCTGAAAAAAGTTTTGATACAATAAAAACACATTTCCAACATTAAATACCCTTAAAACTTAAAAGTTGAAGATAAAAACATAATAATAAGCAAAGACAATGTTAGATCCAAATAACACATCATTTTTTAAATGAAGGTGTTTTCCATTGTGATCTGTGCAACTGGTATTTTCCAGTATTTCTCCCACCTGACTATATCTGCTGACTAAAGTTAGTTCTGTTAACTGTTATCATCCTAAAGATTTTTTTTTTTTTTTTTTTT
>NW_016107336.1:2980564-3121545 GCF_001604975.1 Cebus imitator
TGCCACCATGCCCAGCTAATTTTTGTATTTTTAGTAGAGACAGGGTTTCACCATGTTGACCAGGATGGTCTCAATCTCTTGACCTCATGATCCACCCCGCCTCGGCCTCCCAAAGTGCTGGGATTACAGGCTTGAGCCACCACGCCCGGCCAAGATTTTTTTTTTATAGTTTCTAAATTGGTTTAATTTGGAGAACACTTGCTGTAGATAAAATGACAATGAAAGAACATATTTTAGTAAAACATATGTGCATGCCACTCTGTTATAATAAACGTTTCATCTAACTTTCAGATTGTTATAATCTTTTGACTATCACTTGTTCATGAGTTTATGCAAAGCAGTAATACTTTGATAAATGGTTCTTTATACACTTGAACATTTTTTGTGCCTTCTAAGTTTGTATCATAATGAACCTTTTAAATAACTGTTTTATTAAAGGCAAATTCAACTGAAGAATAGTTTTGCCTATGTTGAGTTGTGTTTTACATATTGTCATGATAATGACTTGATGAGGCTTTGCTTTTCTGATTATTTCTTGAATTAGAAAAAGTAGTATTTGTTCATGTTTTTAAAAAGGTTCAAACCACTCCTGAATCACTCTCTTTTAATAAAGTTTTTAAAAACTTTTTATCAAAGTATGGCCCATGCAGAAAATACACAAGTTGTAAGAATGCAACTCAGCGAATTATAACAAATTGAATGTCCCAATGAACAACCATGAAGGTCAAGGTAAAAAATATTACCAGCACACCCAAATTTCTCTTTGTGCCCCTTCCAATGTCTACATTCTCTTTCCTCAAAACTTCCCCTTCTCCTCAAAAAACAAAAGCAAAAACAAAAACCCACAACTGTTCTGACTTCTAACGCTTTAGTTTTTTCTGTCTGCACTTTATATAAATGGAATCATGCTATATGATCTCTTTCATGTCTGGCTTCTTCATTGGACCTAATGTTTGTAAAATGCATTTGTATCACGTGTGCAGGTAATTGCATCCATTATCTTTATTTCAATTTCATTGTGTGACTGTACCACAAGTAAGCTATCTATTCTATTGATAGACATTTTGGTTATTTTCAGGTTGAGGCTTGTGATGGTTAATTTTATGTGTCAACTTGACTGAGCCATGGGGTGCCCAGATATTTTGTTAAACACTATTCTGGGCATTTCTGGATGAGGTTAACATTGCATCATTAGACTGAGTAAAGCAGATTGCCCTGCCTAATGTGGGTGGCCCTCATGCAATCAGTTGAAGGCCTGAATAGGAAAAAAAAAAAAAAAAGGCTGATCCTTTCCTGGCTAAGTGATAATTTCTTCTGCCTACTGGTCTTCAAATTGAGATATTGGCTTTTTCCTGCCTTTTGACTTGAACTGAAACAAGTCCTGGATCTTGAGCCTGCCAGCCTTTTAACTGGAACTGCCCCATTGGCTCTTTGGGTCTCAAGCCTTCAGACTCAGACTGCAACTTACACCATTGGCTCTCCTGAGTCTCCAGCTTCCCTAGAGCAGATCTGGGGCTTGTCAGCCTCCATAATTGCATGAGCCAATTCCTTATAATAAAAATCCTTCTATATATACAAATCCCATTGCTTCTGGTGCTCTGGAGAACTCACTAATTCAGGGCTCTTATTAATAATAGTGTTGTGAGCATTTTTTTTTTCTTTTGAGATGCAGTCTCACTCTGTTGCACAGGCTGGAGTGCAATGGTGTGATCTTGGTTCACTGCAACTTCCCAGGTTCAAGCGATCCTCTCACCTCAGCCTCCTGAGTAGCTGGAACTGCAGGTGTGTGCCATCATGCCTGGCTAATTTTTATATTCTTAGCAGAGACGGGTTTTTGCCAGGTTGGCCAAGCTGGTCTCGAACTCCTGACCTCAGGTGATCTGCCCACCTTGGGCTCCAAAAGTGCTGGGGTTACAGCATGTAGCTTCCGTGTTGTCCTACATGGCTCAAGTCTCCAGGAAAGAATCAGGCAGAAGCTATGTTGCCTGTTATATCTGGACTAAGTCACAGAGCGTCACTGGACTTTATTAGGCCAGGTAGCCTAACATCTGAATCACTGCACCGAGCCCTGTGACCATTTTGAACATGCCTTTTGGTATATCTGAGGCATTTCTCATATATATATATATATGTCAAACATATGCTTACCTTTTAACCTAGAAATTCCCCTTCCTATATATAAGACTTTAGTAGATACTAACAAGTTTCCAAAGTGCTTATGCCAGCCCGTTACCATCTCTACCTTGCTCACCAGGAGAGCATGAGTGTCTTCCTCACTCCACATTCAGACCAGCTTTGCGTTGGTTTGGTTTGTCAGTCTTTCAAATTTTATCCATTCTGTTAGGTGTGCACAGGTATTGCATTTTGGGTTTAATTTGCATTTCTCTGGTGACTAATGAGGTTCTATCTCCTGTGAAGTATCTGTTCAAATCTTGTTTTCTATTTGATTATCTTTACCTTGATATATATAATAAACTTCTAAAAACCACTTACGGATTTCCTCTTCTTTAAATTAAATTCTTCACTTGTTAAAGGTAGTGTTTTTGTCTACTCATTATCGAAGATGAAAATTTTACCTCCCCTATTCTATCTCTAGAATTCTCTTCCTCTGCCTCACAATTTTGTTAGTTCTTCTTCTTCTTCTAGGATTTGTCTTAAAATTTTATGTAGTATGCTCAAACTTCTGTTTTGTGATCCAATATAAAATCTATTGATTCTTCACTATGTAAAATAAGTCACCTAGAAAAGTCCTTGGTACATAGCAGGCCTTCAGCAAATACTTGCTGAAGAAAGGGAGGGAGGGAGAAAATAAGAAAGTAGAAAGGAGGAATACGTCCATGTTTTTCTCCCCCTTTCCTATGCATTTCTGTCAGTAATATAATTTTGTTTCTACTCTGAAGGTTTTTTAAAATTTACATTTTGTTCTATATTATGGTTGCCTTCATGATTTTTTCTATAGGCTGGCTTAAAAAATTCAAATTAATAAACGGTATATGACCACATCATCACGGTGACAGATTGTATCCCCAAAAACGGCTACAGCAGTATTTTCAGTCCCACATGACCTTCCAAAGGCTTACCGCTCTCAAGAGCAGAATCTATCTCCCCTTCCTCTGAGCCTCGGCGGTTTTCTGTTGACTACCTGGGCTGATAAAGTCCAGTGCCAGTGATGCTCTGTGACTTAGTCCAGATGTAACAGGCAACATAGCTTCTGCCTGAGTCTTTCTTGGAGACCTGAGCCATGTCTGGCTACATTGAAGCTGAATGCTGGAAAGATCACATGGTCATAGAGAGATGCCAAAGAATTCCCAGCTGTCCCAGCCCTCGGCTGCCTAGCTCTCTTCTTCCCAGTCCAGGCACCAGACATGTGCACACGGAAACCTTCAAGATGATTCTAGGCCCAGCCACCATTGAACTGCAACCTCACAAGTCACTTTGAGTCAGAACCATCACCCAGTTGAGCTACTCCCAAATTTCTTGCCCACAGAAATCATGAAAGATAATAAACGACTGTTGTCTTAGGCCATTAAGTTCTGAGCAATGTGTGATGTAGCCGTAGACAACCAGAACAATCACCTGCTCTAAAACCAGTTAGCATGGTTGAACCCATAGAGAAATGAATCTTTTCCTATTTTATTAAACTTGTGCCACTCACAGAAAAATATTTTAAACCTCAAAATCAAATTAATGCTCTCTTCTTATTCTAGCTACTCAAAACGATGTCACATTTTAGTTTACTTCACATCCTAAAACAACTGCTTTGGACAGCTTTAATTTTTTTTCAGTTTTTATCCAGCTTTCTGTTTCTTTGTAAACAGAAAAGATAATTGCTTTTTATTTTGTATGAGAGTCTACCTTCTTCTTGAAGGCATTCTTCACAGAGTTCTGGGACCTATTCACACTGAGTGCCACACAGCTGCTATCAAACTGGGATTTCATTTCAGTACCTCTAGATTAGCACCTAGTGTCTTTTCTTGGATTCTGTTGTTCTGTTAGAACATACAGTCAGGGCTGGGCTTGGTGGCTTATGCCTGTAATCTCAGCACCGTGGGAGGCTGAGGCTGGAGGATTTCTTGAGGCCAGGAGTTTGAGACCAGCCTGGGAAACATAGCAAGACCCTGTCGGTACCAAAAAAAAAAAAAAAAAAAGTTAGCTGGGAGCAGTGGTGCAAACTTGTAGTCCTAGCTTCTCAGGAGGCTGAGGTAAGAGGATCACTTGAGCCCCAAAATTGGAGGCTGCAGGGAGCCATCATTGCACCACTGCACTCCCGCCTCAGCAACAGAGCAAGACCTTGTTTTTAAAAATAATCTTTTAAATTTAAAAGTAAAATAAGAAAGAACTAAGTAATTTTTAAGGATGCGTGAATCATAAAGTTTCTGAATCATTGCATATCTTGTAATCTTCTCAATTTTGCCCTCACTCTTTATTGTCTAGCCCCCAATCATCTAGTCCTTAGTCATTCTCCCTCAATATTTTAAAGACATGATTCCACTGTCTACTAGCTTTCAGTGTTGCAGGACGAGGTCTGTTGTCCATCTTATATTTGTTCTTTGGAGATAATCTAGCTCTCTGAAAAACTCTGGGATTTTCTCTTTAGCCTCTTAGTGTTCTAAAATTTATACAAATATGTCTAAGTATAAGAGACTGTCATTTTATTCAAATGCTTGACATTTGTTGGGCTTTTTCAATTTAAAGACCTGAATCTTTTTTCAGAGCAAAGCAAGCTTCTTCCTTTCTTTCTTTTTTATTGTACTTTAGGTTCTGGGGTGCATGTGCAGATCATGCAGGATTGTTGCATAGGTACATACATGGCAAGTTTCTTATGTCTCGGATTACATCCTCCTTTGCAGTGTTTCTAGAACTCCCTTTAGATAAACACTTGGCCTCTGTATCTACTTTCAAGGACATAATTTTTCTTTTATATTTGTCATGTCTTTCTCTTTTTATATCTGGCCTTCTGGGAAGTGCCTTTTATCAACCATGTCCCTAATTTGGTCTTCAACTTTCATTCTATTTAGATCTCTCATTGATTTTTTAAAAAATTTGTTAATCATTTTAAATTCGCAATAATTTTTTCTTATTTTCTAATCCTCATTTGCCTCAAAGCAGCCAGTGCTTATTTTATAGATGCAATAGCCTCTCAAATCTCTGTGAGGATAGATATTTCATAAGCTTGATCTTATTGTTTTTTCTGTTTCTTCAGAGACGATCTATATTCAGCTCCATATTTCTCTTGCCTCTCATTCATCAAATGCCCAGAGATCTTTTGTCAATCATTCATATATATAATGGAAGAATTCTGTTGATTATATAGGTCATATAAGATATATTTTACTAATAGCTGTGTTTACTCAAAAGGCCATTTTCTGAATGGGAAGGCTGATCATGATTCTGTGTAAGTGGATGGCTCTGCCACAGTCAAGCTTTTTCTAGCCAGCAAGGTTGCACTATTACAATTGCACAAAGGGTAAGGACTTTATCTATATGTAGGGTGGAACTACACTTTCGACTGGAGCTGGATTTCTGTTTATTATAGAAGCTCTAAAGCCCTTCAGGCTGGACCATTCTTCTGCTGCCACTGAAGGCCTACATCCCTCCTATAGAAAGTCTACTTTCTACAGTATATATTCATTGGTGCTCCAGTTGGGGGTAAATAGCTTCTCTATATATGGAGTGGGGAGGGTGGGCCTGTCTGGCCCAGGTGTTCTCTGGTTTATCTCTTCTGTGGTTAACTGTTCTGATCACTGCTCCTGGCCCATGTTTGTTCTTTTTTGCTCATTGGCTCCAGGCTTGAAGCTTCTCTAGGTGAGGACTATGGGTAAAGCCATCTCACTTGCATGCTGATGGTGTGTTTATTACTCTGCTTTGGAATATCAATATGGATCCTACACTTTCTGACTCCCAAAAATTTATCCATGTCATTAAAATTTCTGATGACACACTTTCTGTTTCAGCATTCTAATAGACTTATTCATCATTTAGATATCTTTATACTTATTTCAGTAGGATCTTGGAAGAAAGATTAGGCAAATACACATGCTCTATTTGCCTTCATGAACTGAGATAGTCCAAAAAAATTCCTATTTTTTTTTTTTTTTTTTTTGAGATGGAGTCTCACTCTGTCATCTAGCCAGGAGCATAATGGCATGATCTTGGCTCATCACAACCTCAGCCTCCTGGGTTCAAGGGTTTCTCCTACCTCAGCCCCCCAAGTAGCTAGGATTACAGGTGCCCACCACTATGCCTTGATAACTTTTTTGTAGCTTTAGTAGAGATGGGGTTTCACCATGTTGGTCAGGCTGGTCTCGAACTCCTGACCTCAGGTAATCCACCTGCCCTAGCTTCCCAAAGTGCTGGGATTACAAGCATGAGCCACCATGCCTGGCCTCCTAAATTTTTAATTGCCTAAAAATATTTTATTTAGGCAATAAAGCATTTCTACATTTCCCTAAAACAGAGATGATATAATTATATTAATATTTCTAATGGAAAAACTGTGGGTTCAAAAAGTCAGATTTGTGTTCCCGCCCAAATCTCAAGTCGAGCTGTAATTCCCCAGGGTTGCAGGAGGGGCCTGGTGGGAGGTGATTGGAGGAGGAAGGTGGATTTTCCCCTTGCTCTTCTCATGATAGTGAGTGAGTTCTTACAAAATCTGGTTGCTTAAAAGTGTGTGAAACCTCCTTCTTTGCTCTCTTCCTCCTGCTTCAGACATGTAGGATGTGCCTGCTTCCTTTTCGCCTTCCACCATGATTGTAAGTTTCCTGAGGCCTCACCAGCCATGCTTCCTGTACAGCCTGCAGAACTGTGAGTCAATTCAACCTCTTTTTAAACAATTTAAATTTACCAGTCTCAGATAGTTCTTTATAGCAATGCAAGAATGAACTAATACAACTATCATCTTCCTAACAATTAGAGTAGCATCGTTATTTAAGGCTTGGTGTTTGAGTCAGACAACCTAGAATAGATTCTTAGTTACTTCACTTATTAGCTGCATGACAATGGGCAATTACTTGAACTCTCTAGGCCTCAGTTTTCTTATCCATAGGATGGGGATTATGATACCTTCCTTGCAGGGTGTTATAAAGCTCAGAGTACTCAACAGAGTGCCTAGTATGAAGGAATCTAATGATATGCAGTAGCAGCAGCTGCTGCAATACTAGCACCGTCATCCCGGTTATGAGACATTCCCCCGTTATAATTCTACCTCTCCTTGATGTTATTGTTCTGATTCATCAGAGCTATAAGACATTTATGGGTTTCAGTTTTGTTTGGATGACCTTCAATCCCAGCCTCTGCTTTAATATCCAGATTGCAGAAAGTATGGCAAAGATAAAGGAGTACAAATTAAATACAGATGATGAAACAGCATGAATATCATAATAGTGCCCTGTGTTTTCCAGCAAAGATTTTCCAGCATTTATCTTACTTTTTCTTTCAAAACATTATGATGCATGTAGTTTAGGTATTTATTTGACAATTATCCAATAAACTTTTTTGAGCAAGTTAACTTTCTGGGCATCTGTTGTGGGGGAGACCAGTTGTTTTCCCAATTAACAGGATTTTTAAAAGACACATTTAAATCAAATATGTTTCTCACAATGCAGGAGCCCATGTTCTAAATTATCGTGTTACTGAGTTTTAATAACTGGCAGGCATGCCTTGGAAACTGGAGCACTGAAAAGCACTGTCCTACACTAAAAGTTTCTTTTTAAAAATCTCTTTCTTTTAAAAATGGCGCAGCCCAACACAGAATTTCAATATATAAAATAGACAAAAGCGGGGCTCCTCTGGTTGAGAAGGGCTTGGGGACCTGGAACCCTGCCCACTGGGTATCCCCTTTCCCTTCAGGAGCTGCCAATGGAAGGCTGCAGAACCACATCTTTATCTCTCTAGAGCAGGGGTTCCCAAACCCCGGCCATGGACCAGAACTGGGCTGTACCACAGGAGGTGGGTGGCATGGAAGTAAGCATTACTGCCTGAGCTCCGCCTCTTGTCAAACCAGCTGTGGCATTAGATTCTCACAGGAGCACACACCCTATTGTGAACCGAGCACACAGGGATCTTGGTTGTGCGCTCCTTATGAGAATCTAATAATGGCTGATGATCATAGGAGGACCAGTTTCATCCCCAAACATCCCCCATATGGAAAAACTGTCTTCCATGAAACTTGCCCCTAGGGATAAAAAAGTTAGGGACCAATGCTCTAGAATTCTAAGGAGCAACATTTGAAAACCATTGATCTGACTTATTCCAAGGACGAGTTCTTCAGTTCCCATGAAAAACTACTAGATTTAAGTGTCTTCTTCATGTGCCAGACAAATGTCTACGACAGTTGTAACCTTCCTCGTTACCACTCCTGGGGGCCATTGCTATCCTATTATTAGAGTAAGGAAAGCATAGTTCAAAGAGGTGGGTGTCTTACCCAAAGTCCCATAGCTAACAAACAGAGGATTGGGATTTTCACTCAAAAATGTCTGATTCCAAATTCTTTGTCTTTCTGTTGCCTCAAAATGAATGAGAAAAACTCTAAGCTCCTTTCTAGCAATATAATTCTATAATTTCAAATAATTTTTTAAAGAGAGGAATATAAATCATTGATCAAAACATACACACTGCTGGGCGCATTGGCTCACACCTGTAATCCCGGCACTTTGAGAGGCTCACTTGAGGTCAGGAGTTCAAGACCAGCCCAGCCAACATGGCAAAACCCCGTCTCTACTAAAAATACAAAAATTAGTTGAGGTGGTGGCCGGCACCTGTAATTCCAGCTACTCAGGAGGTTGAGACAGGGAGAATCACCTGAACCTGGGAGGTGGAGGTTGCAGTGAGCCAAGATTGCACTGCTGCACTCCAGCCTGGGTGACAGAGTGAGACTCCATCTCAAAAAAACCACAAACATACACACTGAGCCAAAACTGAAATAGACAAGGTAATCTACTAACAAAAAAAAGAAAAAGAAAAAAAGAGAAAATTTGAGTGCAGCCAGAGATAGATTTTGACTAGTCCATTCTCTAAAGTCATTGGGTCCTTCTAAATTTATTTTAGAGAGAAATGTTTGTTTTAGATGCTTCCCTCCCAGGTAGTTGTGCTTGGTTTCATCATTCTCAATAGAAACTCCGGTTACTTACTTTGCTGTTCATGGCCATTGTGGTCTCGTTTAGTTTGTGATGATCTTCTGGACCTGCTCTGTCCATGATTCTGTTTCTGGGTTTCCTAGGCTTTTGCTATGTGCCCAGCACTGCACCAAGTGCCCAGAGGCAGAATCCCCGCCCTTAAGGCAGCTACTCACAGGTCAGAACAAGAGAGACATATTTGGGAGGATAGCCAGGAAGTCATACTACACAGGCCGCCGAGAAGCACAGAAAAGAGTATTCTAGGAATGCAGAGGTGGGAGAGGTCACTGTGCTCTTGTCCAGTTAGGAAAGGCTTTGGGGAGGAAGAAGAGCTTGAACTGAGGCTCCAGGATAGATGGAACTTCAAGTAAGAGAAGAGAGGTGAGGTTAATTCCAGATGGAGAAACAGGCAATCGGCAGAACAGTCTGGCTGGAGAACAGGACTTGCGTCTGCCAGCACCGTGATCTACTGGCAAAACCAAAGACACTTTCTATCCCCCAAATTTACCATAGGACTATAGGCTCACTAAAAGCAACTTATTCTGTATGAGTCAATCTTGAGTCTTTGAAAAAATAGTGTCTCACAAAAACGGAGAAGAGATCACTTCTACATATATGTCTTCCCTTGCGTCAGCACCTTGAGGCAGGACCTCTGTGAAATAAAACTCTGGGATTGTTTTCATTTTCTAGGGCCGACATAATGAAGTACCACACGCTGCGTGGTTTAAAACAACACACATTTCTTCTCTCACAGTCTGCAGTCCAGATGTCAGAAATCAGGGCATTGGCAGGGCCACACTCCCTGTGTCACCTGCAGGGGACAATCCTTCCTTGTGTCTTACCGGCAGTCCTTGGCATTCCTTGTCTTTGCATCTGCAGCACTTCAGTGGCTGCCTCTGTGGACCCGTGGCTGTCCACTCCCTGTGGGTCTCTTTCTACATTTTTTTTTTTTTTTGAGACAGAGTCTCACTCTATCACCCAGGCCAGAGTGCAATGGCACGATCTTGGTTCACTGCAACCTCTGCCTCCCGAGTTTAAGTGATTCTCATGCTTCAGCCTCCCAAGTGGCTGGGATTACAGGCATGCACCACCACTCCCAGCTATTTTTTTCATATATTTTAAGTCGAGATGGGGGTTTCTCCATGTTACCAAGGCTGGTCTCGAACTCCTGACCTCAGGTGATCTGCCCGCCTCGACCTTCCAAAGTGCTAGAATTACAGGCGTGAGCTATCGTGCCCAGCAAGCCTCTCTCCACTTCTTATGAGGACACCAGTCCCATTGAATTAGGAGTCCACCCTGCTCCAGGATGGACCCGACTGGTTACATCTGCAATGACCCTGCTTCCAAATAAGGTCACATTTTGAGCTATAGTGTGTTAGGACTTCAACATATCTTTTGTAGGGCGATATAGTTTGAATATTTGTCACCTCCAAATCTCATGTTAATGTGTGATCGGCAGTGTTGAAGGTGGGCCCAGTGCGAGGCGTTTGGGTGATGAGGGTAGATCCCTCGTGAATGGTTTGGTGCTGTTCTGGCAAGAAAGCATGAGTTCTCCCTGTGAGTTCATGCGAGAGCAGGATGTTTAAAGGAACACACAGCACCTCTCTCTCGATCTCTCTGTCGTCATGTGACATGCCTGCTTCTCCTTCACCTTTTGCTATGATTGTAAGCTTCCTGAGTCCTCACCAGAAGCAAATCCTGGCACCGTGCTTCCTGTACAGTCTGCAGAATCATTAGCCAAATAATCTCTTTTCTTTATAAATTACCCAGCCTCAGGTGTTCCTTTATAGCAATGCAAAATTGACTAACACAGGGGGATGCAAGTCAGCCCATCACAAGAATGAACAGGATGATTGCAGGACATAAGGAGGAGGGTTCTGGTTAAGGAGGACAGGGCAGTGAGATTTTGAAGACCAGTTAGCATCTACCTTAGAGACTGGTCCTTGGGATGCCCCCTCTTTCCCTATGAACTTCTGTTTGGCCCCTTAAAGAGAGTTTTTCAAGTGAAACTATGAGTGATTTCCTCACAAATTTCTGTGAAACGTTGGGGTTGTGAGTCAACGAATGAAGCATAAAAGCTAGGAGGAGAGAAGGGAGAGAGCAGGAGGGAAGCAACTTCCAAGAAGCTAGGAGCGCTTGTTTGGAGGTTCTCAAGTGTGTCATTCGAGGGCTCTGACCGCAGAGCAGGAGGGATACTTTAGGGAGACCCCAATCCCACATCACTTGTAGCTTCATAAGATCTGGCCCAGGCAAATGTCACTTGGGGTAAGAGTAACAGAATTCTGCTGTGATATGAGATGACATTATCAGAAGCTGGCTCAACTTGAACTCAAAGGGAAAGTAGCAAAATCAGCCCTGACAGAAAGATGCCTTATTATTAGGGTGTCCACCGAAAGAACTTAGTAGGAAAATTATCCTGAACATCTGCAGATATGTGTCCTGGTCAAAAATCTCTGGTGGATAAAAACCATCAACTCACTTAAGGCATACAATAATAGCTTTCAGAGATATTAGACGGTCTTTGTGGGAAGGTTCCGTAATTGTTATGCAGAAATGAGCCTGTGAAAGACAACCTGTGTGTCTCAGCCCTTGGGCACGGACCTCCTCAAGCATCTCTGCTTTGCCTGCCAGGGTATTTGGAGCATGATAGGGCCTTACTGCTTGCCAAATACGTGAAATCTGATTTCAATAAAAATAAAGCAGAGTGTATGAGAAAGGCAACAAAATAAGAAAAATTAGTAAACGCTGGCACTTCAGTCACAAATGTAGATAATTACTGACCTTACATTAAGAATGTCATGAGAATGAATAGGAAGACAAATAGAGCAAAACCAGAAGTCCGCAAAGTGACACAAGAACACATTTACATAATAAAGATGATATCCTGAATAACTGGGGAAAGTTGGACTTCTTAATAAAATGTATTGGGACAACTGAAAAGTCGTTTGGAAAAATATAAAATTGTATCCAAATTTCACACAGAGTACCAGGAAAAACCCCAAATGGATTAACAATCCCAATGCACAATTGAACCTGTTCATTTTTCCAAGAAAACTTGGGTGAATTTCTAACCTAGCAGTTGGAAAGCCTTTCTGTGACTCAATATTCAGAAGAAATAAAGAAAAAAAATTAATGTACCTATCCAAGTATAAAATAAAATCTTTTTTGTGGGAAAAACAAAACAAAACAAAACAAAAAAACAGACTACCAGCAGGGTCAAAAGACAAATGACAAACTGGGAGAAATTTTTGCAACTTTTATCAGTAAGGACTAAGCTCCCTAATAGTTAAAGCACTCTAAAAGAATCAAGAACAACAAAACTAATTTTTAAAAAATCGGTGAAATGCACGAATAGACAATTCACAGGATAAGAAAGGAAATGGCTTTTAAACATGAAAAAGACAATCAACCAGGCTTACAATAAACAGAGATTCAGACTAAAACATACTGAGATATTGTTCACCTACAGATTGGTGAAGACTTCAAGAGTTGACCAATGTGTTCTGCTGCTGGACTTGGAGCTTCAGGCACGTCACGTGTTACAGGTGGGAGGGCAAAATGCTGCAACCTCTGTGGAGGGAAATTAACAACATTTAGCGGAATTACATATTACATACGCATTTATCCTTTGACTCAGCTTCTAGGAAGCCCCCTAAAATACACCTCTGCCAGTACAAAACCAGTTTGCTCCACTCCATTAATTGCAGGATTATTTGAAATTGCAAAGGGTTGGAAGTACAAATGCCCATCAGTGAGGATCTGGTTCATAAGCGAATACTAAGACACTAGTACACAGTGGAGTCCTTAGCCACATGAAATGAATGAAGAAGAGTTGGGCAAACACAGTGTCCTTCAGGATACACGGCTAAGTGAAGACAGGTGAGAAACAGTGATGTGGTGTGCTGTATTTGCATATGAAAGCAGAGAAATATAAATATAAATATAATATTTATACTTATATAATATTTATACTTAAATATAAAATTTATATTGGGCATTTGTACTTCCAATCCTTTGCAATTTCAAATAATCCTGCAATTAATGGAGTGGAGCAAACTGGTTTTGTACTGGCAGAGGTGTATTTTAGGGGGCTTCCTAGAAGCTGAGCCAAAGGATAAATGCGTATGTAATATGTAATTCCACTAAATGTTGTTAATTTCCCTCCACAGGGAAATTATATTATATATAATATATTACATAAATATAAATATATTGCTTATGCATGCATGTATGTATATGTTTCGATGTATATGTTCTAGTTCTCTTGTAGAAAGAAACACTGGAAGAATAAACTAGAAACTATAGTCACCTATAACAGATGTGGGGAGAGATACGGGGCAGAGGATACAGGAACAAAAGTGAGACATCTCTGAGAAAGCCTTTTTATATAGTTTTGATTTTTAACCACAAAAAGTTCTATATCTTAAAAAAAAAAAAATAATGAAGCAAAAAAGAAGAAGAAAATGACCGTGCTAACTAGATCTTTAAGCAATCACCAGAAATCAGGGAGATTTTTGAGTCAAACTTTTATCCAAAAACTTTTCACCACCACCCAACCCCTCTGGCACCCAGAAAACTCTAGAAAGATTAATAAAAATGGAGAATGAGCAGTAAGCCCAGGCGCCCAATGACAGGCTCACAACCAGCTCTGGGGATCACCTGGGAAGCAGGATGGTAAGGACCGCAGGGAGACTTGCGTTAAATTGGCCGCTGTGGCTCCCTGAGAGGTGAGCTTAAGAAAGCAACTAGAACTCTGGGCGTGTTTCCTCCTCTGTAAAGGAGCACAGTGACACCTTCCACACTAGGTACCATACCGCTGAAATGAAATAGTTTAGTCTAGTACCTGGCCTGTGGAAATTTAGTCTCATCCTTCCTTGTTGTAGAAGGACCTACCAATTCCATGAACAAGAGGTGACCATGAGGTCAGGCGGCCTAGACTTCTGAAGGAGAGGGGTATAGGTAGGAAGCACACTTTTCTTCGTGGCATATCTAGCCCTTTAGGTTCTCCTAGACTTGAAAGCAGTAGAAACAGAGAGGCCTCAAAGAGGACATGGACAGACATTTCCAAGGGGTGTGCTGTGCAGAGTGGGCCCCACAGACATTTGTCTGGGACCCAGAATTTAAACCACTGTCTGCTTCCTTTTCCGTGCAGTTTCCCTTCTCTCCGGAATTCTCCAGAAACTGCTGTGAAGGAATTTAAATTGCTTTGTTTTCTTTTTACCTTTGACAAAGAAAAATGATTCCGTGAAGACATGAGCTTTGAAAAGTGCCTGCAGGAGATTGTTAAATCTTTGAGCTCAGTGTGGCTGTTATTGGGGACCAGAAGTAGAATCATGTTTTCATTAATGTAATTTCGTCTCCGGAAAAAGCAGAGACACAGAGACACCTCTGGGTTCCTGGGACCATCAAAGATGTCTGCAATTGAGGTACCACAAGGAATGGGCGGGGACATGGTTAGGAAAGAAGAGGTCGCCCTTGGTTCTGGGTTGCAAATTCACTCCCAATAGATGCTGATTTGGGTCTGACAATCGATTTCTAAGTCTGATTAAGATGAAACAACCATAAAACTATAATGTTTAGGTAAATCAGTCTTAAAATTAGATTCATTCATTCATTCGTTATACAAACATATATTGAGTATCTGTTACACCAGCATGCATTCTAGCTGGGGAAGGTAGAGCCCAAGAAAACTGCTTAAGGTAGCTGCTGTGGTTGAGAGAACTCAAACAAAAATCAGGATAGGTTCTTTGCTTTGGAAGGAATCACAGAGATCATCTCACATTGCCCTTCACGTTGCAGATCAAGAAACTGGGACCCAGGGCAGTCCCACCCGAAGCCATCCAGCTAATTAAGAGCAGAGTCTCCTAACTCCACATTGGCACGCTCTTCATCACAACCTGTTGGTTCAGAGAACAACTCACAAGTGCATGAAAGAGAGAAAAAAGCCTAGAAAATATTTAGTTGGTAAAATATTTATTTATTAGTTGAGTTGATGACTTAATTTTCCTCCTTCAAATTCTGGAAGAGAATTCGTGGAGAGCAGGTGCTGGGCAGGTAGGGAAAATGTATGTAATTAATCATTTCACAATTCACTCACAAATATGAGCTTCTTGGGGTAACATCCATTAAGATCCCGAAGGACGGCCTGGCTGTGCTAATGAAGGATGAGTCACCTCACTATCTTACATACTGGTTTGCTCTTCAAAATATGTGCCTTTGAATAAAAAGGCCTCGCTGTCGTGGCTGAACTTGGATTCACTTTGTCTCTATGGCAACCACAGCAAATCCCCACAAGTCACAGGAAAAGGGCACTTGACATCCTGAAGCACAATAGATAGACCCTTTATATCATAGCCATTCCTCTCACTGCTAGAAGGCAGAATAAAGGGAGAAGACACCATCAAACTCGCATTCCAGAGCTGCAGAATCAAAATCTTTCTGCACCCAGCCTGATTCTTTAAACTGTCGCTGAGTTCAAGAGTCATTCATGAATATTGCTACTTAACAAGTGACAACTTCAACTTGCTCCCTGACAGTCTCCTCAACTACCCTGACCCCAAACCCACGCACAGTTGGACCTAGTTCTAATTTACACATTGATTTGGCTGCATAAGACAGACGAGCCAAATGAACAGCGGCTGAAACCTATAAGGTTGTATTCCTTCACACAGAAAGTCTGGAGGAAGGTGGCTCAGTGCACCCGTGGCTTTCAACATAGCCTTTAAGAAAACAAGACTCCTTCCCAAAATCCACTCCATTCTCTTCTTCGTGGTCCCAAAGCCATCACAGCCTCATTCCAGGTAGCAGAGAAGGGAGGAATGATGAAAAAGGAGCAATGCTAGTATGCTCTCTTTTAAAGAGGTTTTACTGAAGTTACCGTACAGCTCATTGACAAGTACTTAATTACTTGGTTATACAGTACCTGGTTTCAGAAGGGGTAGGGGAACACAGTTTTTATTCCTGATAGTCTTGTGCTTCTTTGAAAAGCAGGGGTTCTATTGTAAGGATGGAAGGGAGCATAGATACTTAGGGAGCCCACAGTCCTAGCTCCCTCAAAGAGATGAACTAACCCCTTGATGCTCCTCGGTTCAAAGTATAGCTCAATTTTAGCTCCCAGCTCTGGTCCATAAGCCCATTGGTGGAAATGGTCTTGTTATAGTTATGGGCCAATGATCCTAAGGTTGCAATATTGGTGGAGGTATTACCCCTTGGTGTAGAAGAAGTTGTATAATGAAGTTATCAGGCAGAGGGATATGGAGACCTCAATGGCCTGGCTTGGTGCTGGCTGGAACTTGTGGGGAGACATATTCCCTGGAGGATGTGGGTTCCTGGTCTCAGCATCTTGAAGAGAAGCATGGTCAGACTGGAGCATAACTGGACATAATTTGGAGCAGAGAGATGTCATCTCCACCCCTGTGTACACACTGACTGCTGAAAATCTAAGCTTGGCTGCCAGCTATGGGGCTGTGGGGAGGCTGAGAAAGCTGGAGCCAGAACCTGAGAGCCTCAGCAGCCCCAGAGGCTCAGGAGCATGAGAGGTTGGATTCAGGCACAGCATTTTCTGCTGAGTTCTTTATGGAAAAATCTCACTTGTCTCTTTCCAGGATTATAGAGGGTCATATTTTCAGGGAGTTTGGACTTACTGTGTCAAGGAAGGAAGGCCACAACAGAACAACTTAGATTCAGAATATCACTTCTTACGAGGTTCAAAAGAAACCTTCGAACTTCCAGAAGATATAATGAGTTGTCAGAAAGGGATTTTGTACCTGGCTCTCGGGCATTAAAAGCAAATATTTCTGCTGTCAGTGACAGATTTGGGGAAAATGTTTGATTATAAGGATATAAGAGCCAATTTTCTCAGCCCACAAATTTGGAGTCTATCTGGGGACAGAAAGAAGCGTCAGGGAGGCGAGCAATAGGGAAGGGCAGTGCTGGGGATCTGCACCCTGCTGGCCCGGGCTCAGTCTGGAAGGAAGCGTGTCAGGGAGGCCCCAGACTGGTTTGGGGATTTTGTGCTCTAAATTTCCTTTGGGGCTATGAGTGGAAGTAAGAACCCCTAATGTCTCCTGCTCCACTGTGACATAGGCGAGGAAAGAAGAGATGATGGCATGGGAGGTGGGTCTGAGGTGGTGTCATGTGAACCTATGTAGACCACCAATTGTGCTGACGGAGATCAGAATATGCCACCCCAAAATATGCCATATTGGCATGAGGATTATTTTGAGCTGAAGGCAAATGAGAAACGGCCGATGCTGGAAAAGCTCCCTACCCTCCCCCTTTTGCCCAAAAGCAGAGTATAAATTTCCCTTTGTTGGCCGGGTGCAGTGGCACGTGCCTGTAATCCCAGCGTGTTGGGAGGCCGAGGCGGGCACATCACGAGGTCAGGAGTTCACTATGTTGACCAGCCTGGTCAACATAGTGAAACTGTCTCTACTAAAAGTACAAAAAAATTAGCCTGGCATGGAGGTGTGTGCCTGTAATCCCAGCTACTTGGGAGGCTGAGGCAAGGAGAATCACTTGAACCTGGGAGGTGGAGTTTGCAGTGAGCTAAGATTGCACCACTGCACTGCACTCCAGCCTGGGCAACAGTGTGATACTCCATCTGAAAGAAAAATAAAATAAATAAACAAATAAATAAATTTCCCTTCATCAATGTGTTGCCCCTCTTCTCTGCCATAAAGAAAGAGAGCTAGTATCACTGGGGATGGTGCCAACTCAAATCTGCATAAACAAACCTTACTGAAATTACCCTGATCTTCCATTTATTTCCACTCCTATATTTACCTTCCCACAATTTGTCACCCCTAGAAGCCTAAAACCTCTCCCTTTTTCTCGTCACTTCTCCACAAATGTATTGCTCTTTGTTAAAATGGTCTATAGGCTCTGAGGCCTCACAACTTTTTTGTTTTGGGTTTTCACAACTTTTTGGGTTTTCACTTTCTTTTCTGTGAGACTGTATGTACACATAAAAAATTAAAATAGTAGCATCAAATAAAATATGTATGCTTTTGTTCTGTTTATCTGTCTTTCGCCAGTTTAATTTGCAGGGCCCCAGTCACTGAACATAAGAGGGTAAAGGAAACAGGTTTCCCCTCCCCTATAGGAACAAGGGCAGCAGTACTTTCTCAAGGATCCTAGAGATGGGTAAAGGCAGGAGGTTGAGTGACAGAGGGTTTGAACACAGTACAGTGGGGCAAAGGGACACATCACAGTCAGCAAATGTGGGTGGACTGGCACACAATGGCATTTACACAAGCCCACAATGCCATGATTTTTCATAAACTTCTCAGAATTGCAATGGCACCCAGAGAAGTGGGAGGAACAAGTTCTGAATGGACAGAGTTTAAAGCTAAAAGGGCTGAGAATACTGAATTGATCAGATCAAGTCATTTCTGCCATCAGGAAACATACAGGCTCAAGATAAACACTAAATTCAGTTAGGACAAAATCAAGAATGCCCCATATTTGGCACTCCTGAGTTAAGATCAGGAGAAATTTGAATTTGTTGCAGAATTGTGTATCATCCAGCTTATTTTTTAAAAAATGGACTTTACCTGAATAAAACAGTAAAAGAAAGATGCTATTATTTCTGAAAGGGTCAAACACTATTTAATGTTTTGGTATTATTCATATTTATAAATAAACAATTACATAAAATCCTAATGAAACAAGGATCCTCTAAGAAAGAAATAGTTGACTTATCAAGGACTGCCCAAAAGGAGAGGTCCCTCACTGCTAGGCCTTCAGTATCTTCCAGCAAACCCTAACATCTCACTGGCTGTTCTCCCAGACAGGTTCTGCTACTCTGCTTCTGTGCTCAGCAGCTCCCAGAGGCTCCCACAATTTTATTCTGCCTCCTCCATCATGACATTCTTGGGGAAGCCAGGTGCCATTGCTCTGGGATAATTGCGGGCATGGCACTGGCTGGAGAGCCTCAGCAGTGGTGCTCTTACGTGTGTGTTTTGGCACCTCATTCCGTCATTGAATTTTATTCTTTAGCCATGAAAAAGAAGCTATCTGTGAATGCCTTCAGTAGAAGTAACCAGATGGTCTCCCCTGAGTCTGTTGGGTTCCTGTCTCTGGTCACTTCACTGGATGTGATTCCTTCCATCTTCTGGCTGTGAAGTTTGGACTCATTATATCATCTCTTTTAACTTCTACATTCTCACGTATGTGACTTGGATATTCACGCTTTCCACACAGAAATGTTTAGGAATCAGTACCAATCTCTGTGCCTGGCAGACAGTGCGTGCTCATTAGTGTTTCTTCCCTTTCTTTCTTTTTTCTGAAACAGGGTCTGACCCTGTCACCTAGGCTGGAGTGCAGTGGCATGATCATAGCTCACTATAGTCTTGAGCTCTTAGCTTCAAGTGATCCTCCTGCCTCAGCCTCCTGAGTAACTAGAATGACAGGTACTCACCTCTTTATGAGTACCAGGTTTCTGTGTGTTTGCATCTTTTTTATTTTTTATTTTTGTAGAGACAGGGTCTTGCTATGTTGCCCAGGCTGGTCTTCAACTCCTAGGCTCAAGCAATCCTCCCTCCTTGGCCTCTCAAAGGGCTGGAATTATAGGAGTGAGTCACCACACCCAGGTTCTTCCATTTCTTGATACCTTTTCTACAGTGAAGAATGTCTGAGCGTTTCTTCATACCCAGCTTGTATTGGAATGTTTGAGTAGAATTTGCTGAAGGTCTTTTGTCATCAGTGGCACATTTTGAGGCCATCTACAAACTGTGTTGCTCTTTAACAGATCTGAATATTTGACCTCTGTTTAGTAGGAATACTGGGAAATCTTAATTTTCTCAAAGGGAAAAGCAGTTTTGTCAGTTGGATAAGAGTGTCCAAGCAATAGGAAATCTAACTGACATACAAGAGCCCATTCTTTCTATGGTAAGTATTGAATTATGTTAGACAAAGGCCTGAGAACTGTTGCTAAGTTCCCAACAGATGCTAAAAATAGGTAGGGTACTGTGGTTTCATTATCTGGAACATGGTTAAGGAGACTTTAAAAATATCTAGCTAAGGGCCATTCATCGTCAATCAAGGCTTATTTAAATAAATAGCAATTAAGTGTAGAACATGTATACAAAAGTAGAGGAAAAATAGAAATCATGTACTACATTGGCTGTTAAGATGAAGAACAGAACAGAAAACTCTACTAAACAAATACAGTGAAAAATAAAACCATATACTGCAAAATTTTGATTATCGGGAGCTCTTTAGAAAGAAGCTGATTGCTGACTTTTCTATATGGTCAGGATTTATATCTTCAAGAAATGATTTTTTTAAAAGACTCTGAATGGAAAGCTCTCTAAATGGACCCCTTGCTTGCAAGCATTCTTAAACATAGTATGAAGAACATAATCGCACCTCTTCCTGACTTGGGGTCTGATATGGTTTGGACGTGTGCTCCTCTAAATCTCATGTTGAAATGTGACCTCCAGTGTGAGAGATGGGCCTAGTGGGAGGTGTCTGAGTGACAGGAGCAGATCCCTCATCAATAGCTTGGGGCTGTCCTTGCAATCATGAGTGATTAATTAACACTATTAATTCACCCAGAGCTGGCTGTTTAAAATAGTCCAGGACCTCCTCCCCTGTCTCTTGCTCCCTCTCTCGCCATGTGACATGTTGGCTCCCCTTCCCCTTCTACCAGGACAACCTTCCTGAGGCCTTTGCCGGAAGCCAGCAAGATGCTGGTACCGTGCTTGCACAGCCTGCAGAACTGTGGGCCGAATAAACCTCTTTCCTTTATAAATTACCCAGTCTCAGGTATTCCTTTATAACAATGCAAAACAGACTACCACAGGGTCTCACTTAATTCATATTAATATCTATTATTCTAGAGTCCTGTATTAATACAACCATGTCCTCAATATCAGCTTAAGTATGTGGAGCCATTTGTCCCTTTCTTTTCTTTTTTGGAGGCAGGGTCTCACTCTTTTGTCCAGGCTGGAGTGCAGTGGTACAATCATAGCTCACTACAGCCTCTACCTCCTGGGCTCGAGAGATCCTCCTGCCTCAGCCTCCCAAGTGACTGGGACCTCTTTTTGAGTCCCAGATTTCTGTGTGTTTGCCTGCATCTTCTCTCTTTGTCTGGCTGTGACTTCTCACTGCAACCACATGTCCATCTCTCATACCCCTTATCTCTGTTAGTGACTGGAAAGTCAGGTCCAAGTTTGTCAAAATTTTTTGTTTGTTAACTAAAAATAAATTCATTCTGGTGAACATCTGACAGTTGAAGAAGAATGGATATGAGACTTTTTATTTTTTCTTTTTCGCTCTGCCGGTTCCAGACTATATCTTGTTATCAATTGATGTGTAATACAATAAAAGTTTTTTATAAGCCATAAAGCATTAATACAGCTATAAAGTGGTGTGAGTATTTTTGTGCAACCTGCGTTTCCCAGCTAGCCAGCCAGGCCCAGCCCTTCTAGGCCCTGAACTGAAGGTACTTGTCTACCTACTGGTTATCTTTATTAAGTGACTGTGCAAATAGATTGAGATGGTGCCGGTAGTGTAGAAACAGATTGTACCAGGATCTTGGATTTCATGTTCAGGAGTCACAGTTGCCTTATTTTTGCAACAAGTTTGACTGAGCATCCTGGCCACTATGCTGTTCCAGGCCCCAGGCTTGCTGGAAGCATTGGGGTGGGTGTCCTGGCAGAACTCTGTGATTTCCCTAGAGGGCGGTGGCGCCTGGGACACCTGGAACCCGCAGGGCAATCTTCTTCCGCTGAGAGCAGCTTTAGTGGTTTATCTCAGTTTGCTGTACTGATTTCACTTGCTGTGTATGTCATGGTGTGAAAAATGCTGAGAAGGCCTGATGTTAGGTGCTTATGCTGAATGGCAAGTTGTTGCATTTAAGGGTATGGATGGTGTGTCCTCTCCCCTGCTTGGCAGGCTTTGCTGAGAATGCATTTTTTGTCCTTGTCACAGTAAACAGAGACATCTATATTTCAGAGTTCACTCTCACTAAGCTACTGATTCAGTTCTCTGTAAGACAATCAGGCTGGTTCTAATATAGGAAAGTGTTTTAAAAGTTAAATCATTCAGGCTGGGCGTAGTGGCTCATGCCTATAATCCCAGCACTTTGGGAGAACGAGGTGGGTGGATCACCTGAAGTCAGAAGTTCAAGTCCAGCCTGGCCAACATGGTGAAACCCTGTCTTTACTAAAAATAAAACAATTAGCCAGGCATGGTGGCACACATCTGTAATCCCAGCTACTCAGGAGGCTGAGGCAGGAGGCAGGCTGAGGCAGGAGGCTGGGCTTGAGCCCAGGAGGCAGAGGCTGCAGTGAGCCGAGACTGCACCACTGCACTCCAACCTGAGTGACAGAGTGACACTCTAAAAAAAAAATGTTAAATTCATTCATTGGACATGTATTTCTTGAGCACAGATACTATCATAAACTCTGGAGACACAAGGATGGATAACATATGACTCCTCCTCCAGTGGGCTTGGGAGGGGGATGGCTGCATACACAAATAATCACCATCTGATGTGATGAAAGCCCCATACAATTTTGGCCTTCATAAAGGGACACTTACCCTGCCCTTCCTCTCCTGTTCCAAACACGACATGAACATAGCATGACGAGAGTCTCAATCTTGCTAAACACCTCATGGTATGTTAGAGCTCCTATGTCATAGTTCTTTGTGATATAACAGCTTATTGCATGATTGAAGATTCATGGGTTCATTACATTGCTTATCCTCACATCCTAACTGCACCCTCTAGTCAAAGGCTCCCAAGTGCCTGACATCTGATGCATCTTAGCACACAGCAAGCTAATGCGGACTCGTGCCACATCCCGTTACTCATGAGAGGTCAGAGAGGAAGCAGGGCACAGCAGTTTCCCTCTGAGCCAGACCTTGGAGGTGGGCATGGTATTTTTGTTTTTCCTTTCACCAAACAAAAGGTGTGTTAAGCCTGCAAATTTTCCACTGTGAATGAGGTCGAGACTTTTGTTGAGAAAGATCTGGAAGGGAACAGATTAGGTTTTTAAAACCCAATTAAGCTGAAAAAAATAGTTGAGTCAACTATGATGATGATAGCATTTGACTGTAAGAATGAAAGGAAACCACACAAGTAAACAAAGCCACATGTCATGATAGAGGCCTAATTGCTTTGTTTTGAAAATACAGGATTATTTTGAGCTTCAAAAGGAAATGTGTTTACACACAATTTGAAGGTTGTAGTTTCCGTCTCAAAGAAAAATGATTGGAGATTTCACTTGGGTAAAACATAAGAGGGCTTTGTCCTCGGAGCACCTAAAATCTTCAGTTAAGTTGTGATTTGTCCTTTTTGTCTGATAATGACTACAGTAAATGTTAACTGAGCATTTGCCAGGGACTATGCACGTTGTTTACATGAATTATCTCTTACTGATCTGAAATACAAGACAGTAGTGGTAAGCCAAATTTTATGTTGCTTTTGTTGCATGATAAAAGATTCAAGAGAACAGAAGAAAGAAAAATAAGGTTATCTCTGAGTACAGCATGTGGCATCACTCTTGTACTGGTGATTATGTGAAGAGCAAGATCACTTTTGAGAACACGCTCATGACTCCTCCAAGACCACATTTAGAGTCTGCATGATCCAAGGACAGCAGCTGTGTTTGTTATCAATTCAGATTCTACTTTGTACTTTGTGGACTCCAGTAATGTACCAGCAAGAAACTCAAGTCTCCCATGTTGAGAAAAATGTTACTTTGGCTGTTAGGGGGTTTCATGAGGCAAAGAGTTAGTCTCTCTGAGCAAAATTTGTTTTTTTTTTTTTTTCCAGGAGACGCTCATGTCAGTGCTTGGAATATCTGAAGTCCAGGCATTCTGGAATTAGTGATTCTACCACCCATTTAAGCAAGTCAGGGAGTTGTGTTGAAAATAGGAAGGCTCCTCATAGGCCTGGAGACCAGGAGGCAATTGCAGAGCCTTTTCTCTTCCCAGGACAGCTAGCTCACCAGGCTTCTGTCACACTGGCCTCTTTCTGTCCTTCCAACACATGAGCCATCTTTTGCCTTGGAGCCTTTGTATCTTCTGTACTTTCTCCCTGGAAGGTTCCTCAAACCCAGATCTTTTTTTTTTTTTTCCTTAGCTCAAAAATCAAGATGTTTTCCCTGACTGTCTTACATAAAGTAGACTTCCTCAAGTTAGGGCATCTATTCTAGTCTATAATTGTATGTTTATTGCAGGTCATTATTAGCTGTCTCCCTTCACCTCCTTGTAAGATCCATGACAGCAGGACCTGTGTCCCTCTTGTTCACCACTGGATCCCACTGTCCAGCATGGTGCTTGACATACAGTTGTTGCTCAGTGCACATGTGTGTTATGTATGTGTTATGTATGTGTACATACTGCAATTGCCTTCTGGTCTCCAGGCCCATGAGAAGCCTTCTTGTTTTTAACACAACTCCCTGACTTGCTTGAATGGGTGGTATATTCATACACACACACACACACACACACACACACACACACACACACACATATTTAGAGACAAGGTCTCACTCTGTTGCCCTGGCTGGAGTGAAATGGCACAATCATAGCTCACTGCAGCCTTGACCTCCTGGGCTTGAGAAATCCTCTTGCCTCAGCCTCCCAAGTAGCTGGGACTACAGCAATGCACTGCCACACCTGGCTTATTATTATTATTACTTTTTAGAGAAAGGATCTCGCTATGTGGCCAGGCTAGTCTTGAACTCCAGACCTCAAGGGATCCTCCCACCTCAGCCTCCAAAAGTACATGGATTATAGACATGAGCCACTGCATTGGCTCAATGCATGTTTAGTAAGTGAATGAATGAATGAGTAAATGAATTAGCGAATAAATGAATAATATTGAATTTGACTATATTAGCAAAATGGGATATTACAGGACAGCACACAAACCTTATTACTGTTGTTTCTCTGAAAAATATGCCCCCTGAGAATGCAACCTGTGATTGGGCAAGAGACCACATACAAGGATAAAAATGGACTAGGGCATCAAAAGTAGAAATAACAATATAGAGACAATAAATTTGCCTCTGAAGAAGCATAAAGGAAGTCTGCTTGCCCTGAATAATCTTTAAGTCTGAAAACATTTCATCTATCAAAATCTTGTCACTCATCACTGGTTCCCACTCCCAATAACACTTTTCTTGAGAAGAAAGAAATGTCCACCCACATTTTTTTTTCTTTTTATCGTACTTTAGGTTTTGGGGTACATGTGCAGATCATGCAGGATTGTTGCATAGGTACACGCATGGCAATGTGGTTTGCTGCCTCCATCCCCCCGTCACCTACATCTGGCATTTCTCCCCATGTTATCCCTCTCCGACCTCCACCTCCCCGCTGTCCCTCCTTTGGCCCCCCTCAACAGACCCCAGTGTGTGATGCTCCCCTCCCTGTGTCCCTGCGTTCTCATTGTTCAGCATCCACCTATGAGTGAGAACACGCGGTGTTTGATTTTCTGTTTCCACCCACATTCTTGACTGTATCACACTTCCTGCAAAAATTTCAGTGGAGAGGCAGGGGAGAAAAAGCATCAGAGAGTTGTTGAAATAACTCATATTAGAGACCCCTAATTCCACAGTCTTCAGCCTTAGGCTTCTGAATCTGTAGACATCTGCAGCTTATCTTACAGACCAATGTAAGCTGTTGGCTACCAGGTAATGAAGTGATTAAATGTAATACTAATTTGATGAGCAGAGGAGGGAGGAAATTTGCTCATAGAGTTGTCTGCGGGCTGTGAGAGATTGCCAGAATGTGGGCTTCTGGAGGAGGGGCAGATGATTGGAGGAGTCTGAAAGAGAGAAACAAAGTCCTCTGGTCCTGAGAACTTCCTCCAGGGATTGAGAGCCTGGGGTAGAGGTTAGGGGCTGGAGGGAGAAGTGGGAGCTACAGTCTGGGGAAGTTCTGGGATCTTCGGCTTCTATCCCTGCACAAGCCATTGGGATTTTCCAAAGTTTCAGTATAGAAGAGACAGTGCGGCCCAGAACCTGAAGTAGCCTCAGCTATGTAGGGGGAAAGATGTTGGTGATGCCTAAATGTTCTTGTGTGAGCATGAGAGTAAGCTGCCAGCTAACTCCCTGCCACTGAGCCTGCCCCTTCTTGTCTCAGGGTTACAGTCCTGGGTTACAGTGTCACTGACATAATCTCCAAAGATCTGATCATGTCTTCTAATGTGTCTTAAGTACCACTTGAGAGGTACCAAGTCCTGTAGAGATTCAGAGAAGTGCACTTCTGGCTGTGGGTCAGGAATAGGCTCCAGGAAAGAGCTGGCTGGGAGGGATGGGAGGCTTTTAGTGGATGGGGAAAGAAAAGCATCCAAAGGTAACAGCAAGAGCAAAATAGAGAGGGAACACAGACGCACTGTCAAAGACTGACATGGGCACCGGTTACACGTGGTTGGGTGGAAAGAGAGAGGCTAACAGCCCCTGGAAACTATGGATGGAGGCAGCGATCTCAGGAGGAGAAAAACAGTAAAAAACAGAGGCTGATGACAAAGGAGGCACTTGAAAAACACCACTTTGCTAGAGATTATTGGCTTCACCTTCTCCTGAGTGAGGTAATTATTTCTTTGCCAACAGACATTTATTAAATTCCTACTGCATTGCCAGGTGCCATCCTGACTTTGGGGATAAAGCAAAGATTAGCAAAGATGAAAACAAAAGTCCATTCCTTAGTGGGGTTTATATTCCAGTGGGGAAGGTAGGAAGTAAACAAATAACAAAGTCAGCCAGCAGATGGTAAGTCCTATGAAGAAGAATACAGCCCAGCCGGGGAGCAAGGGTACAGTCAGTGGCATAGGAGCATGTCTGGGACCCACAAAAGCAGACACTCTACCTCCCAAGGTCTCATGCACATGTTCATTCAGTCATTCATTCATGCTCTTTGCTTATATTTTTTGCCAGGCACTGTAGCAGAGCTATAAATAAGATGGGCAGAATCTATTCCTCATGGAGCTCAGGGTCTAGTAAGCAGGTAACAGATAAATAAATAATATCATGGTAAGTAGTGGTAGTGGTCATTGTGATAGAGAAAAATAGCAGAGCAAGGGGATAAGGAGGGATAGGGGGCTGGTAAGGAGATGATACTTGAGCACAGAAGGAAGGAACTATGAGTATCCCAGGAGAAGAAAAGCAAGAACAAATGCCCTGAGAGAAAGCGAGCTTTGAACATCACAGGATGGTAAATTCATGCATTACAATGTCTCTCCCTCCTCCTCCCTTCTTTTATATTAAACACACCTGCTTCTCGGCGAAGCCTCTGTGTAAAGCAAGGCATCATCTTACTGCAAGAGGAGAGATCGCTGGGGTCTGGTAAGAAGACCTGGCTCTGCTTTCTCAAACGAAGGTCTTTATAAGAAATCTGCATTAGCGCCTTGTCCATATTCATTGATCCTCTGCTTCATGGTGGAAGGGCACTGACTCGAAGGCCCCTAAGCAGGGAAGGAAGGTAAGCCTCTGTCCCTTTCCTCCCTAGCTGGTTTCCCTGGAACATGCTGGTTTCTCTCTAATTCTCTGCTGCATGTTGTGACCACGGGAGGAAAGAATTCAGTTGGACTATCTCAAGGCCTGTGTGATGGAGTTGAGAGTTTGGCTGATGTACATGTTGGTGGTCAAGGAAGGCTTTCTGAACACTTACCTGGTGCCCATAGTGGTGGGTCACAGAGGTTCTGACAGTTGGAAGCTGGAAAGAGTCAGTCTGGGGTCCTAAAAGGCATCTTCTCTTCAGTGCCGACATCAGGGTCATATCTGTGATGGAAACAGGGTCTCTGCGTGGCCACAAGCACATTAATTGGTTCCGTTTTCTTCCATTTCTTCTGAGCTCATCCTGACCCTATGCACTGCAGACCAGGGGTTCTAAGCTGCAGCATCGTGGGTGGGGCCACCTTGCAACCTCATCAGGGTTGAGTTTGTTGCTCTTATTGATGAAGAAACTGAGGCTCAGAAGGATAAAGGGGCTGGCCCATGGTTACACAGTGGTGGGGCAAGGATGTGAGCCCAGCGTCTCTCACTTATGAGGAAATCTGCAAGGACGATCATTGTGCTGCAAGAGGAGTTTTGGGGATCCGAGTTTCTGAGGCAGCCTCGCTCTGCAGCTTGCCTGTGGTAAGGACACACCACCCTGGCTGCACATTAGAATCACCTGGGCAGCTTTTAAAATTCCTGGGCCCAAGTCTTACCTCAGTCCTATTAAAACAATCTCTGGAGGGGAGACCCAGGCATCAGGATTTTTTCAAAGCTGCCCAGATGGTTTCAGTGTCCAGCCCAGGTTGAGAACCACAGTCAAATGGTAAACTCAGTTGCAGCTATTGAAAATTTTTAAAAATGCAAGAATTTTGGAATTCTCTTGTTTTAAAAAGGACTAATAGCTTGCTACTTCTTCCTTCTCTGGTCACTCCGGAGTAGTCATTTTGTAAGATAAGGACCTGGGTTAAGTGAGCATAAAAACATGAATAAAAATTAAAGTAAATTACTAAGTGAGAAATAAAAGCCATGAATAATGTAACAAGGGGAAGAGCTGGAAGAACTAGGGCAGAAAGCAAAGTTGAGAAAATATAATAAAAAGAGGGTCACTGGGGAAACCTCTGTGGGGTCTGAATACAAATGGAGGGAGGAAAGCTGGTGTGCAAATCCTGTCTTTTTGATACGTGGGCCCCAGTTAGTACCTTGGATACCTGAGGGAGTTCAGTTCTTGCAGATGATTAACAGGCCCCAGCCACGGACTACCAGCCTCCCCCAGGAAGAGCAGCTATGCCCAGGTCTTTGTAGCATGTTTAAGACTGAGGAGGGCCCCGTGAAGAGCAGTAGGCTTGCAGTCACATAAGCCCCAGGCCTTTGTATTGGAATCTAGGGGGGGATGCGGAGGAGGAAGGTGCCTTGTTTTGTTTGAAAAAGCCCCGTGCTCCTTCCCTTTTCTCTTCCACCCCTACACTGAGAATTACTGTCCCTAGAAGGGACTCACCCGTGTGACCAGTTCTCCTGCAGGTCCAAAACAATCCCAAACTTTGTGACTAGCATATCATTTGCACTTTCCAGGCAGCTCCTGAAGGAACACACTCCCACGGGGAAGGGTGGCAGCTAATGATTCCCACAACCTGTCACTCAATGATTGGCATTAGTCTTAGTCATGGTTACCACCAAAACTTCCCCAAAGGAGAGACATCCGGGTCCTTTGATTGACCAAAAGTATATTCTTTAGGAATAATTGCTTCCAACCAATTCCCAGCAAACTCAAGCTATAGATGACAAAATGTTATAAACCCAAATATTTTATCAACTGGTAACTAAGTTTTGAGTTTTAGCATAACACATTCTGTCTTAGACACAGTCCACTAAAGAGAGATCTCACCATGAATGATTTGTTTGAACTGGTGATTCAATTGTAGTTGAAAGTTGAGATATACAATTGCAGGTATTTGGGAGACAGTTGGAAGGCAATGCATTTCCTAAATGACCTCTATGAAATTGTAGTTGAGCTGGGGCAAGACAGGAGCATATTTGGATGAATTTTGTTCTCAGGTATTGCAAAGGGTTATGTATATTTTTACCCCAACCTAATTGACCCGCAAAAACCTTCTGGAGGTATGGGAGTTTTGATTAACAAGTAATCATTACACTATCTGAAGACCTTGTCTGTAAGTCTAGGATATATAAACAGTGCCAGGATCATAGCTGAAAAGGAAAAGTTGACCTTACAGGGCCTTCCTGCCTCCTGGATACACTCCCATTCATTTCCAAATGGCGCCTTTCCCTGCTTTATAAAATGGCATATTCCAGAATGTTATTAAAGTGTGTCTTAAAAGATATCAACACCCTCAATGATTAGTGTCACTATGGTTTCTTGCAAAAAAAGAAAAAAAAAAACCCAAATTGACAAACTGCTATAAATGGTGCATAATAATATCTTTTTGATTGCCTGGGACAGCCAATGGGTGCTTTATGTGAATGGCGGCAAAGGTGCTTTGGATACCTGTGTGTAAACGTGGAAAGCCAAAGCTGTGGTGTAGCCCCAGCAGAAGAGGCCGTAGACACAGAAACTCCTAAACATGTAACCTAACAACTTTACCAAACAAATCAAAACGTTCCCATTGAGTCATCTAAAATAAGATGAGATCTCTCTTGCCTTCATGGAATTAGTCAATTTCCTCTTCCATATGATTACATCTCTGGCAGAAGCTTCCTTTGGGAAGTGGGCCTAACCCACTTTTTAAAGTATGACTGGTGTTGCCTATTTGTTAGTGGGAAAGGGAGACCTTATAGCTCTTAGAAATACAAGCAGGTTGTGAAAAGGAGGAATAGTCACAGACCCACAGGCTCAGCATTTGGGTGTTTGACCAATCCCTGGGCTCAGCTAGAATAGCATAGAGAGAAATGTGCCTGTTGACCAGATATTCGGAATCCCCAAAACTACCCAACCCAAAGTCAAGCCATATTCTGGGAAGCTCGCTGACATCTTTTAAATGTATTTCAGCTTGAAAAGATTATGCCTCACTGAGAAATAGTATGAGTTGGCAAACCTTTTGTAAATAAGGGCCAGATAGCAAACATTTTAGGCTTTGCAGGTCACATGGTCTCTATCACAAATACTCAATTCTACCACTGAAGTGCAAAAGCAGCCACAGACTATGTGGAAACAAGTGGATGTGGCTGCAGTCTAACACAACTTCATTTACCAAGACAGGCCATGTGCCGGGTTTGGCTGAGGCCCATAGTTTGCCAGATTCCTTTCCCCATTCATGTTATTGAGAATGATCAGTGTAGGTGGAAGATGGACGTGTTACCAAATTATAGAGTGTGATATTTAGAGGCCAGCATAGGGTAGTGGTGAAGAACATGGACTCTGAAGCCTGAATTCAGATCCTTACTCCATGAGCTGGATAACCTTGAGCGAATTATTAAACCACTCTGGGCCTCAGTTTATTCACCTATAAAATAAGGATAATAATAGAACGTAGGATTGTAGTTTGGGCTCATCCCAAAGTAGACCCAGATAAAAGGACTTAGATAGAGTTGATTTTTTGAAAGGTGATCTCAGGAAGTACACGTGAAGGAATAAGGGCAGGTGAGACAGTGCAGAGAGAGTAGCCCTTGAAGGGGGTGTAAAGGAACAGTCATTCCCGAGGGCACTGGGGACGCCATCATGTTGAGGAACTTTGCAGTATTGTAGAGGACAGGAAGCTGGATGTTTACCTCTGCACACGTGGTCCTCACTGTCGGTTCACGTGAAACGGTCCACTGTGACCACAGGTGTAACTGGGAAGTGGACCGAGGGCACATGGATGGGCAATAGTGTCTGCCACGCGATTTCACAAGGCTGTTATAAAGATGACATGAATTTGTATTTGCAAAGCACTTGGGGAAAAAAATGCCTGGTGTTTAGGAAATGCTGTTTAAACGATTGCCAGATAAAGAGTGGCATCCTCTGAAGCAGTAGGAAAGGCTATTAGGCATAACAAAAATTAAATTGTTGAAATTTCATACCTGTAAAGGCAATGTGGCTTGAACACTGAAACAAATTTCACAGTGGATTATGAAGAAACACTAGAAATGCCAGGAAACCTGTAGGTAGATTACAGGCAGTGGCCTCTTCAACTCCGTAAAGTTGCGAGTCAATAGCATGTACTACATTAGCTGGTGACAGTCATCCAGAGTGACCCTAGGAAGGCTGGGACATAGGATAGCAAAAAAATGGATGTCATATGTAACCTATGCCTAGTTATTACAGTGTGGCACTGTAATTAGGCACAAATGACACCCTTTACATGAATTATTATAATTTGTATTTCATGCAACCCTATAAAAGTTTTTCTTTTTTTTTTTTTTTGAGACACAGTCTTGGCCAGGCTGGAGTGTAGTGGTATGAACTCAGCTCACTGCAGCCTCCGCCTCCCAGGTTCAAGCAATTCTCCTGCCTCAGCCTCCCAAGTAGATGGGATTACAGACATACGCCACCACCCCAGCTTATTTTTGTATTTTTAGTAGTGACGAGGTTTTGCCATGTTGCCCGGCTGGTCTCACAACAGGAGAACTCCTGACCAGGAGTTCGAGACCAGCCTGGGAAACATGGCAAAACCCACCATAACCTCCCAAAGTGCCAAAAATACAGGATCCCACCTCAGCCTCCCAAAGTGCCGAAAATACAGGCATGAGCCGCCGCACCTGGCCCCATTAAAAGCTTTTCTCTTCTTATTTGGCTTATCCTTTAGTATTTAAAATTAGGAAAAGATTGACCATTTTTCCTAATACAGTTTAATTATTACGACCACCTGTGTCTCCTGTGTGCATGAATGAAAGTGTAGAAATGTAACCCACACACTCTGGCCTTTGGCTTATAACCTTTCTGACTGTCAGTTCCATTCATTTTCACCCTGTTGGGTCTCTCTCCACGTGCCCCCATACCTCCCCTGTTCTTCATGTGATTTTTAGGCATATGCACATATTTCCTCTCCTCTTTTCCTGAGTGGTCTGGTTGCTGGTGGACTCTGTCTGGGGAAGGGTGCTCCTATGATCTTATTACCATATTGTAGCAGAGATGAGAGAGAGCAGAGAGATCCCTGACCCAGGAGGTGACAGTAGGAGCACAGTAGGTATAGCCGTGACTCTTTTGTGCCTAGCAGTTCCAGGTAGATGGAAAGTAAACGGTTGGACTTACGGAGAAATAGGCTCAGAAGAAAGTGCTCAAGAAAGTTGGTTCTTTCTTCCAGGTTTTCACTGCCAAAGCCTAGATGACAATATTTGGCATGGGTCAGTAGCTATAAGAATAAACCTACAACCACTTTCAAAAATCAGGGGAGTAATCTTGAGTGGGAAGAGGAGGAAACAACCATGCCTCCCATCCAACCTCGCCAGGCTCTCACGTTACTGAAATAGAACCATCTTCAGAGACGCTTCCAGCATGTGTCACAGTCAACTGCTTTTGGCTGCAAGAAACAGAAACAAAACCAACTGAAAGTGGCTTAAAGTCTAAGGAAATTTAGTATTACACAAAAGAAAATGTCCAAGATTGCTAAATTCATTGGTTAAAAAAAACGTAATCCAGGATCCAGGCTCTATTCTGCCAACCTTCACATATCATCCTTGTCCTCGGGCTGGCTCTCCCCATGGTTGAAGGTGGCTACCACCTCTTTGTGTATCACAACAAACACAGCCACATCCAGAGGAAGAAGAAACTGTCTTCGTGTGTGTCTCTTTTAGGAGTGAGGAAACCTTTCCTGGGAGACCTTCTGCGAGAACTGTCTGGTCACAATAGATTGCAGTGTCAGTCCTAAAGAAACCATTGGCAAGAGCAGGACCATCATGGCTGTCTCAGATGGGTCAGGATTGTCTGCTGGAGATAGGCTGTGGTTGGTGACTCCCTTGAGTCACATGAGGGGGGAACAGGTTCCAAAGCAACTTTGGAACTCTGTCAGCAAAGAAGGGGGTAGATTGAATGTTGACTGACCACCAACAGTAGGGTTTTAATGATGTCCGGGAGACCCACTGAAACTCTTCCTTTTTCTCGGTCTTTTCTACTTACTAGCAGATGGCTAAAACTCCTTTGAAAAAATAAGAGCTCTTTGATTCTACAATTTCAAATGAAAAGCACTCAAGTATGAATGTGGCTGGGAAGAGTGTGAGTTGGATGAGTTTCCCTTTAATTGGAAAGGTCTAACATGCAGTCTTTTCTTCTTTGGAAAGAGGAAGAGTACTAGAAATCAGAAAGGTACTTGGTATCTCAAGAGGTTGGCATAACCCTTTGTATACAAATTTATTGTAATATTTACCATATATTCTGGTTCATTACATATAGATGTCACCCCTACCACTCTCTGAGCCCTTGATGGGCAAGGGACTTCGCTATTCTTCATCACATCCCAGAAACCAGTGCAGGCCAGCACATATTTCCTATCCTGCCAAGCTTCACTCATGCTCACCTTGGTAGGAACTGTGATAAGAAACACTGAGCTCCGTTATGCAACCCAGATATAAGTCTGGCTCATGCTCATCAAATGGTCCCACTCCTAGCTGACTAGGTACCTTTTCTTACTCCCAGTTCCTGTGACATTTTCTTGAAAGAATTTGTGCAAATCTAATGACCCTCTCCCCACACATATTCCTGTCCCTTAGGTCTTGAGTTACTGCTTCTCTCCTGCCTTTTCAACTATTGCTTCTCAATTCTTCCCCTTTTTAGGTCCCCCGTCAGCTTCAAGTTCCAGAAGACACTTCTGTGCTTTAATTAATACCAGCCTATTGGTTATTTTATCCTCTATTAACTACTGTAATACCACTATGGGTTTTGTCTTGGTTGAATTTGTCATTTCCTCTGATACCTTTTTTCTTAGGTTCACGTTTTCCTATTTTCCCCATCCATCTTCTCCTCTCCCGAGACCCATAGTCCCCATTGTTCTATTTCCGCCAATCACCATCTTATGTATTACACAGGAACAGCCACCAAACTCCCATTTCCATCAACATGCAAAAGATGAATTATGTGTCCACAAAAAGGGGAACAAACACAAAAGAGGCAGTCCTGGATTTCCAAATGCCTCATACAAATGGGCAGTTGTACACAATCCCCTGCACCCATCCCATCACCCTCTTCATCGCATATAAACTAGGAGGCTGCAACATGCATAAATTCAATAACTGCTTTCAGAAGGCTACCAGGAAGAAATCCAATGTTCTTTCCCCTTCTACAGTTGATCCTAGTTTGTACCCATGCAAATGATGCTGATATTTAGACAACTTTAAAAGGCTTATAAAGTCCACAAAGGACTCTGACACCCAAATTAAAGTTGTATCCTTAGTTCACCTCACTGTGCAAAAGTATTGCAAAATATTTGGCGAAGTAAATCCTCATCCGACCACCTCCGCAATCGCTAACCACAACATGAGAAGTTAAAGAAATGATTTCCGGGCATGCTTTATGATTTATTTGCTGTGTGAGTTTTAAGCTAAAGCCTTAACTTTTGATATATATTTGACTTTCAGAATAGGCTGCAGAAGAACAAACTGAATGTAACTGTTCCACTGTAGTGTGAAAGACTGTCTCAGGCTCCTCTGAATCTGCTATCGTTTCTGTGGATTCATGAGGCTGGGTTATATTTTGCAAATTTTCTTTAATTAGCATATATGTGTACTGCATGTACGTTGCAGGTTCTTCTGTATTCCATTGTGTTAATGACTGTATAGGCTGTGAATGTCTGTTTCCAGTGGTATATGCTTTCTATTCTGCAACCAAAGAGAGACCAAGTTGATCAGAGAGGTGGTGGTAATGCACATCTAAGGGCCTGGAAATCTGTGGTAAGAATATGAGTTTATGGAAATGCTGCATACCAGCCCCTAAGGGAGTAGTTACAGATAGACTTTGAAGCTGCTCAATAACTAGCAGCATCATAGATTTCTATAATCACCTGAGAAACTGCAGATTAGCTTAACACAGTTCTAAGTACACTGAGGACGTACGACAACCACTTGAAGCTTAAGAAGAAAGGCTGTGCACGTGAGAGGGGAGGAGCGCCTAACTCGTTCTCAGTAATGAATGAAATCTCAGCGCTCTGTCTTCTAGCCTCTTTTGAGTTTGAAGTCAATTTTCCTAAGGTCAGTGTTTGAAGAGGAAGGAGTAGATTAGGGAAAAAGATCAAGGATGAGGTTATAAAGCTAATAACTTGAATTTACTAGGAACTAACTATAGACCAAATACTATCATGATGAATAAAAGGAAACTCTGGACTCAGGAGCTTTTAACTAATTCTCCTATTTAATTATGAAATTAATTTATAATCTGTCTTCATAGTATTCAGTCTACTCTGGCATTTTAAAATAAAGCCAAGTCATTTTAATTTGCTCTTATACTCAAAAACTGACAATGAAACAATAGTAAAGGATTTCATTATGCCAACAAAATGAAGATCTATATCTGTGGATATAGCCAGAACCAATGTTGATTTATAAAGAAAAGAAAATTGACCAAAGTTTAATACAGTTGTGAGCATTAATCACAATATTCTTGAAAATGACTTATTCCAACCAGACCCTCCTCTTCTGTGACAGGAAGAAGCAGTGTGCTATGGGCCTAACAGCAGGGAAGGATGTTCTCTTTCATGTATTCCTTCGACAAATATTTATTGGGTCTTATTAAGTGCCGGGCACTGTGCTAAACATAGAGGATATGGCAATGAATAAAACGAACTCCGTATGCCCAAGAAGGTCATTGTCTGGAAGAAAACAATGCAATGTCAATGCCAATAGAATATGAAAATTTTAAGATAGGGAAAGTATCAAGTGTAAGGAGCATATAAAAGGAGCATCTAATCCTGTTTTAGTGGGGAAAGGCGGAGAAAAAGAGGGCCATCTAAAGCAAAGACCTGGAAGAGGAGCAGAAAGCCAAGATCAGGGCAGAAACATGCCAGAGACAGAGAAGGAACCACTGTGCAAGGCCCCAAGTTCAGGGCCGTAGCCAGGAAGGAATGAAAACAATGGTGGAGTCACGCTGGGAAATGGGATGCTGATCTGGGCATTCAGACCCTGTTCCTAAGGGCAGTAGGACAATAACCATTATTGTAAGTGGTGTCAATAATAGAAAAGACTGCCAAAAGAAGGAAGACACTGAGCATACAAAATGCTATCTCATGTGCTTTGGGGCATTCTCACTACTTGAGGCTCATAACTTGCACTGGACATAGTTCACTGTGTGGATCAAGTAAAATGTACACTAACATCTAATACTTAACAGTACGTGCACATATATATAAGCATAAGCCTATTTACTATTGAGTTGCATGGTAATTGAGCTCCAATAACCATAATCAATAGTACTATTACAGGGTTAAGCCAATTTTCTTTTCTCTTCTCACTCTGTTAGCCTCTAAATGTGTATTATTATTGACAGATCATCGACTGTTCCTCACCTCATGTTCAAGTGATTAAATGCAAATTAAAAGGCAAAAATCCACAGTCGTATTTCCTGGGACATGGGGTATCTCCCATCACTCCACACACTCCATGTTGAAATAACTTACATGTGAATGAATCGGATAAGTGAAGTATTGTGTGCTCAAACAGCAAGAGCCTAATAAGGTGCAAGCAGATAGATTCTGAAACTATAATTGCCTTGGGAGAGGAGCCTTTTTATGGTGAGGCATAAGAAACAATTACCAAATAAAAGGCTTCTAAGAAAAGTGCAGACACCATCCTAATTGCATAAAAACAGGAGGGCTTCTATGGTCAACGATAGGCTTTTTGCTGTAGTCACTTTCTATCAGGCTTATTCCTTTCTTTCTGTGAGTACTCTTATACTAAAGGAGAGGTGAACCTTTCTCAGTGGAATAAATTGTGCAGTGAACAATTATGAACAGAAATAGTAAGTCAATAGAAATAAAGTTGGTGAAGGCTTTATTTCAGAAACTGCAATCTCAATGATTGCACGCATGAAAAGAGAAAGCTTTGTGACTCCTATATTGAGTCACGCAAGCGTGATTAGGCTGACAGGAGCCACCATGAGACACTCACTGGAGGGAATGCAGAAGCCCAGAACCCGGACCAAAGCTAGGATGAGCTTTCACCCACCACTCCTCCTAGGAGTGGGTTCCTCCATCATCCTGCTGGTTGGGGAGGGTCACGGGCATATTCATCATGTACCTGAACATTATTTCAAGTGTGCCATGTGTCTCCCTGTGTATGGCAGGATTATTCTCATCCCTCTTCCTTTCTTTTACTTCTTTCCATACCCTGTTATGCAATCAATGGCAATCAGTGTCACAGAGACAGTTTTCCTTGTCTTTAATGACTTTTCCTCCAAGTATGGACAACAGACCAACAACACTGGCATCACGTGGATGCTTGATAGAAATGTAGGGCCTTAGGCCCCACCCCAAACCTGCCACATCAAAGTCTACATCTTAACAAGATCCCCAAGTGATTCCCATGCTGTGGATAAGCCACTCTAAAGAATATGAAGCACCTTTTGCAGCTCTAAGAAGCCACTATCATCTTCTAGGATGGAGCCAGGAGTGACGTCTTCACAACCTTCACAACGTGAGGCAGCTGCAGGATGGAGCCAGGACGCTGGGATGAGAGAAGAGGGAGGAAAGAGAAGTGGAGGGAGGCAAATGTAGATGGGTCTTTCAGGTGCACACCAAGGCTAGCTCTGAATGCACTGATTGGTGACCCAGGAGTAAATAACACGTTGCACCATTCTCTGGACTTTTCTAAAAGTGTGTTGACTCGGTGTGTGCTATTTTGCGTTGTTATGAGGCACAATGACTTTTCTTTTGAGTTTTCTGAGAGTAACTTAGCTTTGTTTAAAAATGGTAGTTTGGCACTAAGTCCTCGTATTTTGCTGACTCTCACTGTGGCCTATAGGTGCAAGACCCAAGCCGGCAGTGGCTCCCCAAGACTATTTGTGGGGAGTTCTGCAAGGGACTTATACATGTGTTCTCAAACAATTACCATGTGGCATCTGGACGATGTCATGGCCTCTTCTAGGTAGAGCCACCATTGCTAGGGAGAGTTGCCCATGTTGGGCATGGCTGTCACTTTTTCTGGGTTCCACTGTGCCCAGAGGCCCTGTAGCCCCTGACAACCAGATCCTCCACCACCAATGCCAGATCCCCGAGGGGGCCAGAGCCAGGCAGAGAGGGTATACACTCTGTCAGAGAGACACCAAAGCTTGGCTATGGCCAAGTCACTGACTGCTTTGAGACTTGCTTTCCCATCTATAGTAAGAAGAGTGACTTCTACCTTGCACTTGCATGGGTATATAGATAAGCAAAGGACCTGGCTCCAAGTGGCACGTTACCTTGTTAGTGTGGTCATGCTTTTACCTTGAGTACATTTTCAATGGACTTTATTTGACTAGGCTCTAGAAAGCTATTCCAGGACCCCTTTTTCACTATCAAGAGCTTGTGGATTTCTGTGGGCTGCAGGTTGTAGGCTGTGAAGACAGTCTGAGAGTGGCTTCTAGTAACCCCACTGATCACCAGCATTCATGGGGCTGATCTGGCTGGCTCCCCTCTCGTGCCACCCCCATGAGACTATTCCTACATGAGAAAAGAAGGCAATGAAGGAAATGAGGGCCCTTGCCCAGGTGATCCCCTCCTGACCTTGCCATGCATGCCATCTGTCTTCCCTGATTCAATTGCCTGCCTTTGAAAACTGGGTCTGCCGCTGTTCACATCCAACAGGCATCATCCGACCACCTCCTCCTTTCCAGCCCAAGTGTTCCCAATACACCACCCTCATACAGAGACACACACTACCAACCATGCACCACCTTCACACACAGGCACACCCACACTGTGCTCACACCACCCTCACCCACAGATACACACATGCACCCATGCCCAGGCTGTGAAAGGAAAATAAATCTCTGGACCCCCAATCACTAAGCCAAAGGGAAAAGTCAAGCTGGAAACTACATGAGGCAAATCTGCCTCTCATCTTATTCCTAAATAAGATACCTGCAAAGATAAAAACAAGTCACACACCTCCCTCACGATTTCCCCACAAGAAAATTCCTTGTGGACAAAGAACAGACAGAACTCATCCCTCTGCTCACCTGGGACAAATGCATGCCCAATGGCTTCCTCTGCCCTGTCGTTTCACTAAGCCAGACCAAAGCATAAGTGACTATTCCTCTAAATCGTGTAGTCAGTGAAAGGCTAATCAGAGACTCAAAAGAATGCAACCCTTTGTCTCTTGTCTCCCTATGACCTGGAAGCTCCCTCCCCTGCCTTGAATTGTCCCACCTCTCTAGACCAAACCAATGTACATCTTACACATATTGATTGATGTCCCATGTCTCCTTAAAATGTATAAAACCTTGGGCACATGTCATCAGGACCTCCTGAGGCTGTGTCACCAGCGTGTCCTTAACCTCGGCAACATAAACTTTCTAAATTGAGATGTGTCTCAGATACTTTTGGGTTCACAAGACACACACATACCACCTTGACACATAGACACATATACATGCACGTATGCAAACACAAACACCACCCTCAAAAACAGACACACACACACACACACACACACACACACACACACACTCTAATTGCCTTTCATTGATACAGCTGACCTCCCTTTTATTATTACCAGTCAACCATGGAAATGTGAACATAATGTTTCAGAAAGCTCATAAATAACAGTAATATAGCTTTTTTTTTCCTGGTTTCAAATCCCAGTTTTCAAACTTCACATCAGAACTGAAAAGAAAAAGAATCAATCTCATGGTCAAATATAAGACAAATGTGTTTCCCTTAGAAGGCTAGCTCTAAGCTAAAAAGGGCCCCATGATACTGAGAACAATGTTCCATCACTATTTTCCCTTCCACATTTCCAGGGCTCTCCCCACCCCTTCTCTCTCTGGCTTCTGCTCTGTCCCATCATCCATTGGGCAGAAACAACACTACTATCCATCCACAAGTCATTTGTCTCAAGTTCTTCCATCACGTCCACAAAAATAGGGCAGGAGAAAACTAGGAAGAAATGCAGTTGATTTTTTTTTTTTTCTTTGAGACAGAGTCTAGCTCTGTTGCCCAGGCTGGAGTATAGTGGAGTGATCTCCACTCACTGCAACCTTTATTTCCCAGGTTCAAGCAATTCTCTTGCCTCAGGCTCCCAAGTAGCTGGAACTACAGGCACATACCACCACACCCAGCAATTTTTTTTTTTTTTTTTTTGGTATTTTTAGTAGAGACCGGGGTTTCATCATGTTGGCCAGGATGGTCTCCATCTCTTGACCTCATGATTTGCCTGCCTTGGCCTCCCAAAGTGCTGGGATTACAGGCGTGAGCCACCGCACCCAACCTCAATTCTTACGTATAATAAAACCCTTAAAAATTTTTTTTAAACGAATGCAACTAGAAAAATTCTGCAACTAGAGGTGATTCCTGCCCCTGAATGTTTTCCATTCAGGTCAATGAACAGATTACTATTAAAGAAAACTTTATTCATATAAATTTAAAATTGTAAAAAGATCAACATATCTTTTGGTTCATTTTTTGGTAATCACATTATATACCGAACTTCGTTTATTCACAAGTAATTTTTTTTCTCAAAATTTAAGAGTGAGCACAAACATCTATTTTCTTTTGTTCTGTTTTTTTTCTTGAATATCCCATGGAAGTAAAATCAATTTGATATAACGTTCACCCTTTCTGCCACCTCTAGTTTTATAGTCTGATAGACAAGTCATACGTTTATTCTCTCAGTTCCAGAAACATTGAACCCCGAGATCTGAGAGTTAATTATACATATTTGATTAGAGTTCTCAGAGAAAGCATCTGAACTCAGAATTGGTGATTTGGCCATAAAATTAAGTGGAAGGAAAAAACATGCTCAGTGGCTCCATTTGGGTGGACTCTACCCACTCTCTCCCTTGCCAAGGTATCTTTGGCATCCTAAGAGCAAAATACCCCTAGGTCCCTGGCCAGCTCATACTGGAGCATCCTCCCATGACCTTTTTCTAAGACATGCATCTGGAGGGCCAGGAGGATGGGTCTTTTAATCAGCAAGCTGACATTTGCGTGAGTGGAAATCCACATCGTGGAGTTCCTTGGTCATTTCTCAGCATAAGGAGGGTTGTTTGGCCTTCTACCATCTTTTTTGCTAAGTGCAGAACTGTAACTCGATTAGCATTTTAATTTCAGTTGAATTAGTGATCCTGTTTTTGATCTTGTACTTGGAGACCTGCATAATGAGGGGTTAATTTAGCTGGGATGTATAGATTTTTGCCAGACTCATACCTAATCTATTAGCAGTCTTAGGGGGAAAACATTAAAAGCTGAAGGCATGTAGAATTCATGTTCAGGTACCTAGAGAAAGCTAGAATTAGAGATAATTTGGGGGAACGAGCTGAGTCTTATGAAATATATCCGATGTTTCTGAGTTGGAAGGTGAGTGGGAGGATATGGTTTCAGGGGTCCTTCATTCTCGCTGACCAGTGTGCTTAGGTTTCACTGAGAATGGATGTCTCCTGTCTTCACTGATCGGGACTACACATCCCATTATATAAAAGCCACCTATTGGGCCAGGCATGGTGGCTCATGCCTGTAATTCCAGCACTTTGGGAGGCCGAGGTGGGCCAATCACCTGAGCTTAGGAGTTCAAGACCAGCCTGGCCAGCACGGTGAAAACCTGTCTCTACTAAAACTACAAAAATTAGCTGGGCGTGGTGGCGCATGTCTGTAATCCCAGCAACTTGGGAGGCTTAGGCACAAGAATTGCTTGAAGCTTGGAGGTGGAATTTGCAGTGAGTCGAGATTATACCCCTGCACTCCAGCCTGGGTCACAGAGCAAGACCCCATCTCAAAAAAAAAAAAAACAAAAAAACATCTATTCAGTGTCAACATTATGCTACATTCACCATGATTTATGGTGTGTGGATTTTTCCATGTTGTTAAAAGCTCTTTTTGATGATCCCTTGCCGATTTTTTAAATATACAAAACATTGAAATTTTCTTGAAATAATAAAAAGTTAGAAGTTGAATGTGAAAAATACCCATGGCATAATAATAGTGTTGCTGTATTTTGCACTACGAAGGGAAATGTGTGGTAGTAAGAATGTTGACCCTGGACCTCAGAGATCATCTCTGCCCTCCCACTTTGCGGGTAAGAAACTGAGTCCAAGAAAGTGTTCACAACGTGCCAGAAGTACATCCTTGTCTCAAATTCTTTTGCCAATTTAATAATTTCATGTGCCATAATTGTATAATCATTGATCATATAAACAACATTATTTTCATAAATATAAACAAATTTACTATAAGTAATACTTATTTGATGATATGATTTGCCTTCTATGCTTTTGACAAGGATAAAAACTGAAAAAATGTATTATTACACAAAGTGCTTTTCCTCTGCCCAGAAATCAGACTTCACTAAATGGGTCCTGAGTTGTTGGTTTTCTCCCCAGATTTAAAGCAATAGGAAATGTCCCACTGCTTAGAATAACAAAGCACCTTATTTTTTTTTAATATCATTTAAATAGCTCCCTAAAACCTTTTCAAAACTAAGATATCATCGACGTAAATAGTTTGTTGAAGAATCCAAATATCTAAGATAAGAGATTGCTGAATTTTCATTTATCACTGCAGTATGGCTATCAGGACTCTGGAAAAGAAAAACGTATCTTTCTCCCCAAATCTGGAGATAAAATTTCACTTGCAATTTTTATGAAAGTTACAAGGTCCTTGAAAAGTTTTGATCAATCTCCCCACTTCCCCTCGTCTATGAGAAGCAATTTTATGAGAGACAAATAGAGGATGATACCCCTGGGGTGAGGGGAGGGAACAGAAGAGCTGAACATGGAGCCTGGCTGGCATTAACTTGAGGAACCACAGCCTGATCACCTTTAGAGGAAGTAGGGTCAGGGGCTGCAGAGACAGGAAATGGAGGTTCCTTGCAGATGAGGGGCAGGACGTTCAAGTCTGTAGAGCACAGTTCTGGTCCCAGTTCCACCCCTACCCATTTGCTGACCTTGAGTAAACACCCTCAAGGGACCATAGGCTGCAATGATCTATAGGAAAGGGCAGGCTGAACTATCTGCCATTAGCGTCCCACCTCTCAAATTTTATGATTGTCTCCCCTTTGCCCATCTCTTTCAAGACTTGCTGTCTGAAAGTAAGTCTGTGTGAAGCTGGGAAATCAGAAGATAGAACAAAGATATTAATTCTATCTTTATTATTAAAAAAAAAAAAAAAACAAAACAGGGGCTGCCAAGATTGCAGAAACTTTGAGAAGGATCTGCATGCAGATTCCTGTCAAACTCCCCATTGAGGAAGTCTGCCTAGTTTCATGGTCCCCATTTGTAAAATAGGAACCTACTCTAGATTTTTTAAGAGTCTTTCTGAGTTCTGTGGGTTTTTCCTTCTTTTTTTTAATAATTCTCTGGCTATCCCTTGGCTAGAATTTCAAGGGGATGATGCATCAAGGGAAATGATTAAGCTGATTTTTGGAGTTTAAGTCTTGAATTTTAGAGCTTGAAAGGGATCTTTATCTGATTTAACCTCTAACCTAAAGATGAAGTAACAGGAGATCCCAAATCTGTGGTTCCTCCTAACCCAGTCTGCCGACTGCTTGTTCAAGGCTCTTTCAGGTACACATCATTGCTTCATTAACCTCTAACTGCAAGTTACTTAGAGCATTTTTGGGGTGGGCAGTTGGGATGTTGTCCCCCCGCTACTCCACCACACTTTCTTTCTATATATATACACACACACACATACATATATATTATTGCTCTTTATATATATATATATATATATATATATACATATATATATATATTTTTTTTTAATTGCACGTTAGGTTCTGGGGTACATGTGCAGATCATGCAGGAGTGTTGCATAGGTACATACATGACAATGTGGCTTGCTACCTCCATCCCTGTCACCTATATCTGGCATTTGTCCCCATGTTATCCCTCCCCAACTCCCTACCCCACACTGTCCCTCCCCTAGTCCCCCACAACAGACCCCAGTGTGTGATGCTCCCCTCCCTGTGTTCGTGTGTTCTCATTGTTCAACACCCGCCTATGAGTGAGAACATGCAGTTGAACAGAAAATCAAACAGTTGATTTTTGTCAGTGTGCTGAGAATGATGGTTTCCAGGTTCATCCATGTCGCTACAAAGGACATGAACTCATTGTTTTTTATGGCTGCATAGTATTCCATGGTGTATATGTGCCACATTTTCCCTGTCCAGTCTGTCATCGATAGGCATTTGGGTTGGTTCCAGGTCTTTGCTATCGTAAACAGTGCTGCAAGGAACATTCGTGTGCATGTGTCCTTATAATAGAACAATTTATAATCCTTTGGATATATACCCAGTAATGGGATTGCTGGGTCAAATGGAATTTCTCTTTCTAGATCCTTGAGGAATCGCCACACTGTCTTCCACAATGGTTGAACTAATTTACACTCCCACCAACAGTGTAAAAGTGTTCCTATTTCTCCACATCCTCTCCAGCATCTGTTGTCTCCAGATTAATGTCACCATTCTAACTGGCATGAAGTGATATCTCAATGTGGTGTTGATTTGCATTTCTCTAATGACCAGTGATGATGAGCATTTTTTCATATGTTTGTTGGCCTCATATATGTCTTCTTTTGAAAAGTTTCTGTTCATATACTTTGCCCACTTTTGGATGGGTTTGTTTGTTTTTTTCTTGTAAATCTGTTTTAGTTCTTTGTAGATTCTGGATATTAGCCCTTTGTCAGATGGGTAGATTGCAAAAATTTTTCCCATTCTATTGGTTGCCGGTTCACTCTAATGATTGTTTCTTTTGCTGTACAGAAGCTGTGGAGCTTAATTAGATCCCATTTGTCTATTTTGGCTTTTGTTGCCAATGCTTTTGGTGTTTTAGTCATGAAGTCCTTGCCTATGCCTATGTCCTGAATGGTTTTACCTAAGTTTTCTTCTAGGGTTTTTATGGTGTTAGGTCTTATGCTTAAGTCTTTAATCCACCTGGAATTAATTTAATGTAAGGTGTCAGGAAGGGGTCCAGTTTCTGCTTTCTGCACATGGCTAGCCAGTTTTCTCAACACCATTTATTGAACAGGGAATCCTTTCCCCATTGCTTGTTTTTGTCAGGTTTGTCAAAGATCAGATGGTTGTAGATGTGTGGCATTGCCTCCAAGGCCTCTGCTCTGTTCCACTGGTCTATATTTCTGCTTTCATACCAGTACCATGCTGTTTTAATTACTGTAGCCTTGTAGTATAGTTTGAAGTCAGGTAGCATGATGCCTCCAGCTTTGTTCTTTTTGCTTAGAATTGACTTGGCTATGCAGGCTCTGTTTTGTTTCCATATGAAGTTTAAGGTGGTTTTTTCCAGTTCTGTGAAGAGGGTCATAGGTAGCTTGATGGGGATAGCATTGAATCTATAAATTACTTTGGGCAGTATGGCCATTTTCACAATATTGATTCTTGCTAACCATGAGCATGGAATGTTTCTCCATCTGTTTGTGTCCCTTCTTATTTCCTTGAGCAGTGGTTTGCAGTTTGCCTTGAAGAGGTCCTTTACATCCTTCGTTAGTTGTATTCCTAGGTATTTTATTGTCTTTGTAGCAATTGTGAATGGCAGTTCGTTCTTGATTTGGCTCTCTTTAAGTTTGTTTTTGGTGTATAGGAATGCTTGTGACTTCTACACATTGATTTTGTATCCTGAGACTTTGCTGAGGTTGCTTATCAGTTTCAGGAGATTCTGGGCTGAGACGATGGGGTCTTCTAAATATACAATCATGTCGTCTGCAAATAGAGACAATTTGACTTCCTCCTTTCCTAATTGAATACACTTTACTTCTTTTTCTTGCCTGATTGGTCTGGCTAGAACTTCCAGTACTATATTGAATAGGAGTAGTGAGAGAGGGCATCCTTGTCTAGTGCCAGAATTCAAAGGGAATGCTTCCAGTTTTTTGCCCATTCAGTATGATATTGACTGTGGGTTTGTCATAAATAGCTTTTATTATTCTGAGATACATTCCTTTGATACCTAGTTTATTGAGATTTTTTAGCATAAAGGGCTGTTGAATTTTGTCAAAGGCTTCTCTGCATCTATTGAAATAGTTATGTGGTTTTTGTCTTTGGTTCTGTTTATGTGGTGAATTACATTTATAGACTTGCATATGTTGAAACAGCCTTGCATTCCCGGGATGAAGCCTACTTGATCATGATGGATAAGCTTGTTGATGTGCTGTTGCAATCAGTTTGCCAGTATTTAATTGAAGATTTTTGCATCTATGTTCATCATGGATATTAGCTAGAAGTTTTCTTTTCTTGTTGAGTCTCTGCCGGATTTTTGTATCAGGATGATGTTGGTCTCATAAAATGATTTGGGAAGGAGTCCCTCTTTTTGGATTGCTTGGAACAGTTTCAGAAGGAGTGTTACCAGCTCCTCTTTGTATGTCTGATAGAATTCAGCTGTGAACCCATCTGGACCTGGGCTTTTTTTTGGTTGGTAGGTTATTAATTGCTGCCTCAACTTCAGACCTTGTTATTGGTCTATTCAGGGTTTCAACTTCCTCCTGGTTTAGGCTTGGGAGGGGGCAAGTGTCCAGGAATTTATCCATTTCTTCCAGGTTTACTGGTTTATGTGCATAGGGCTGTTTGTAGTAATCTCTAATGGTAGTCATATTTTCTGTAGAATCTGTGGTGATATCCCCTTTATTGTTTTCTATTGCATCTATTTCATTCTTCTTTCTTCTCTTTTTTATTAATCAGGTCTAGTGGTCTATTTTGTTGATCTTTTCAAAAAACCAGTTCCTGGATTTATTAATTTTTTGAAGGGTTTTTTGTGTCTATCTCCTTCAGTTCTGCTCTGATCTTAGTTATTTCTTGACTTCTGTTAGCTTTTGCGTTTTTTTGATCTTGCTCCTCTAGCTTTCAATTTTGATGATAGGGTGTCGGTTTTAGATCTTTTCTTGCTTCTCATGTGGGCATTTATTTCTATAAATTTCCCTCTAGACACTGCTTCAAATGTGTCCCAGAGATTCTGGTATGTTGTGTCTTCGTTCTTGTTGATTTCGAAGAACATCTTTATTTCTGCCTTCATTTCATTGTTTATCCAGTCAACATTCCAGAGCCAGTTGTGCAGTTTTCATGAAGCTGTGCAGTTCTGAGTTAGTTTCTTAATTCTGAGTTCTAACTTGATTGCATTATGGTCTGAGAGACTTTTATGATTTCTGTTCTTTTGGATTTGCTGAGGAGTGTTTTACTTCCAATTATGTGGTCAGTTTTAGAGTAGGTGTGATGTGGTGCTGAGAAGAATGTTTATTCTTTGGATTTGGGATGGAGAGTTCTGTAAATGTCTATTAGGTTTGCTTTGTCCAGATCTGAGTTCAAGTCCTGGATATCCTTGTTAATTTTCTGTCTCGTTGATCTGTCTAATATTGACAGTAGAGTATTAAAGTCTCCCACTATTATTGTGTGGGAGTCTAAGTCTCTTTGTAAGTCATTAAGAACTTGCTTTATGTATCTGGGTGCTCCTGTATTGGGTGCGTATATATTGAGGATTGTTAGCTCTTCTTGTTGCATTGATCCTTTTACCATTACATAATGCCCTTCTTTGTCTCTTTTGATCTTTGTTGGTTTAAAGTCTATTTTATCAGACGCCAGGATTGGAACTCCTGCTTTTTTTTTTTTGCTCTCCATTTGCTTGGTAAATCTTCCTCCATCCCTTTATTTTGAGCCTATGTGTATCCTGTCATGTGAGATGGGTTTCCTGGATACAGCACACTGATGGGTTTTGACTTTTTATCCAATTTGCCACTCTGTGTCTTTTGACTGGAGCATTTAGCCCTTTTACGTTTAGGGTTAATATAATTATGTGTGAATTTGATCCTGCCATTTTGATGCTAGCTGCTTGTTTTGCCCATTAGTTGACACAGTTTCTTCATTGTATCCATGGTCTTTACCATTAGCATGTTTTGGGAGTGGCCAGTACTGATTGTTCCTTTCTATGTTTAGTGCTTTTTTCAGGAGCTCTTGTACGGCAGGCCTGACCACCACACGTTCATATTCCCATCATAATGTTCATCCTATTTGAGAACTTGAAGACATTGGCATTGATCAATAGGGAGTCTTTGCCCGAGGTGTGGTTTCATGAGAGTTTTTGTGGTAATTCCAGTGCCTGAGGCATCATGGAAGGAGGTGTAAGAGAGTGGGACCAAAAGGCTCAGACTCTAAAGCTGAGCATTTCCATACAGGTGCCTCAGACAAACTTAGGCTCATGTCCAAGGTGGAATTGCTCTCTAGAGACCATCAAAGGAAACGAAACCAATTAATTATTAAATCATCTTATTGTTAAACACAGATACAAACATCCTAAGCAATATATTAAAACATTAACATACAAAACTAAAAAGCAATTGTGACCAAAGTTGGAATGATTCCAGAAATGCATGTTTTGATTAACATCAATATTGATTGCCTGATGGATCTAGACTTTATCAGTGCTTGCCAACACACAAACAAAGAAAGAAAATTAGACATTGGGTGCTTCCCAATGGAAGAGCACCACACCACTGATGACACAGGCTTGTCAAAAAACTTTTAGAAATCAAAACAAAATCCAATCAAGCCTCTAGATTCAGCTACTAATGAAGAAATACAGAGGAACTGAGAAGCATGTTATATGACATTACAGGGATATAATCAGAAAAATCCAGATTGTGGGTAATGCAAGAGGATATTTGGGGTTTTTTAAATGAATAAATTACAAAAATGTTTCTTAAAAAGATAAAGAGTGATCTATAGACTAAAAGATTTAAAAGGCCTATCAAGCAATTTCAGTGTGTAGACCTCACCTGAATCTCTGAATAAAAAAGACAGACAGTAAAAACAAAGCAAAATGGAAAGCATTTATAAATAACATAAGACAATTGAAAATTTCAATATATTTACTAGTTATTTGATATTAATGAGCCATTAAATCTTTTTTTATGTACAAATGGTATCATAATTATGTTTTCAAAAACGATCATACCTTTTAAAGATACATATTGAAATGTTTATAGAAGAAATTATGTTTCAGAAAAACAGGGAAAAGTATCAAATACAGATGTAGAAAGTTTATCTGTGAGTTGATCACTGTCAAAATTAGACGATGACTATATGGTACTCATTATATTATCGTGTCCACATTTGTATGTTTTTGAAATTCCCTAATTAGATTGCTTAGCTAAATTTGTTATAATGTCTTTTGATAGAAGCAAAACTAATCTGATAAAGCTTTTAGAAAATGAAGTGCTGTTCTTAAACAGAATGCAAATAGCATAACTGTAAACAAAGAGCTGGACAAGCGGGACTACATCAGAAAGGGGAACTTACGTTCATGAATAGATACAGCTGAGAGTCGCAAGGCATGTGGCAAAGTAGAAGGAAATGGGTGCTTCATTTAGAATAGAAACAGGATTTCTACAACTCAGTAAGGAACAAAGCAACAATTGTGGATACATATTCAGCTAGCTGCATTTCATTTTGAGAATAAACCCCCACCTGCTCGGAATCATTTGAGCTTCCCAGTCACAGTTTGTGTTTCCTACCCGAAGGATATTCCCTACTCTTGAATTCTACAAGGAGCTTCAAAATACAGAATTTGATAGCACAGTGATGGTAAAGACAAAGAAATAGAAGCTCAAGTCACTTCTGTTCTGTTATTCCATGTGACCACTTAGAGTTACTCTTTGTGCTTAAAATTTTCAACAATGAAAGAGAGAGCCAACTGCGGAGTGTAATTTTGCTTGGTAAGTGTAAATTTGTACCTCTGCGCAAATGATTTTTACTGAATTTTAATACTGTTTTGGTTTTAGTTTATTTTAAAACTAAAGGACAAATCAAGAAAATTATTTTTATTGACAATTATGCAATTACTTCTGAAACTCATTTTGTCACATAAAGTGTCATATGATCCTGAGTGTCAGATATTCTAGGTATTCCATTGCCTTGGTATCAAAAGACCTCTACTAAAAAATTTGTAAAACTTTATTGAGATGTTAAAGACCTAGCCAAGTGGAAGTTAAAGAAGTCAAAGGTAATTATTATAAATTGTTAATCCCCCCTAAATCAATTTGTAAAGTCAAATAAAAATCCTCTCAAATTTTTAAATGAAACATAAAGGAATATAAATAAATTTCAGTACTTTAAAATTAAGAATACATGTTTACCAAAGGTCACTATTAATAAATTTAAAAGATAAGCCATAGAATTAGACAAGTATTTAAAACACATATAATTGACAACTAACTCATAACCAGAATATACTAATAAATCAAGAGACAAAATGTCAAATAAAAGAATCCAAAAGGCTAAACACAAAATAATATGTACTGCATGATTCCATTTACATGAAGTATAAAAATAGACACAAATATAAACTCTAGTTTTTAGGGATGCCTTCTTAAAGTGGTAAAACTATAAAAACAAGGAAGGAAGCAGTTACTCTAGGAGTCAGAGAGCTGATGTCTTTGCTAGGGCACAGGCTGGGCTTCTGGGAGCTGGCAATGGTATATTCCTGGACCTCTGGGGTGTGCGCTTTGTGATAATTTATTAAACTGCACATACGTATATACTCCTCTGGTTCTATGCTCACAATCATAACTCTTTCTGCATTAATGGAAGGTCATAAAGGGGTGAAAGTGAATCTATCCAAACTTCCCTTTCAAGAAAGTTGGCTAAAGAGTCTGCCATAGTCCCTTAAATGAATCAACCACTCCACGGAAACTTATGCCAATGCCCTGCTGTAGGCCGGTTTACTCACGTTTGGTTCTTTTGGTAGACATCCATAGCATGATAGTGAAAAATATTACCCTTCCTATGATGATGTGTTTTCAGGGAAATTATCTATCATGTAGCCTCTAACACCACTCACCACCACCACATCCTCTCCAGAATTCTCCCATGCCAGGCTTGTTCTCTCTCTGCTCCTCATTCCCCAACTCTCTTGGTTTCTCTGTCCTTGTTGGACTTATACATTGGTTATTTTCTACCCAGACCTTTAGACAGGTGATGGTTTTGAACTGTCTAACTACTCTTTGGCTCTGAGTCCTCTCTCATAGGACAATTTTGCTTGTGAGCCCTCCTGGTGCTCTCTATCTTAGGTGGAAATGTTTATACTATCCACCAAGGAGAAGTGCGGAAATTGTGCTCAATGGAATTGAAACCTTGCAACTGCACAGATGCTTTAGATGTATAGGTCTAACGTTGTATATGAATCATGCACAAGATGGACATATTCTAGTCTAATGGACATTCTGGTCTTTTCTAGATGCCCTTTACCTATTAGCTCACAAATTTAAACAAAGCAAATATTTTATTTAAAAGTAGTCGAATCCCATTGCTAAAGGATTTTGGAGACTAATTATTATTTCCAGCAGTTGGGTGTAAAAACAGGTTTCATTTAGTGTTCATTAACTATATGATCTACTGTTATTATTTATGTTCAAGAAGAAGTAGTGGAAGTGATAACTCTGTCTAAAAATGTGCATGTTTCCATAAAACGTATTTATACCTCGTAAATATTCCATATCAGTTTTTCATTTATTTTATTGGAAATCTTTGCTTTTCACTATAAATTAAAAATAAAATATCCTTTGTTTTTTATTTCCACCCCGAAAATCACTTCCTCTGTATGGATAGAATGACTGACTCCAAAACAGCTACTTTAATATTCTGAAATTGTCAATGTTGATGTTTTTATAAATGACAAATGACCACAGTGTTCTAGGCACATATAACTTATTGTTTGATGTTTTGTTTTAATCCAGTTTTCAGTTGATGTAAGCTCTCTATAGGGGAAAAATGAAAGAATCTTTCTCCCTGGAAAGCTAAATATTTTAGTCAGGTTTAAAAAGTATGTGTGTGAGCCCCACAGCAGTCACAAGAAATGATAAAGACCGTTCTCCACGGATTTGGTGTAGAGGGGTCATTTTTCATCTCTATTACTTTTCTGTCATTTCTTTAAAAAATCCAGGCCGTTGCCTTTCCATGTTATTAGATGTGCCCCTTTTTTTCTCAAGATTTCTGGGCTGTTGCTATAGCAAAAAAAATGATGAAATTTAGCCTAATGTCCTTTTGCTCCTGAATTTCAAGTAGGGCACTACATGGCACTGCCCATGTCTCTCACATCAACTACCTCTGCCCTTGTTTATGCCTGAAAGGAGGGTGCCCTCCATACTTTGGCCAACCTACTTGTCTTGAACATTGCTAATTTCATCAGTGAGTCTCATTTCTCCATTCCTACAATCCATTTCCATTGGAATGAAGATGAAAGTTGTGAAGCTGAATTGATATGGCAGCACTTCATTATATTCCTCCCAAATTCAGAGTGCTTAGGGATGGTAGCAGAGTGCTCAGGGATGCTGTAACATAACTAGCAAGGGTATATTTTATCAATTTATTAATTGATTCCTCAACTATTTATTGTTACCTGCCATTTTGCAGGCATGGGGCTGGACACCAAGGATACAATGTGGAAAAGATAGACATGATCCCTGTCCTCGGAGGACAACCAGCTTGTTTCAGACCCAGAAAATTTCACACAACATCTCAAGCATGATAAATATGGAAGTACAGGATACTGTTGGAGCACCAGGAGTGTCACTGGACTCAGCATTAGGGAATCTAAGAAAAACTTCCTGAAAGAAGTAAGAGCTAAATAAACATGTAAACATGAATAGCAATTAAGCAGGCAATGGCCAGGAGGAGTGGCTCACGCTTACAATCCTAGCACTTTGGGAAGCTGAGACAGGCAGATTGCTTGAGCTGAGTTTAGGCTGGGCAACACGGCAAAACCCCTGAGGGAGAGGAGAGGAAGGAACCAGTTAGGTGGATAGTTACCACAAGGTTCTTGGTAGAAGTCCTTCCAACAAAAGAGCAGCCTGGAAGAAACCAAGCTGCAAGCGTAGATAAGGAAGCAAGGTCCAACACCTTCGTCTCTTATGCAACCAGTGTGCTCTGCCTATACACGGTGGGCTTCTGTGAGCACATTCCTTTACTTTTCAGACATACTCAGATGAGGGAACTTGCACAGGGGGCTTGCCTAAGACAGACTTGCAGCAGTATAGATAAGGAAAGTTACACAGAACCAGACATGTCTGCAGTGGAAAAGTCCATCTCCTGACATATGCGGATTTAGGAAAATAAAACAACATGGAGTAATCAGGCTAGGGATCTGCATGAGTACTAGAGGGATGGGGTGGAGCTAATAAGAATTCGTGCCATTTTTTCATGACTTATGTAAATGAAACAGCCTGCTCCATTAGCTTGTTTATAAAAGCTTTTGCATTCAGTTGTGAAATGGCAACCCTCTCAGGCCCCCTCTCTGCTGCAGAGAGCTTTCCTCTTTCACTTACTAATCTAATTTTTGTATTTTTAATTTCTGTAGACTTGGAGTCAAACTATGTTGCCCAGGCTGGTCAAATTTTGCCTTGAATTTCTCTTCTCCTAAACTCTCACTCCAACATCACCCTTGGTGTCCACACTTCTTAATTTTCTTAGTCCTGAGACAAAGAACTTTGGGTAACTCCTCAGACAAGGAGACTGCTTCAGTGATTCTGGACTACTTCACCCATCTCTACAAAAAATACAAAAATTAACCAGGCATGGTAGCACCACCTGTAGTCTCAGCTACTTGGGAGACTGAGATGGGAGGATAGCTTGACCCCACGAGGTGGAGGCTGCAGTGAGCCAAGATTGGATCATTGCACTCCAGCCTAAGTGACAGAACAAGACCTCATTTCAGAAAAATAAATTAATTAAGCAGGAAAAACAAGGTGACCAAAGGGATCCATCTGTTCAAAGGCCTAGAACCAAAAAGAGAATATTAGCTACTTCAACAGGAACGTGGCTATTAGGGGAGACTTTGTGTAAGAGCAGCACACCAAGGGCCAGATTTTGAAGGACATAATATGTAGGATTTTGTAAGCTGAGTTGAAATCTTTGGGGTTGATTCTCCTTGTAATAGGAAGCCATGGGAGTGTTTTCAGCATGTGAACTCAAGCTACCTCTGGTACTGAAAGTGGTTTCAGAGGAACAGAATCTACTGATGGGTCTCTCAGTTGGTAATGATTCCATGTCAGTCTCACTGGAGTCCTCTGGGGCTGTCATTAGAAAGCTGCTTGATGAATTTTCGATGCTGGAGGATGCTGTGGCACCCTCTGAGCTGATGAAAGACACAAAGAATGAGCCGGGTGGAGGCCAAGTGTTGGGATTATCTGTTACACTCAGCTGGGCGTTTTCCTCCTGTGCATTCATGTTTACAGTGAATTTGGAGGACAGAAACTAGTGATTAGGCTGTGTCTGTGCTGGAAATGTTCAGTGCATTGGACAAGTTGTTCTTCCTGAGGCATCAGTAGTAGTTGCTGAAAATATCACATTGAAAATATCACATTGCTGAGTAGAGAAAGGATTGTTTGTGAGGCTTGTTGTTTCCCAGCCTCCTGGTTTTCTGTACCCTGAAGCTTTGGGAGGCAGGTCTCTGTTCAGGAGGCAGGGGTGCAGGAGCTCTGGGGTATGCAGTGAGAACAGTCACAGAATATTTTGTTCTTCAGCAAATTTCTAAGCTTCAATTGAACACCAAACTCCAGTGCAGACCCTCATCACACCATCATGACTATACAGTTGAGGGATAGTCCTAACTGGTATCCTGCTTCAAGACCACCCCAACTCTGAGGGGTCACCTCCCTAGAACAACGGTTCTATTCTATTTCAACAAGTATCAAGTGATTCCTCAGCATTGCAAATAGTAGGTCTCAGTTATACCTGCATATTAGAGTCACGTGGGAAGACTTCAAAAATATCAGTGGCCCATGTTCACTATGTGGGCAATGAAATCAATGGAAGCGAAACCTCAGTATTACAAAATACGCCCTTGTAACAAACATTCATGTGTAGTCCCTGAATCTAAAATAAAGGTTAAAAGAAAATACCAGTGACTGTGGAATTCTGACATGATAAGTAAGCAACAATAAGGAAGAGACCCCAGGTGGGAGAGGGCCCCTGGTGGGGAAGAAAAATGAACCATTGTTCTGAGAGATGTCTAATCACAAACAGCTTGCAAGCACAAAGACCTCTGTGGTCACAATGACCTTATTCTGCATGCAGCCCCTTCCAGCATGACCCTATAAAACTTCCCTCAGGCCCCTGCCTCCTTGCAGACAGCCCCTTCCCTGCTGTGCTGCCCCCTGTAACCGTGCAATGTATTATCATTCCTTTTCTAATACTTCTGCCTTTCTTTACCTATGACTGTCTTGGTAAATTCCTTAACCGTCTGCACCACTGGCTCCAGGTCGTCACTACCTACAACACAGACCACCCGACTCAGTATTTTTTTAATATCTCCTCAGGCTATTTTAGTGTGTAGTAGAGTTGATATCATTATAGACCTACCTAACAGAATCCAAACTCCTTGGTTCGGTATTTGGAATCCTCCAGAATCTGGTCCTGACATGAATCTCATAACCTATCTTAGTGACCTTGCATGTACCTCAAGAGGTAGTTCAGAAGAGGCCCCCGCTTCTGAACTATGGGTCATAACAGAACCCCACCTAGAATGCTCCCCACCCTGGTCTGCTATGTCTGTTTGTCCAAATCTGCCTGCTCTCTAAGCTTCACCAAGCTTCAACTCTTAGATCCTCCAGCCTACCGTGACCTTCCTTTCTGACTTTCTAACATTTCATTTTCCAAAAACACAACTTTACGGTAAGTCCTAATGGTGGCTTGCATAATATTTGATCTTTTGTATTCTTACTTAATTTTGCCTGCGTGTATGTCTCTTCTCCCCAACTCAATTCTTAAACATTCCCTCAGGGCACAAGATCTTGCATATGGTAGGTGGTTGGTGAAAATTTATAGAATAAAAGGGCAAACAGACACAATAATAACCACTTTTTAAAAGCCCCTTAAATCAATTGAGGGTGGGGAGAGTGTGAGGAAAGGGTTAACACAGCAGGTCTGGTGGCTTAGTTCTGCCATCTCCACAGGCACCTGACACCATGATTTAGCAACCTCTGGGTCTGTGGCCCTCAAAGTATTCTTTATGCTAGTGACTGATGATTTTGTTAGAAATACCTGGATCAATGAACCATGCCACACCAGCCTGTCAGGTTGCTTTGCACAAACAAGATTGATAACGTGTAGCTGTTTTTACTGTTGGAGTCTTGACTTTCTGTTGCCATGGCTGCATACATACTAAGAGATGCCCCTGTGACCAGTCTCCTACCCACCACCTCCCCAGCCAGACTCTCAGAGGCTTCCCTGGGCGGAGATATTACCACATGCGTCCCTGTATTTCATTGCTAGAGAGAACATTTCAGTGTAGTCTCAGAAGGAAAATGACATGAAAGTCTGCGTCTGGGCTTTCTGGGCTGTACCAGTTCATATCTTTCTCTTGTTGGTTTTCTTCAGTGTCATTTGCCATAACAAACCAGACCTGTGAGTATCAGATATCTTTCAAAAATGAAAGAATGCAATAAGTGAAATGAATAATGAAATGAAATGACCAGAGGGCACATGCATACATACATGCATTTTCTAGTACATGCATGCAATGTACATACATGCACTTTCCAGGGCATACATGCAATGTACATATATGCATTTTCCAGTGCAGAATGGCTGAATCTGTATTGAGATGCATTTACTTTAAACTGTAAAACTCACTCTGGCAAAGATGGGCTTTGCTTGGAAAAATATTTAACATATATGATTAAAATGAAATGTAATGAGTGCCTGAGTGTTTTAATGCTTGGATACCTCTTTGCTCACTTAGCTTCAAAGAGACATTTCTTGGACACAAATTCTTCTCACCAAATTGTTTGCCAAGCAAGCCTACTTCCCTGTTGCCTGTCATACTTACCTGGTATAGTATATTCAGATCACTTTCCTACCCAGGCAAAAAGAATGTTGCAGTTTCATTCAACATCTCCCTCAAAGACAAGTTGAATACATGCCGGCATGTGGGTCACCTGTCTGCACACACACACTGTAAAGAATAGCTCAAATAAGAAAGAAAGGAGCAGGTGGGAGTGGTGGCTTATGCCTGTAATCCTAGTACTTTGGCAGGCTGAGGCAGGTGGATTGTTTGAGCCCAGGAGTGCAAGACCAGCCTGGACAGCACAGTGAGACCCCATCTCTACAAAAAGTAAAAAAATTAGCTCATCATGATGGTACCTGCCTATAGCCCAGCTACTCAGAAGGTGAAGGTGGAAGGATCACTTGAACCCAGGAGTTCAAGGCTTGAGTTCTTGAACCAAGAACTCAAGGCTGCAGTGAGCCGAGATCGCGCCACTGCACTGGGTGACAGAGCAAGTTCCTGTCTGAAAGAGAAGAGAGAGAGAGAAAGAAGGAAGGAATGAAGGAAGGAAAGAAGGAAGGAGGGAGGGAGGGAGGGAGGGAGGGAGGAAGGGACGGAAGGGAGGGAGGGAGAGAAAGAAAGAGAGAGAGAAAGAAAGAAAGAAAGAAAGTAAGAAAGAAAGAAAGAAAGAAAGAAAGAAAGAAAGAAAGAAAGAAAGAAAGAATAACTAAGTTTGGCAGTGTCTGCTAAGGAAGGCTAATGACACTAGTGGTGGGAAAAAGCAAGACAGCCATACTTTGGAAGCTGAATTCTGTTCCGTTCACACGATGCACACTTTTGTTGGAGAGAACATGGCAGGAACAGAAAAGGAGCTGGTGAGAACTTGATTGGCGTGACCTCTGGGAGTGAAGAGGTAAGAAAGGTGAGAGAACGAGTGTTGTAAGAGTCCCCAGACCTTTGCACGTTCCTTACTAATGTTCATAATCAACTATCTAAAAATGATTTTTATTTTTAAAAACTTTCTTCACCTTCCTTTGTCCTCTGTGTTTCAAGAAGCTGTGGCAGACATGTTTCCCGACAGTGACATGTTCATCTGTAGAGAAAGCCTGGGGACTTTGGTAATAGCTGATCACAGGAATCCCGGATGACCAGCATGGGCTTTGTCTCTTTGGTTCTACTCTAATTAGATGATCACAGCCAACTCTCTTGACATATCCACAAGGGGCTGGAGAGCCTTGGCAACGAATCCATCAGTCAAGCAGAGAGCACAAAGGGGCTGGGTCAAAGAGGTAGCCGGAAACCTCACCTGATCTCACATCATTTGTCTGGAAATTAGTCCACAGGCTTAAAAAGGAGGGTATAGGCCTTTGTAGATATATAATAGACATGAACTTGCCATATTTTACTGTAGGCTAAAAGATATGAAATTTGAGTTATTTGATAGTAATTTTAAAAAGAATTTTTCCACATACACCTCGAAACGCTAAGGAAAGCTAGAAATGATAAATTTGAGTACACCAATCATATTTTGATATGCTAGAATCACTTGATATTTAAAGGAATTCTATGATGGACATTTTTGCAGTATGAAAAAACATCCAATATGTTTTTCTGCATTTTAAACTGTTTTATGATCTGGATTGTTCTGAAAGTTGTGTCCACTTCAGAGTTGAGTGAGTTAAAAGTTGAGTGAGATAAAAGATACTGTGTTTTTGGTTGTGGTGGTTGTTTCTGTGTCTATCTTCCCTGGGGTTATTTAGCCAGGGTGACAGAGAGGCATGACTGCAAATCAGGGAATTTTTTTGTATTTAGCTATAACCACATGGGGTTCTGTTATGTTCCACTAGTTCCCTCTGCAGGAGAGGTACAGATAGAAGGCCACCTGAGCATTCACGTCCAGAGCTGTGAGGTGTGGAAGGCGGTCAGGTGCCCTCGCCAAACAGGCATAAATCACTTACTCCTCTCTTCCTCCTGCATCTTTCAATGTATGAATGAAGGTGTGTTAATTTCAGGGCTTCACGTTAGGGGACCCAGGAGCGTTTCTTCCCTGGGAACCCTACTGGGGAGTGAGGATTTTTTGATAGCCAAGACACCTTGCGCTCTAAAACACACATCTTATAACGAGAGCAACTCTTTTCAGAAATCCTGGAAGAGGACACCCAAGTGCAAACCCACATTTAAATGAGTAATTATGGAGGGCCTGCAAGCCCAGAACTGTGCTGTGTGACCTGAATTACCTCCCTTAGCCCACAGAATATCTCTGCGGACAAATGCCATTGATATCTCCTTATTACAAACAAGGAAGCTGAGGGTCTCAGAGGTTAAACTACTTGCACAGTCATAGCTAGCAAGTGGCAACATTCACATTTTAACCAAGGAGGTCAGGTTCCAGAGGCAATGCCCTGAAATGTTGTAACTTTACTGGCCACATCCAGTGAAGAGCTGCCACCTCCATTTCAGCTTAGCACTGAGCTGTTATTTCCTATTGAATTCCTTTTCAGCTTTCCGGGTCCTTTTTACATAAGGACCCTAGGCTTGCTGATTTGCTGCATGTATATCTGCAGAGGGGTGTGTGTGTGTATCTGTATCTCCTTGCATCCTTCTAGAGTGCATTGCAAAGGAATGGTAATGGGGGCTGCTCATTTGTTTGCCTATTCGTGACCCATGATTTGGGGCAGTATTTTCATTCCTGATACAGTCTTCATTTCTGTCTGGAGTGACAAGATGGAGAGAGACTCCCCGCCGATCCCTGTCATAACTGTTAAGCTCCACTGGGTCAGAAAGCCCTTGCTGGTTTCTCAAACCTCTAATTAGGCTTTAAAAAGAGGCGCTGGGTTCCAAGTACAAATAAAAAATCTTCCTTTTAATCTGCTTTTAGACCAAACATTTGTATAGTTCCAGAACATAGTAATGCGCAAACCTGAAATTGATCCTTAATAATACTCTCAGTGAACACATGGACACAGGGAGGGGAACATCACACACCAGGCCTTGTCACACACTGGGACACAGGGAGGGGAACATCACACACTGGACTCCTAATCCTATGCCTCCCTTAACTCCCCACCCTAGGGAAGGGATAGCATTAGGAGTCCGGTGGGGACCTAGAGGAGGGAGAGCATTAGGAGAAATACCTAATGTAGATGACGGCTTGATGGGTGCAGCAAACCATCATGGCATGTGTACACCTAGATAACAAACTTGCACATTCTGCACATGTATCCCAGTACTTAAAGTATAATAATAATAAAATAATACTCTCAGTGATACTAAGTAGGCATCATTAGTTCAGTCACAGGGTAATGCAGGGTGGATGTAAACAAAATTTATGTGAAAGTACACAGCAAATGGTCTCAAAATGCCTATGTCACTCAGTAGAGATGTAGATATGGATGGGATATTGACCTTCACAATGTAACAGAGAAATGACACAATAACTATATAACACTAATGATAAGTGCAAAAGAAGTTCTCAAAAAGTTTTTCTCAATATTTTATTTCTTTTTTTCTTCCCTTTCCTCCTACCACCCACACTCTCCCACCAAATGGTATTTCTCACCCTGGCTTTTCTGGGCCACCCATTGTGACTTCTTATGAAGACCTAAATTTTTCCCTAACAGCAAAATTTCTGGCTTATGTCAGTCTTATCTCACACACCAAAACTTAATCTTCCTGTGTTCTACTTCTCAAAACAAAGAATAGACTCATCCGAAGATGTCAATTACTAATAAAAATTTGACAAATATTTTATATGTTAACAACAGCCTGTAATACGTTGACTCCTAGGGGTAAGACGTTGCGCAAGAGCGGGAAAGACAAGACATACTGAGAGACATAAACATATTGATAAGAAGCTAAAATTTGTAAAATTGCTTCTGCTTGGGCTTTTTGACATGAGGTTTTCAATCATGCCACCACGGAAATACCCATCATTTATCTGGGCCTTCCAAAGCCTTCCCTGATCTGTATGCAGTTTAAGAAAAGAATTTTATTTTCCTCCGTAATGATTGATGTTGTTAGTCAAAGGCATCAGCAGTGAGTGTAAATTTGCATTTTAAATTTAGGATGATTTATTTTTAATGAAAAGTGTCACTGCTGCAGTTTGTCTAGCTGTGATAGGGATTAAAGATTGATATTGAAAGAATATTAGAAATATGAGCATCCCTATGAAGGAAAAGATTGGCACACTTGAATTTGTAATTTAAAACCTCTGTACGAGAAAAGATTCCATAAACAAAATTATAGGACCAACAACAGATCTGGAGAAAATACTTGCAACATACGTAATCAAAGGATTAATTTAGCATTAAGATTCTGTGAGAGGTTCCTTGCACTCAATAAGCAAAAGGCAGGTAACCTAATTTATATGAAGAAAAAAATAAAGACTACAAAGGGAAAACCACAAATGATTAAAAAGCACACGAGACTCAAACCTTTAGAAAACTGAAGAAATTCCATTTCTTGAACCACTATTTGTAAATTTTTCATAAATCCTCAAAATGCTTTGTAAGGAATTTTTTCTTCTCTTTTCCCAAAGAAATGCGTAGAAAGGGCTGTTTTAATTTCAGGTTATTTGACCGCGGGTTTCTGACATTCTGCTTCGTTAGTCTTCACTGTCTTCAAGTCATCTTGTTTACTTCTGATCTTCTACAGCTTTTCTCTCAGCAGCACGGTGAAACTTCATCTATCCAGCAGCAACTTCAATCCTCTGGACTCCCCTGGATTTCTTGTTTAAGCTTAAAAATCTTTTTTCTCCACCATCCAATCATCATCTGCACCCAGCATTTTGAAGTAGTGTTTTGTATTTTGGTAAGATGGACAACCTAGTTACTCCCTGATTTCTTAGACAAATTAGCATGATATGATATACTCTCTGGAAAAGTAAACAAGTATTAATGGGGGAAAAATGTACTTGATACACAGGGCCAGTATCAATTCTAGAAGTCCTGATGTTCCTAATAGCTAAATGAAGTTAAAAACTTATTTAAGATTTTCCCACCTGTAGCTTACTTAGATCCCATAAATTTCTTGTATATCTCATTTCAGTTAGTTTAGCTGTATATTAGTTGTCTTTAAAATAGCATGTAAATTTCAGTATCCTATTTGGAAATAGAAGAAAGTATTTACATAGATACAAAAAAAAAATGTTTGAGAAGAAACTTCACCTGATGAATTAGAGATGTGTGAGCTCTCTGCTTATCAGATTGGCGAGGTTGGAAAAGATTAATATTTAGTGCTAATGTTGCCACACAGTTCTGAGTGGGAGCAACTGGCCTCACTTCCTACAGAGCAGCACAGCGACGTTTATCAAAAATATAAATAAATCTCTTTTGAACTCAACAAATCCCAAGGATCTGTATGGCATAAATATTTGCAAAAGTGGACAAATATGCATGTTCAAACTCTTAATTGTAGCCTTGTAATAATGAAATCTTGAGAACCAGTTCAACGTTGACCAACAGAAGAGTGGATAAACGCATTAAAATACATTCACAGGCCAGGCTCAGTGGCTCACGCCTGTAATCTCAGCACTTTGGGAGGCTGAGGCAGGTAGATCACTTGAGGTCAGGAGTTCGAGACCAGCCTGGCCAACATGGTGAGACCTGTCCCTACTGAAAATACAAAAATTAGCTGCATGTGGTAGCACATGCCTGTAACAGCTACTTGGGAGGATCACTTCAACCCAGGAGGCAGAGGTTGTAGTGAGCTGAGATCGCACCACTGTGCTCCAGCCTGGTTGACAGAGCAAGACTCTGTCTCAAAAATAATAATAGTAATAAAATAAAATAAAATATATTCACACCACACATTTAAAACAGCTAAAAAATGAGTAAAGGTGTACTCCTATGGAAGGATGTCACTTTCTTTATTTTTTACAATTCCAGGACAATATATACACTATTCATGCTTTTGTAATTAACAACAAATACCATAATCATATATCTACATGTAAATGTCAGTATGTGTTCATAGAAAAATGGGTAACTAAAACTGTTAGCAGTGACCTCTACAGAGGGGTTTGGGATTGGAACAAGGGAATATTTTAAGTTTTTATCTTAATTGCTAAGTTGCATTTTAAAAAGTTCATTACTAACATACTAAAAAGAAAAGAAGAAAAGTTTTAACATTTTCTTATAAAATAGTGTGCCAAATTACCCAGATTCCATTATAGTACTATTGCATTCTAGGAGAATTTGTGTATCTCTTCAAATGCCCCCATTGATAATGCACATTTATTCATATATCCTACGAGTTCTTTAAAGGTCTGGAAAGAGCACTACACTGAAAGTCAGGATGTGTGCATTCTGGTTCCTGTTGACCTCACTGACTGTTTGCAGATCAGTACTTTCACTTCTCTGAATCTCTAAAAATGGACATTGGTAAGATGGGTGGTTTCCTAACTCCACTCCCTGCAGACACAAGGGACTCTTCTCCACACCCGCCTACCACCCACCATCCTGCTTTTCAGCCAGCGCTGTTCTGGCTCTCTCTGTTTTGTTCATTTTCATATCTACCTAGGATTTTGTGCGATTCTGAGCAACAGTCATTTGAAAATATTCAGAAGAGATTATTTTAAGGCTTCTTCTAGAATCAACACTTCTTGGATCTCTAAAACCCAGCTTCTGATTAGGGGATGCAGTCAACCCTTAAGTTTACTCCAGCTAGGAAGCTGCCTGTTTTCCTCATACATTGGGCCAGAAGCACATACCTTCTTTATTTTTTCCCAGAACATAAAGTTGGGCTGTCGAGGTGGTAATGGAGATGAATGAGAAGAGACAAAGTGCAAGTGTCACAACACAAGAGGAAAGAGGGCCGCTGGGGACAAGGAATTCTTGGTCTCCCCTTTCTTCAAATGACCACTGAGCCTGTTAGCATTAGTCTTGGTGTAATGATTTTCCTTGTCTATGAACATGCTCTGTTCAGAAATAACAGTTGGCAGAATACCCTCAGAATACATTCACCAGGGAATTGGAATTCATGCCTTACAGAAAGGTCACACCAGAAACTAACACCAGCTCTTAATCAACGGCTGACTGGGAGAGGGTCAGGGCCTTATCTTTACTTTCAAAGCCAGTGGAATTCAGTGCTTGTGTTCAGGGACAGCACCATTCAGCCCAGTAAATTGTGTACAGTTTAATAATTGGGCCTCCTAGGAAGCTGAGAGGCCAAAGAAAGAGGCTGACACATCTAGTTTCTTAGAAAGAAGCATTTAATAGGGACTTAGGAAGAGAAGCCATGTCTGTGTCTCGGGTGGTGGTAAGACATGATGGTGGGTCCTGCGCCTTTATCCCCCAGACCAAGGGCTTATGTACCACAGGGGAGGAGTGATTCAGAAGGGATGTGCAGGACAATTGAAGTAGGATAACATCAACGTTGTTGGACCTACGGGGAAGATTTATGGTAAGTACCTGCCCTTACAAGGAATAGTAGATAAACTGGAAATTTTGGAGGCCTTCCCAGAACTGGGGTTAATCAGCAAGCCAACATGGCAGATTAGCATCTAAGATGGAGTTGCTTTGGCCTCCATGCCATCGTTTTAAGACACTAAATATGTCATAATGAACTCGTCCCTAACACCATTGCCCACATCATGAGTGGCATCCAGTGGCCATGGAACTATTTGCCAAAGTAGAAAGTGAAAAACAGTGTCAGGATGGAGCATTCATTTGTCACATTCCCATTTCACAGCCTAGACATATTGACATAGATTGGTCATTTATTCTATCATTCTATTTTTTTTTTTCTGTAGGAGTTTAATACCATGTTTAAAATCTCACCAACGGAACCTACTTGACTTTAACTCATTGAATTCCCTGGTTGCCTCTGAACACTTCTGTATGTACCACATATCACTGAAATTAGTTCTTATCCTTTGGATTTGCGTTATTAAAGGAAGCTTTTGTCTCCTATTTCTCTTACATCCCCTCTGAGACCCAAATAAAATGCTAACAGCCAGTAGACTAAATGTGACTAAAATTTTTTCACCATTAAAGAGACTAGAAACAGGAGAGAAGCAATTTGAGATATGTTAAATTGACAAATAAGCGCATTAAATGTAACAGTGTGCCTCGGTTGGACACTTTAAAGAGTAAGCTACAAAGGAAGGGAAGAGTGGGTAAATGGGGAACTGTCTGTGATTTAAATAAAAAGTAAAGTTGAATCACCAAAGGGCTGCCATATAAATAATTTTTAAGCACCTCTTACATGTCATTTTGTGTAAGTTATTTACTGACACAATAATGCTGAGAAACCAACCACACCCCAAAACTCAGAGCTTAAAACAATAAACATGCATTTAGCTGAACACTCCATAAATCAGCGATTTAGACTAGGTTCAGTTGCAGCGTTTGTCTCATTTGCCCACTCACATTTCTGGAGATGAGTTAAGTGTCGGCTGTTAGCTGGGTCACATGATTCTCATATTCCAGAGGGCTAGTCCAGGCACGTGTTCGTGGAAGTGTCAGAAGGCAACAACAAGAACAAGTCTCAATGTGCATGTCCTTTACAAGCCTCTATTTGCATCCTGTTTGCTAACAGCCTGTTGGGCAAAGTAAGTTGCATGGCTGAACCCAGAGGCAGAGAGGGAGGACAACACACAGTTACAGAATAAAGAATATGAACATTTGAAGAAATAAAGAATTAGGGCCCCGAATGCCGTCTCCCCACAGACTCTGTGCTCATTTGATTGATGCCGCCTCATTTAACTTCGCAGTAACTCTAAAGACATTTTTACTATTACTTCCATTCAATAGATATAAATAGTAAGGATAAGAGAAAGACCAACCATCTGGTGACCAACAGAGTCACTACCTCTTCCCCTCTTTTATAGGGTCTTCTGTCTGCATATATTTTAGAATTTTTTAAACCTTGATTATTTACAGAAACGATGTGGAAAATTATAGCAGAGAGAGAGAGAGCAAGAGAGCTTTCAAATAGAATGGTGTTTGGCAGAGAATGCCAAAGTTAGGAGCCAAAAAACCTAGTCTATATATCCCACTTAACTCGGATCATCACTCCTTTCCAAAGGGAATGAATCTACTGTATGTAAATTATATCCAAATTTGAAAAGAAAAGAAAAAAGAAAATGAATCTTACTAAGTTAATCTACACACAAAAAGAATACCAGATGGAATTTGGGAGAGGGGGAAAACTAGTCAAGATGATCGTTAAAAAATGTATGGAGCCAAGCACAGTGCCTTGAGCCTGTAATCCCAACTATCTGGGAGTTCGAAGTGGCAGAATCACTTGAGGCCGGGAGTTTGAGACCACCCTGGGCAACATAGCAAAACTTGTCTTAAAAAAATTTTTTTTAATTAAATAAAACATATGGAAATATGAACAAATAGTAGCCAAGAATATTCTGAAAAAAATCAGAGCTTTGGAAAGTCATTTGTCTTTCCAGATATGGCCATACATTATAAAGCTACAATAATTAAAGCAGTATTGCCACATGAGTAGGCAGATCAACAGACAGACTAGAAAGTACCGAAATAGGGCAGCATTTACATAGGAATTTAGACTATGATAAAGATGGCAATCCAAATCATTAAAGAAACGATGGATTATTTAATAAATGATGCTGAGATAACTGGATAGTCACTTGAAAGTTTTATTATATTTCTACAATAACTTACAATAAAAATCTTAGATCTGTCAAATATGTAAAAGTGAATGAAACACAAAAACCATGAGAAGAAAATGAGAATATTTTTAAAATATAATTTCAAAATGGAGGAAGAGTTTTTTAGGTTTGTCACAAACTCAGATCCCACTGAGAACTAGCTGGAAGACTGTGGAACATTCCTCAGAATGACCCCTGATAAGTGAAGAGGCCAAGTTATTGACCCAGAACTCCTGTTGGTTGAGGGTACTCCTGCGGCATTTGCCCTCAGAACTTCTGGCTGTTGCAGATGATCTTTGCCAGTAGGCCAATGGGATGTGAGAGGGCACCAATGGCATCTGATAATATAAGAAGCAAAAATTGTGTGTGTGTCATTAGGTGAAATAGTGAGGGGTGACTCTTTCACTTTTCCCCTTGGTTCTGTATTCATGAAATATGGTTCTGGGAGAAATCACATTGCATATTTGTCACTTGTTCAAAGCATATGGAATATCTTGTAAGACAGACCTTCAAATTGTGAAAGCTGCCATCTCTCAGATTCCACATGACTGATTCTTCTGCAGGCCATTCTACCATTTTTAAGGTCAGCTTTTCCTAGGTGGTGGGATTCTGGATAAGACCAGTGAATCCCACATGTATGAGCTAATTGCCTCTCTTCTTTTTCAGTAAAATTAATTTCTTGTTTGGAAGCAATACTGGGTGGGACACTCAACCACCTTTGGATATCTTGGGCCATAAGCCCTAAGTGGAAGAGCTACTTGAATGTCAGTGCCCAGAAGCCTTGAAAGCTACTTGGCAATAGGTTGGAACACTGTGACTTTCTTAATAGCAGATAATGTAACATGATCCAAATTGTCTTTCACTTTGGTAGGCACATCTTGAAAGTCTCAGATTACTAAGCCTCCAGAATCTTCACTGAGATCACTGAGGTCTCTAAACTTTCATGGGATTTATCACCCACCCTTGGGCACTTACATATTTTACCAAGACATCCAGGGTACTTGCTACTCTTTTGCTCAATCAGCATGATCTAATCAATAGGGTGGAACAGAATGATATCCTATGGGATGGGGAAGTGATCAAGTCTCTACAGACTAGATTAAAACAGCTAGCGCGCCGTTAGTGAAAATGTATTGCTGGAGGATGAAAGTCAACTGCATTGAGTTGTATCTGCTAATTGGTATAGGAAAAAAGAAAGTTTGCAACATTAACGCCTGAATATCAGACACCAGGCAATGTGTTGACTCACTCCACAAAAACAGACCACATCTGTACAGCATTTGGCATTGGAGCCACTACCCAGTTAACTTGCCTAAAGTCCAGCTATTCTCCCCACTTCTGCACAGGTCAAAGACATGGGGTTTAATGGATATAACTGCAATCAATTCCCACATACTCTCCAGGTCCTTGATGTTGACATGAATTCTGCATTTCCTCCCGGAATGTGACATTGTTTTGGCTCACAATTTGGAGGGGAGGAGACTTCATATTCCCCTTCTTTCCCTAATAGCCCTGCCTCTGTAAGCCAGAGAAAAAATGAGGTATTTTCCAATTGCCAAATTATGCATTCAGGAACTGGAGAAATAAATACAGAGTATATACATAGAATCCACTGAACCCACTGTGAGACAAACTCTGGTCAAAACTATCTTTATCGCTAGAATCCCAGAGCCACCAATCTGAATGGAGGACCTGTTTCCAAGGTTCCAGGAACTCTGAATACAAAAATGCTTGAGGCCCCCACTGAACATGGTTTCTGTCCAAGGAACTCATTTTACTTTAAGAAGAGAAGTAATGAGCCTACATGCATGGGGTTCAATTTAAAAATGGTCTCGAGAACTGCTCCCCAAATCTGGTGTCTTTCTTTCCCTGGTGCACAGGTACCCTGTAAATGGCTACAGAACTCTGTAGGGAAGACTAAGAGAGTTTATAGTACTTACATGTAGGGAACTCTGAGCATCTTCCCTTGAACAGTCACTGGACTTAAAGTTTCATTGGTTATATAAATCAACCTTAGTAGTAACCTATCTATTTCAGTACTAGAGATATATGATCAATGATCAGCTGGAAAAAAAAAAAAAAACCTAAAATAAAAACCATTCTGGTCATGGCTCTCGCCCTGTGGCCTGTTGCAATAACCACACCCACCTTGTCTCTAATGGTTAACTTGCCTTCTGTCACTCTGGAATCTCACCAAACCCAATGAAATCAGGAATACTATTCCAATGGCAGCCTCTCCCTGATTCATCCTCAGCCTCATTGCCAGGGTCATGTTTGTACCCAGAATGCTAGCTGCAAAAGACTCTGGAAAATGTCATGGTTAGCTCTGTAGCTCCTGAGATACAGGAAAAGGCTGAAAATAGATGATGAGTGTCAATAGAACAGATCCTCACAATGGGAGAAAGAACATTCTCTGTGAATTAGGAAAAAAGACTGAGCTAATGAACAGGGAAGATAAATGGACTAGAGATGGCTTTGGGGTGTAGAAAGAAGTTTGTTGAATTTGAGGGAGTATGGAACATGTCCTTTAGTAAACATAGCCCTTTGATTGCTCCAAAAATAGGCATATGAGGACACATATGACCCCAAAAAGCAGAGAGCTACCAAATATGAATGTTTGCATTTAATAAAAATGATATTTGCAAAGAATACTTAATTCTGTGAGGAAATGGTGATTATATCCCATTGAGTGAAAAAAGAAATGTATGACACCACGTTAATATGGTTTGACTGTGTCTCCGCCCAAATCTCACCTTGAATTGTAGCTCCGACAATTTCCACATGTGTGGGAGGGACTCAGTGGGAGACAATTGTGAATCATGGAGGCAGTTCCCCCCTTACAGTTCTTGTGGTAGTGAATAAGTCTCATGAGACCTGATGGTTTTGAGGGAAAATCCCTTTCACTTGATTTTTTTTCTCCCTTTGCCTGCCATCGTGTAAGATGTGCCTTTTGCCTTCCATTATGACTGTGAGGCCTTCTCAACCACATGGAACTGAGTCCATTAAACCTTTTTTCCTTTATAAATTGCCGAATCTAAGGCATGTCTTTATCAGCATCAGTGATTAGTAAATGAAAAAATTAGTAAATTAGTAAATGAACTAATACAGTAAATTGGTAAAGGGAGCAGCAAAGCATTTAAGAGGTGACTTGGGTGCTGTTAAAAGCATTCAGTTTAAAAGGAAAACAGAGCATAGAAGTTCAGAAAATCTGGAGCCTGATGACATGGTAGAAAAGAAAAACCCATTGTCTAATGAGAAATTCAGGCTGGCTGCAGAAATTTGCATAAGTAACCAGAAGCAAATCTTAATCACCAAGGCAATGGGGGAAATGTCTCCAGGGCATGTCAGAGACCTTTGCAGCAGACCCTCCAATCACAGGTCCAGAGATCTGGGAGCTAAAAACGGTTTCATGGGCCTCCCTGCAAGGAGTATGTCCTTGTGGTAGTCAATAAGTCTCACGAGATCTGATGGTTTTACAAGGGGAAATCCCTTTTGCTTGATTCTTATTCTCTCTGCCTGCCACCATGTAAGATGTGACTTTTGCTTTCAGCCATGATTGTGAGGTCTCCCCAGCCACATTGAACGGTGAATCCATTAAACCTCTTTTCTTTTATAAATTACCAAATCTCAGGTATGTCTTTATAGCAGCATGGAAAGGAACTAATAATACACATACATATATTTTCAATTTGTGTGTATGTGTACACACACATATAATGGAAGGAAACATTTCAAATTGTTAAAAGCCATCAGGCTACAAATAATATGGGTTTTTTTTCTTTCTCTTGTTTTTCAAAATTTTTATAATTACTTGAATTTTAAAAGTTAGCATTATTTAATAAAATATTATACAAAAGAAAATGTAATAGTTAATGAATGTCATATTAGTCCATTCTCAAAGTTAATAAATGTTATATTAATGAATGTTGTGTTCAATAAAATTTAGCAGTATTTAATAAAATATTATACAAAAGAAAATATATTAGTTAATGAATGTTTATTAGTCCATAAAGATACTACCTGAGACTAGGTAATTTATTTATAAAGAAAGGAAGTTCAATTGACTCACAGTTCCACATGGCTGGGGAGGCCTCAGGAAACTTAAAATCATGGTGGAAGATGAAGGCACATCTTCCATGGCAGCAGGTAAAAGAGAAAGTGCAAGGGAAACTGCCACTTTTAAACCATCAGATCTCATGGCAACACCCTCACTGTCACAAGAACATCATGGGGGAAACCGCCCCTATAATCCAATCTCTCTAACCAGGTCACAATCTGAAATTACAATTTGAGATGAGATTTGGATGGGGACACAGAGCCAAGCCATATCAAACTTCTTCTAATTAAGGTCTAAAAAATACTAGTGTTATCATTATTCTACAACTCTAAAATTTCTGTCTAACACAACGTACAGAAAAAGACACCTTAAGAACTAGACTCAGGGTTAGAAGAACAAAGTTGTGTTCTCAAAATCCTCAGTGTGGATTTGATAAAAAAATTCTGGAAGTAAAATCCAAGCTCTAGACTTCAACAAGTTCACTGGCTTTTCATACTTGATTTTAATAATAGAAAGACCTGTTGCTTTTGCAAGACAATGCCAATGTAGATGAACTTTTAATCCTCAAACAAGTAAAAATGAAGCTGCTTCATTTGAAACGAGACCCTCCAGCAGCGTGCTTGAACTCAATAGTAATCTATTTGGAATCCACTGGCCTAGTCCAACCCATGACTTTCCAGATGAACATATCCCCAGATGGAAGGGGCTGATCTTCCTCTTCTTTTATCCAGGGTCAGGTAAGAGGAGGCCCCATGCTACCTCTCAGCAGTCCAGGGCTAGGTGACTCTTATCATCATTGCAAGACATGAAGTCAAAGGTAGAGAAGAAAATCATGTCCCACAGGACTGTGAGAGGGAAAAGCCAAAAGTACAAACCATGTTGTCCTTGAAGGGCCAGAAGGCAGAGATTAAATCTAAGGGCCAGTGTCTGCTTTTCTGAGGCTCCAGTGATGGTTTGCACAACTACTCCAGATTGGTGTAAGGAGTCAGGATGGGGCAGATATTCAGTGTCTTGTTGATGAGGGTCACACGGCTAACTAATGAAACTCTAGGACTAAAAGCCAGGTGTTTCAACTCAGTAAGATAGCCTAATTCACACACACACACACACACACACACACACAAACACACACGTAAACCTATGTAAACCACATAGGCTTCATGCTCCAGTGTTCATCTTATTGCAAATGTCCTTTTTGACCAATCTCAATGCCAATCCAATGAATAATTTCATTCATTTTCCTAGGCGATCTCTCCTTTGTCCTTTCCTTTGGCTGTCTTCTCACGATATATTTTCTCAGAGCTCTATCACCCTCTCCCATTGCATCAGTTTGCATCTAGTTTTAGTGATCAGACTCCAGTGTGCTTAAGAGTCATGTGGAAAGCAGGATTAAAATGATACTTTGAGGGCCCATTCCCAGAGGACTTGGCTGCCAGTGTTTTGGGGGTGGGTGCAACGTACACAGATGGTCTTTGAGAAACACTGAACATTATGGTAATGATTCTCTAAGTGAGTCTCCAGTCCAGATCTTTCTCCTGGGCTCGAGGCCTAAAATTTCAACTGCTCGATACATTTGGAGAAATCCTGTCACTTGAAACTCTTCATACTCTTTATCCACCCACCCCCAAATCCACTGTGTCTTTTCCTACAGGTCCACTGTGGTCCTGCCATGTCTTCAGACTCTGCCACAAGGCTGGGTCCAGATCCTTGATAATGTGAGCTCCCAACTATTTTCCCCCTTTGCTGACCTCTGCTTTCTCTCTCTGCCTCCTTTACTCTTTTCTAATGGCCGAATCTCACCCAAAGATAGGAAGGGCCACTGACTACATAACGTTCAGTACTTCCCAAATCTCCGAGTTTAGTCACTGCAATGACTGCTACCAGCTTCGATGAAGAAAAGGAAAAAATACAGGACTAAACATATTAATATTTCCATGCCCATGTAATTTTTCCAAAACATTATTTGCAAAAAGGTTATCTGGTAGTCAACATTGAGGGAGGTTCAGGACTAATTAGGGGACAGTAAGTAAGAGCAGTATGCCGAGTTGCTATGAAACTGATGGCTTAAAGCTGAATGTTAATCAGACTTACTCTCAAAAGTCCTCCAATCATGATCCCCTCCTCATCTCCTTGTCTGTTCAAGCAGAACATCCTTTCATCTGACCTGAGCTCCTCTGTTTAGCTTTCTTCCTCTCCTCCACTCACTCACTGAGACCCTGCAACTTTCTGGGCATCGCTTATGCAGAGCAGTTGAACTCTTCCTATATATCACTCCAAGCCCATCCCAACAGTGCCTAGAGATCAACCTCCCCAACTAGAATGGACCACCAATGGATTTTTAAATACAGAGATGTTTCTCCTTCAATAAAAAATTCTGTTAGCAGCCCTTTAACATTTTTTCCCCTGTGGCATAAGTTGGGTCTTTTGAAATTGCTTTGATATTAGTCACAGCCTGACCACCATGATATTTTTTGATCTCTTCCTCTCATGAGAATAATTGAGCAGAGTCCTTACGGTTAATTGCTACTGAGGCCAGTCTCTCTGGTTCACCCTCCTGAGGGTTAGTTAGCTTTGTGCTGTTGCCAAATCATAGCACTCCTCCTCCCTCCAGCTACGGGTCTTGCTAGGACAGGTTTATTACTAGAAAGGCAAGTTTGGGGTGGCAGTTTGGAGAAAGAAAGGAAAAGAGTGTGGGGGAGAGAGTGCCTTTTCTTATAAACCTGAAAATATCCAGAAACTGGGAATTAGAATCTATCTTTCATTGAGTTTGAGTTAATGGGTTACATGACAATATTGAGTGGCCCTGCCTGTTTCCCCAGTAGCTCCTTGGTAAGATTAGGTTGCTTCCTTGTGAAATCTCTTCTTTAGACAAGACAAGACTCTGTTTATCCTTGGCCGTAGTTAGCATCTTCCAATTCATATTGATGGTGGCTTTGAAGTTTTCAATTTTTAACTTCAAAATCTGAAACTTTACATGCATCCTAAATGGGTAGGTCAATGGCGGAACCCAGCCCTTGGTTCAGCTGGAAAGAGATTAATTGGGCATGTTTACTTTTCATTTACCTATCTATCTATTTATTTATTTATTTCTATTTGAGTCAGTGTCTTACTCAGTTGCCCAGGCTGGAGTGCAGTGGTGTAATTATAGCTCACTATAACCTTAAACTACTGGGCTCAAGAGATCCTCCAGCCTCAGCCTGCCAAGTAGCTGGGGCTACAGGAGCACACGCCTAGCTAATTTTTTTTTCTTTTTCATAGAGACAAAGTCTCATTATATTGCCCAGGCCAGTCTCGACTCCTAAACTTAAATGATCCTCCTGTCTCAGCCTCCCAAAGAGCTGGGATTACAGGCATAAGCCATTGTGCCCAGCCATGACATGTTTATTTTAAAAGAAAAAAGTGTTTTAAATGTCATTCTACAACAGTGTAGTTATGAGTAGAGACAGAAAAGGCTGATGATCCAATGGCTATTTTAACAGAGGACTAATTATAGGAAAAAATGTTTTGATGTGATTTACAGAATTCATTTTTAAGAGATTTAAAAACTTTGGAAACTTATGTTTAAACTTATGTTTTTATAATCAGATACAGAAACTAGTAACTTGATGCTTTAAAAAATATCCAACAATATAACTAATAGTAACTCAATAAACTAATTACAAACTACTGCTGTTCTCTGTCAGTAATTTTTAATAGTAAATTTTGTGGGTTTTTTGATGATGGCAATACAAGACAAGATATGCTCTGTAAGGATTTTCCTTAGTTCCAGAACTATCCAGGTGATCTTGAACAGCACACTATGTAATAGAATCCCTGGTTTCAACTTTTGTTAAATAAGAGAAGTAATATTTCTACATCCATCCATCTTAATACTCTATGATTTCTGACAAAAAAAAATTTAGTAGGATTAGCAATACAGCCTATTCCAATGACTATTACATACGTTTTAATCCATAGTGCCATCCTTACATAGGGCAATTTCAAAACTGTTCTCCTACTTCCATTAAGCTTTAAGCAGCGATTCTTTTGCGGATCACGGACCCTTTAGAGAAGCTGATGTAAGCTATGGCCCTTCTCCTCAGTTTGGGAAAAAAGATAGAAATCCATACACAGTATAGTGTGTATAATTTTAGGAGAGCTATTGACCTCTTCAACCCTGTAAATGGACTTTACAAAGAACCATAGACCCCAGTTTTTAAAACTCTGGATAAATATTTACTTTTAATTTTTAGCCTTAAGAACCAAGACAAGTTGTTGAATGAATATAAAACAAGATAAGACTGCAAAAAAGAATCTTCCCTACCTAACTCATATTTTGCACTACCATTACAATATCTCAAAGCATAGAGCAGGGGAATGTCTCCCTGTTTCTAGCCCTCTGTGACCCCACCAGCCCTCGAAGGGAGAGCACAGGCCCCCACATGACCTGCCAGTCTCTCCTCCACTCCAGCCTGTTGCCCAGGATTCCCTGAAGACCACCCTGTGAAAATGGATGTGGCCTACTCCCCCGTGATTCTCACTCATGTGCCTTTTCTTACATTTTCCTCATTGCCTGCACTGCTACCTTCTTCCCTAGAGTTATCTGTTAGCAATTTGCATGTAAGATCAAATGTCACCTCCTCCATGAAGATTTCCCTTTTTGCGCGATGTAGCCAGAGCTGCCTTAAATTCCTGTGGCAATTTATTATAACATATTACCTAGTTCCTTAAACTGATGCACACTGCCTGCCTTGCCCAAGTGACACATTTAAGGCTATTAAATGATTGAATTAATGAATGGTAATGGTTACTGAATGAATGAATCAATGAATCAATGAATACCTGAATTGTAATAGTGAAAGTCTGACTGGATCAGAAGTTTACAAACTTGAGACACTGTGAAGTGTGAACAGAATGAACAACTGGACGGGAAAAATTAGCACTGGCCTAGGAGCCAGAATTCCAAGGTTCTAGCCCCTCTCAAAAATTTCCTTACTGTGTCAGCTGAGTAAGTCATTTAATTTCTTTAATGCTCACTATTCTTGTGTAAATTAAATGAAATATAAAATATATGTGTGTGTGTGATGTGCTTTGTAAATAAGTGACATCAAATTTTATATCCCTATCATCATTTTATGTCATTATCATCATGACAGGCAAGAAGTAAGTAGAAAATTGCGCAATCCAAATAAAAGTAACCCAAGTAACTCAACTGCTTCAACTGCCTTGATTTCATTCAAACGTTGTAGACATTTACAAATTAAGTCAAAATTACAGGCAGTTGGTGTTTCTCAATGTGATGTTTTCACCCTACCTTCCTTTTCAGTGAAGTTTTTTCAATCCAAGTGTTTAAACTCAGTCAAAATTTATTACACATCAATTACTCTAACGGAGCTTTATTGCAGGGGTTCTCAGTGTAGAGTCCATGGACCGCAGGGTTGTCAATGTACCTTAGTAAGTTCCTAAAAGCCTCTGTAATTGTATGCAAAATTTTGTGAATCTGTGTTCAAAAAATGGATCTGAAGCTAGGTGCAGTTGCTCACACCTATAATTTCAGGACTTTGGGAGGCCAAGGTGGGCGGACAAATTGAGTCCAGGAGTTTGACAACACCTTGGGAAACATAGCAAGATCTTTTCTCTACAAATAGTAGAATAATTAGCTGGGTGTGGTGACGTACACCTGCCGTTCCAGCTACTCAGGAGGCTGAGATGGGAGGATGAAACAGGAGGATCACCTGCACCAGGAAAGTTGAGGCTTCAGTGAGACTTGATCATGCCTCTGCACTCCAGCCTGGGTGACAGGAGTGAGATACTCTCTAAAAAAAAAAAAAAAAAAAGGCCCTGTACTTTTTATCAAACCCTCCGAGGGAACCATGACCACAAAAATTTAGGAACTTCTATTTAAGTTTAATGAAATCTAGAAAACCCCTTGGATTTGTACTTGCCCAACACAATGATCGGTGTACGGCCCCAACATGTATGGTAATGGGAGTCTAGCTAGAAAACTGTTAAGAGCTGTCCACGGAAGGGCTAAGAGGGCCTGATGTGGGGATTACAGTGGAAATAGAGAGGACAAAGTAGATGCAAGGAGCATCTTTTAGACAGCCAAGCCACCCTTGTGTAATCTGTCGACTTTCACAACTGAGAGATTCTTTTCTGTCATAAGGTTTTCTCAGCTCTATCTGCAAGTTATGTCTGTTTTGGTCTAGGGATTCCATATTCCTTCTGGTCTTACATATTTCCAAAATTTAATGCATCAATAATTTATCCCTAATTTTGGAAGGATACCTGGAGGCTCTTGATGTATGAGTGAGGAATGAACGATGTTTTGCTGAGTTTGATTTGAGAAGCAGTATGGCGGGGAAAAGGCCTCACTATGGGGAAACGTGGCTGAAGAAGACACTGAAGTAAAAAGGAGTTTCTGAGAAAGAGGCAGAATAGAAATAAATCTTTAGTAAAAGGAACTTTGGAAAAAGCAGAGATGTTAGAAAAGGAATATTTAAGAGGTTTTGCTGTGTGGTGTGTAATGGAACCTTTTATACCACCTTCGTGCCTCTGATGTTTCAGTAAAATCCACGTTGTGCAGTTTGGCATAAACTCATAAATCTAGACTGACCACCGATGTTCAGCTTTGGCTGAAAGTTATAATCACATGAAGAACTTCCAATAAATAATCAATGTGTTGGCTCTTCTCCCAGATATTCTGATATCTTTGGTCTTAAGTGGGGCCTCAGAACAATACTTTTAAAAAGTGCTACAGGTGATCTAAAGTGATTTTAAAACCAATGGTTTGGGGTCTGGAATGGTGATTTGTAGTCTTCCTCTGATTCATCAGAATCATCCTAGGATGTACTGGCTCCATTAAATCTGGATCTCTGGACATTACAAGTTTTCATAAGGTTGCACAGGTGATTCTGATGCAAGATGAAGTTTGCAAGCTGCTGGCTCTAGAAGAGAAATATACTAGGGCCTCAAAGACTAGATGAATCCATTAAGAAGCCATATGGTCTGCTTCTTAATGGCACTAACTAATTTCAAGATGTCTCCCTCTCAAAAGGTACTTATCAACATTTTATTTCTATGCTAAATAAATGAAAAAATAGTAAGAGCTATCCAAGATTGATCCTATCCCCTAGACAAAAAAGAAGCAAGATGATTAGGAGGAAAGAAAACTTCCAGTGCAACTCTTATTGTGCTTGAAGAATTCATACTTTCAGACTGGTTTCTTTCGTTTTATTTTTTATTTTTAGAGATAGGGTTTCTCCATGTTGGTCAGGCTGGTCTCGAACTCCTAATGTCAGGTGATCCACCCGCCTCAGCCTCCCAAAGTGCTGGGATTACAGGCATGAGCCACCATGCCAGGCCAAGACTGGTTTCTTATTAAAAGCAATTTGAAGAAGTAACTCATAGAAACTCAAATTTAAAGTTGTATGGAGAAAAAAGAAAATGTAGCCAACTTAGAAGAACAGAGATCTTTTCAATATTAATCTGGTACAATTCAGCTTCAAAAAGAAAGAAAGATACACAATCTGACCCATTTTCAGGGACCGGCAGGGACTTGAAGGGCCAAGTGGACGGGGACAGTGGTGTCCTGTCAGAGGTGTAGGAGGCCAAGATGTCCTCAGTCTTTTCCTGTTCTGGAACATTCTGTGCAGGCAAACTGGTGACCTTTCAGGGTATTCTGGATGGTAGCACCCCCTACACACACAGTTATTTATTAAATGACCACTTCCTCTTGCCAAAAAAAAAAAAAAATTTTGGTCTGGTGTAGAATCATGAGGCCTATTGTTCCACAGCAGGAAAGCCACCTTATAATTTACTGCTTTGTAGTGTGGGGCATTTTTCTTTTCTTTTCTTTTCTTTTTTTTTGAGACAGAGCCTCTCTCTTGTCGCCCAGGTTGGAGTGCAGTGGCATGATCTCAGCTCACTGCAACCACTGCCTCCCAGGTTCAAGCAATTCTCCTGCCTCAGCCTCCTGAGTAGCTGGGATTACAGGCGCATGCCACCAAACTCAGCTAATTTTTGTATTTTGAGTAGAGATGGGGTTTCACCATGTTGGCCAGGCTGGTCTCAAACTCCTGACCTCAGGTGATCTGCCCACCTCTGCCTCCCAAAGTGCTGGGATTACAGGTGTGAGCCACAGTGCCCAGTCAGTGTGGGGCATTTTTTCCTAATGAAATATTTGGGGCTTAAATTTATAAACAAGCATACACACACACACACACACACACACACACGCACATATGCACACACACAGTTTCTGGGATATATTCACAAGCATACACACAGGCACTCACTCATGATTTCTTTCAGCTGATTCTGCATGTTCTGCTCTTGTTCATAATATGGGAGCAGTTGACTGTTACTGCAGTGACTATTCCAATTATTACGGCAATGAAATAGGTTACCAGCAAGCCATAAAAAGCTCATTAGTTTTTTAAAAATGCCAGCATTTTGTTTTTTGGTGAGATGAGTTCTTTCCTTGCAGAGGACAGACTCAGACTGTCATTACTCAATAAACCTGCATTCTGTCACTCCGAAAGTGGCTGGCATACCATATCTTTAAGAAAGCAACACTGTGATTTTCCTCAGCACCTGAAGTCTAATCAAGCATGTTTAGTGCTGTGGTTTCCATATGAAAAAGAAAGCAGAAAGACAGAATGAAAATCGAGAGTCTAACCTTGAGAACTGGCTAGAGCTGGTGAGAGCCCGTGGGCCAGTGCTGGAGAAATGAAGATGGTCTCTAATCATCCTGGATGGATCGATCATCCCAGATCAGCTCAGACCCAGCCCGGAGCCAAAAGGAGCAATGCCACTGAGTGAGCACAAGGTTGATCATGAAAATATCTACAAAGCAGGAAATGTATTGATATGAAAAATGCCTTTCTACTGACACATGGAAGATAATTCAGGCAGGATTTGTTTCATTTTATCATAAGAAAGTAATAAATAAAATGAAAACCTTAATCATGATACCAACTGCCATTATAGAATGTTTTAAAAATTGACCTTATGAATACAACGGTAGAGCTTTCTGCTACTTTTTCAAAGCACTACCCACATCGATTCCGTGCTTAGATTTGTCTTCAGGACCATGAATACTTTCCCTTTGCCTCTGTGAGTCAGGACAGGAGAGCATAAATTCAGAGACAAGTTCCATTCCAGCCAGGGAACTTCATGGTGCAAGGCTTAGAAATGAACGCAGTCATGTGGAAATCAGTATGACAGAGGACTCGAGAGAGACCCGGGTTCAAATTCTGACTTTTCCTATTAGCTATGCTAACCCGAAAAAGTTAGGTAATCTCTGTGCCTCGGTTTGCTCATCTATAAAATGGGGGCACTAATAGTATCTACTTCACGAGTCATTAGAAGAATCAAATAAATTAATGCATTTAAAGTGCTTAGCACAGTGCTTGGTAAATCTTAGCTTCTATTAGTCATCTTTGACTCATTCTTATACCTGCTGCATCCAGCTCGTTGCCAAGACTTACTGATTTTATCTCCACTGTATCTCGTAAATCGCCTCCACTTTTTTTTTTTCTAATTCCTACTGTGCTGTCCTGGTTTGGGCAGATCCTCATTATTTCTGATCTGAATTCCTATAGCACCTTCACATTGGCCTCCTCAGCCTTTATTCTCTCTCTCTCCAGTCCATTCTGTACAATGAGACTAAATTAGTCTTCTAGAACTGCAGTTCAGATCTCAGCCCTCTCTTGGGCAAAAACCTATGGACCTGTGAGTACCCAGTGTCCATAGAATGAAGCTCCTGGCATCAAGCCTGCCCAGCGTGGACCCAACAGCCTCTGACTCTCACAATTCTCCTGAACGTTCTCTGTACCTCCAGCCCAAGCATGAGGCATGCATTTGAACAGAACATCAGGTGAGCCCCCACACCATCCCCTTCATCCACACGGGCTACCTCCCTCTCCCTCCTCCTCTTCCGTCTCCTCCACTTCCTTGCTACTGCCTCACCTGAACATTTCTCCTTGCTAAAATTATAGCTGTTCTTTACGTCTTAGCTTAAAAGCCACGTCTATGAATCAGCCTCGTTTCATCTTGCCAAACAGATTCCATTTCTCATCCTTTGAATCCCTAAAGCACATTCTGGATATTTGGATATTTATATAAAGTAATTTTCCCTCTGAGGTACAGCCACATGTATTTATGTAATCATCCCCTTACCATGGTGAGCTTTCTAGGGCCTGGCCCTGTGTCTTATCCATCTTTGTCTCCACTGCAGTCCCTATGTGCTGTTGTAGAATCTAGCCTAGACTGAGAACTCAATACATGTTTATTGAGTGAAAGATGTTCATTGATATTTAAAATGTTGATTTTTCAATATTCAGTATAGACACAAAAACAAAAGATGATGAGTAAAGTTTTAAGACATGAGAGGCCAAGACTGAGAATTTCAGAATATGTTTCCAGCACTGAGCTGCACCCACTCTGTATGTATAATATAAAATTATTGTGGAGGTAGTGTCATGTAGCCTCTCAAAGCAGATGGAAGATATTCCTTAAAGAAGGCCTGGCCCTTTGTCCTGATTATGAATGGCTTTTCCAGGTACCTGTGCTCCTAGAAGGGAATAGACTCTCCGGTGGTAGCACCTTAAAGTGCTTATTTACCCCAGGAAATTAATAAATTGGTGCTTTAGTTTGCAAATCAGACCAGTGTGGAATCTTCTCTCAGGGCCTAATCTTTGCTGGCAGAGTGCCAAAGGCCTGTAGGTGTGCACATCCCAGGACCCTGGTTCTCTACTTGGATGTCATAGAAAGTGAAAGACCAAAACAAAAAACAAATAAGTAGAAATACCATCCTTTAAGAATTTTCCTCTTCTTTTCTTAAAACAAGCCTGAATGCTCCTTTGGGACCCAGGGTACTTTGATACTTCAGCATTTTCTGATTCATGCCAGACCCACACAAATCACCTCTCCTATTCTCTGCTCAGGACCAGGCAGGAAGTTCTAAGGACAGGGCATGGGAGTGTGGGCCTGGGACCAGAAGGTTACATAAAGCAAGAGCTGGGGAAAACCCTCTGCCCACCCAGGCTGTCCATCTTTCCCTTAAAAACCTGTGTTCCTGGCCAGGAGCGGTGGCTCATGCCTGTAATCCCAGCACTTTGAGAGGCTGAGGCAGGCAGATCATGAAGTCAGGATATCGAGACCATCCTGGCTAACCCAGTGAAACTCCATCTTTAGTAAAAATACAAAAAAATTAGCTGGGCGTGCTGGTAATTAGCTGACCTGTGGTCCCAGCTACTAGGGAAGCTGAGGCAGGAAAATCGCTTGAACCTGGAAGGCGGAGGTTGCAGTGAGCTGAGATAGCACCACTGCACTCCAGCCTGGGCATCAGAGCAAGACTCCATCTCACAAAAAAGAAACAAAATAAAAAAACCTGTGTTCCTTCCAATCCTCCTTGCTCCTGTTGAGCCGTCCCACTTTTTCCCTGGGCTGTTTGTCTCTGCCTGGGAGTCTCTGAATGTCAGGCTGTGTGTGCCTGTGTGCATCTGTCTCTGCTAATCTGGGATGCCGTTAAAGTTGTCGGGATTGTATATATCAATATGCAAATTTATGCAACAACTAATGCATAACTTAGCATTTTACTTTTGAGCCAAAAGACTACACATGACTACTTAGAATGATTTTATGTCCCCCGGAAACTTTTGGTTATGAGAAAAACAAATCTCTGCAGCTTATCTGGTTTAGCCGTTGCCTCTGTTGCTGTTTCAGCCACCAGGAGAAAGCAGTCAGGGAAAGTTAGCAAAAGGGCTGAAGACTGTGGAATCAGCCCTAAAAAAACAAAGCAAAAAAAGAGAAGTGTACAAACTGCTAGCATATGGAAGCCAAGAAGGGAAACTTTAAGCTGAAGACACTGAGCATAATCATTTTTAAATGGCAATGTGAGCTAGAAAATGTTTTGCTAACCAGTCTTTGGAGAATTGAGCTCTACGCTAGAGAAGGAGGAATCAATAATCTTAAATGACCTGAGAAGGAAGCAAATACGTGGAAACGCTCATCCACACCACAGAATTAATGAGGAAAGCAAGCTCCAGTTTGCTATATGGGTCTACATACTTAGAAGAATAGATTTTTTATGAAAGTGAAGCCTTGGTACTTCCTATTTATTTTATTGTTCAATAAATCAAGAGGCTGAAAGGATCTAGCTATTTTGAGGACTTTGTTATGTTTTTAAAAATCCAAAGAGTTTTATTCTCTATTTTCTGCCCTTACCATCCAAAGGCAGTCAAGGTCATTTCTCACTGCTAGAACAGACCCATTCTGTCAGACACTTAGGCTAATGATTCAGGGATTGAGTTTCTTCCTCTACTAGCTTCAAATTGGTGTGTTAAACTCTTCTCAAAGGAAGCCTGACTATTCAAGCAGGGGCTCCAAGCCCCCAAGGGAAGGGAGAAGAGGCCTGGACGTGCCTGTCAGCGCAGGGGAAGGCTAGGGCTGCTCAGCCACTCATGAGTAAACAAAAAATGAGACGAGACAGGAGAGGTAGGCTCTGCCCTGCATTTTATGTAGGGAGATGTCTCGCTGCGCATTGCCTCTGTGACACAGCCAATTTCTCTTCTTCTCCGCCTCCTTTTCTCTCCTTAGGTTCAGTTGGCTCTAGATTCCCCCTGTCAGTGCTTTTTATGGTGTCTACAGTGTATCACTTAGGATCTCTTTGGGCTACATGTAACAAAAAGAAAACTGCAGAGGCTTCGCCAAATGGGGCTTTAATTTTTTTAGCTGAAAAAAAGTCCACGTGTCGGCAGAGCAGGGCAGAGACTTGAGGAAGCCATGGAGGGCCCTTCAACCAGGATCTTCTAGTTTCTTGCTCCGCTGTCTGGACTGTGGTTTTTGTCTTCGTAGTTACAGGATGGGTACTGCAGGCGAGATGCCCAGGTGGGAGGGGGTCCCTGGAGAAACTCCAACCAGCCTGCCCATTGAGGTGGAGCCTGGGGAAGTTCATGTGGTTTGTAGCAGGGAGGAGTCTGACCCTCCTTCTCCTGTGTGGAAACTGGGATTCAAACAGCATCTAGCAGGAGACTCTAGCTTTGTGGAGAGTCCCTGTTTCCCCCTTTTCTTCCTTTTTACCCAACAAAACCCTGCTTTATTCATTCTTCAAACCAGCTGGGAGCCTATGTTTTTATGGCCATAGGACGGACAAGGATCCTGTCTTTAGCTGAGCTAAGGAAAAGTCCTGCAACACAGGTACAGAAATGTTGTAGGAAGAAGGGGGAAGAGAAAAACGAAAGGGAGTATGCTAGCTGAGCCTGTTCCTTTTCATGAGATAGATTTCCAGAAGTCCCTCCCTATAGGCTTGAATTTTGTCACCAATCCAGGTCACATGGCTACTCCTACCCATGAGAGGACCCCAGGGAGTAAGCATTTTTAACTGAGCCCATTATCATCCTGAACCAATTTACCTTTTCCTTGTAAAAAAAGAAGTTGACATTGGGTAAGCAATTAATTAATGAAGAATGTTTCCTGGCCGGGCACTGTGGCGCACATCTGTAATCCCAGCACTTTGGGAGGCGGAGGCGGGTGGATCATGAGGTCAAGAGATCAAGATCATCCTGGCCATCATGATGAAACCCTGTCTCTACTAAAAATACAAAAATGAGCCAGGTGTGGTGCATGCCTGTAGTCCCAGCTACTCAGGAGGCTGAGGCAGGGGACCCGCTTGAACCGGAAGGCGGAGGTTGCTGTGAGCCGAGATCACATCACTGCACTCCAGCCTGGCAGCAGAGTAAGCCTCAAAGAATGTTTCCTGAGCAATTATCAAATGAGAGGGGTGGTGCAGGGTGTCATCTATATGAGAAGATGTGTCTTACACTTTTCTATTCTACAATGAACAAAGTGTTACTTAACAAATGTGTGTTGATTTAGGTTAAATTGAAACAGGTCAGACAGAGGAGTCATAATTTCAATCAGACCCTGAAATCTAAGAGAAACATAGGTAGGGAGGAGTTTAGGGAAGGATATTTCAACCTGAGACAGCCATCTGAAGTGGTGGCTCAAGTTTATTTCTACCAAACACACTAGACAAATGATATATTTAATCGTGATGCTTGTCACCTATTTTTAAGAAAGTGCATATGAAGGTAAATGACAGTAACATCACAAGGAAACCCCGGAATTCTGTTTGCCTTCTTTAAGATCCTGACAAGTATCTGTATTTTAACTACCACCAGTGACTCCCATTCTGTTGATTACAGTAAAAAATGGCGACTTCCAGTTGTTATAATCTCTTTCAATACCAAGGGGACTGCCTCTTGGCTGGCCTTAAACTTTACAGTAGCATAAAGGAAATGTTGCCCTTTATAAGTAGCACCTCACTGAGACTTGTTTCTCTGCCAGATGAGTGCGATGAACTAACCTCTGATTTTCTAACTCAAAACTAAAGCCATCCTGAAATGAGGACGAAAGAAATTGCAGCGTCTGCCTCTCAATTGCTATAGCTGGGGATGTACATTGACTAGCTCAGGACTGGCTTCATGAACACGTCCTGGGCAGTTACATAGGGTCCTGCCCTTGGTTTAATGCTCTGTTGCCACCATCTTGAAACTCGAAGAGTTTTTTGATAAGGAAACCTGCGTTTTCCTTTGGCATTGGGCCCACACATTCGGTAGCTGCTGTTACAGGTTGTTATAGGAGAGTGACTGAGAAGCCAGGCAGGAGAAGGCATCTCTAGCCCAAATCTCTGGTCTAATTTCTACTAACTGAGCCATTTTCACCAATGATTTCACCTCTCTCAGCCTCAGTTTTACCAGATGTAAAGCAGTGATGATGATAATTGTACCAACAGCACAGGTTGTTGGAGGAATCAAACGTGATCATGTGTTTAAAAAAATACTGAGTACAGCACCTGAAATATAGGAGGTACATAGTAAATAACAGCAATCATGATTTGCTACATTTTATATATTAAATTTATTCAGCAAAATATGTAGTGAGTACTGCATGCCAGGCACTGTCCTAGACACTTGGGATATGTCTGTGAATAAAATAGACCAAGATTTCCTCCCTCACAGAGCTTATGTTCTGCAGGCCTGGGAGAAGACCGCCACAATTAGCCCAAGGAATGTAAGCGAAAGTAATCGGAGGTGAGTAAGAGGTAAAGGCTACAGGCCAAAAAAAACAAGGCAGGATAAACAGGGTAAGGGAGATGGGGAGGACTGTTCGCAGCATCAAATGAGGAGCTTCAGCGAAAAGACTTAAAGGAGGTTGGAGAACACCGAGAGAAAAGTATTCTAGAAGAGGTTTCCTCGGTAATGGAGGGCAATGCTTACACTCAGAGCCTCCACTAAAAGTCATATTCTTCCCAGTAAAGGCCAGATAAGTCCATCCACCTGCAATCGCTCTCTGTGGCACAGAGGAAATCCTTTGTAATTAGTAATTGCTGAAACATTTTATAGAGTTGGAGGTTGCAACTCAAGCTTTATTTGCCTAGATTTAAAACACCCAATTAGGGAAAGAGTCCACTTTATTAAAGTGTAGTTTGGAGGGATAAAAACAGAGACAAAACATTCTCATAATATTTTCAATAACCAAGAGAACAGTTTCTTTTGACCTGACAAGTCCAGGATGTGAAGGACTGGGCCAGCGTGGATGATGAAAGATCAACGGCCAAGTAGGTGTTGACAGAGAGAGAAGACCAAGCCAGGACCGTGCCATTCCTTCAGCCACACCTGGCAACGCTTTGTCGTGGGGAAGGATTGTTAGAAGCGGCAGAGCCACTCTGTATCCATCCTGTGTGCTATCAGTGGTAGGATAGTACAGTTTAGAGTGTTCTGTTAATATGTCATTCCAGAATATGGGATCTGCTCTGCTTAAGGTAAAATTAAGCAGATGACCAATTGGCAATTACCACCATAATCCTGGTGTCTAGGCTGAGAAGGGTAACAAAGCAACCTCCTTTATAGAATAGATCCTAAACGAGATCTGCTGTCATGTGAGTGCCAAATCACCAAGCCAACCAGAAGAAGAGGAGGAAGGCAAGGAGGGCAAAGAGGAGGAGAAAGAGGAGGAGGAGAGGGAGAAGAAGAAGAGGAAGAAGAGGAAGAAGGAGAAGAATAAGGAGAAGGAGAAAGAAGGAGAAGGAGAAAGAAGAAGAAGAGGAAGAAGAAGGAGAAGGAGGAAGAAGAAGGAGGAGAAGGAGAAGAAAGAAGGAGAAAGAAGAAGAGGAAAGAGGAGGAGGAAAGAAAGGAAGGAAGGAAGGAAAGAAAGAAGAAGAAAATAGGAAGAAAAGGAGGGAGGGAGGGAGGGAAAAAGCCACACAAAAATGCTGAATTCTATTCATACCATTTGAGGCTTGCGTGTGCCCTTAGAGAAACCTTACTTTGATGTAAAGAAGATGAGCCACAGATAAATTGTCAACTTAGAGAGTGTTTATAAGCCCCAAACCCAAATATAATGGAGTCAATTTTAAATCTTTTACTGAACAAAAGTAAAAGAAACTACAAAGTGAGTATAATTTGACATTCCAAAGACAATATTTGTGTATGGGATAATTACATGTTCACAATAGAAATTTCAGCCTGGCATAGCGGTTCAGTCTCTGCAGTAAAATCTTAATAATTTAAATCCCACTAATGCAGCCAAGAACTGAGCTAAACTTTACCTTTGTACCATCTATGAGGAAACAGATTGCTTAGCAAATTAAATATGAATAAGGACTTATGTGGGTTATTTAACTTACCAAGAAAGCAAAACGCTCAGCAGCACCACTCACATTTAATGTGTTAATTACGGTAAAAAAAAAAAAATGAAAAATTGTGTCTGTGTACACTACTGGCTAGAACTTCACGTATTTTAAATACAGTATTGAGTCATTTAGATCACGCTTCTTTATTTTAAGTTAGTGAACTCTATATCCTTTTAGGCAGATGCTAGGTCTGGCTGAAGTCCATAGGAAAGAGCATCGAATTGCTTAGGGAGAGTTGTCCTCGAGTTAATACAAGTGATGACTCTGTCTAGTTATTTATTCTCAAGCAGACTTGCCATGAGAATGGAGTCTCTATTTTCCAACACGTCCTTGAAAACAGCCTCTAAAAGGCTGATATGTGGCAACTGTCAAGCTCCCACCTGAATTCTAGTCACCTGCACATCGAAACTATTTTTAACCAGCTTGGCGCATTTTTCACTAATGAATGATTTCTCCAGCTCCACCGTTGTGCTGCACCTCACTTGCTTTCCTAAGCACGGTCCACATGCAGGCATTTGTTCTTGTCATAAATCCGCAGTGCCGTTTGGTCTCCTGTGTGATACTGTCTGTGACACATTAAGGTGCCTTTCCCCTGCAGTGATACCCTCATTCACCACGCTCAGCCACAGGGTTTGTTTGAGCTGAGCACTGGGGTTAATTGCCCACCTGTCCTCAGAGGCTGGTCAGCCCTTCTCAAACGTCTTTCATGCTGGCAGAACCCAGGGGACGCCTACCCTAAGGGCAGTGCTCAAAGGGAAAGAACAAAGGGAAGGAAATGGCTGGCACTTCATTTTCTTCGGGGAATGAAAGGAAGTGGATGATGTAGCCACAAGCTTAGTCACTTCCTCGAATCTGTTCAAGGATAATTGGGGTGCATTAAATCCTTCTGAAAAGAAATGGGACAGTGTTGAGCTTTACCTGTTCCCCAAGTCAAAGACATCCCAGCAAGATAGTCTCTTCCCTTGACAAACACACATAAGAGCACACCACGTCCAAAAACATGGAGAGTGACAATATCACTAATCATCAGATAACCACAAATGAAAACCTCGGTGAGATTCCACTTCACACCCATAGGATGGTGGCTATCAAGAAAAACAGACAATAATAATTGGTGATGTAGAGAAATTGGAGCCCTTTTGCATTGCTGGTAGGAACGAAGAATGATACAGCCACTGTGGCAAAGAGAATGGCAGTTCCTCAAAAATTAAATTCCACTTCTAGGTATAAACTCAAAAGCACGGAAGGCAGATAGTTGAATACTCACATTCATAGGACCGTTACACACAGTAACCAAAACATAGAAACAACCAAGTGTGCATCAACTGATGACTAAACAGAAATATTGTACACCCACACAATGGAATAATATTCAACGACAAAAAGGAATGAATGTGTGATGCGTGCTACAGCATGTCTGTACCTTGAGGATATTATGCTTTGTGAAATAAGCCAGTTGCAAAAGGGCAAATACTGTACTATTCCACTCCTATGAGATACCCAGTATAGTGAAATTCATGGAGACAGAAAGTAGTGGTGGTTGCCTGGAGGTGCTGGGAGGGGAAATGGGAGTCCTTGTATAAAGGGTACAGAGTTTCAGCTTGAGATGATGAAGAGTAATTTAGAGTTGGATCGTGGTGATGCTTGCAGAACAATTTTTTTTTTTTTTTTTGAGTCTCATTCTGTTGCCCAGGCTGGAGTGCAGTGGAGCGATCTCAGCTCATTGCAACCTCCACCTTGCAGGTTCAAACTATTTTTCTGCCTCAGACTCCCGAGTAGCTGGGATTACAGGTGCATGCCACCAAGCCCAGCTGATTGTTGCATTTTTAGTAGAGACGGGGTTTTGCCATGTTGGTCAGGCTGGTCTCGAACTCCTGACCTCAGGTAATCTGCTTGCTTCAGCCTTCCAAAGTGCTGGGATTAAAAGTGTGAGCCACCATGCCTGGCCTTGCAGAACAATTTTGTTATACTGAATGCCAGTGAACTATATGCTTGAAAACAGTTAAAATGGCAAATTTTACGATACGTATATTTTACCACACACCAAAAAAAACCATAAAGAAGAAATGTGAGCAATGGGGCAGAGGGTTTCAGTGGGACTCATTTCTTTCACAAAAGGAAAACTTACACTAGAAATTGCTTTTGCCTGTTCCTTACAAAGTCAAAATGGAACTTGCCCTTCACTAACTGGTTGAAAAATATTTCACAGAGTATTTGGTGCATTGAGTCTTTTTTTTTTTTTTTTTTTTTTTTTTTTTGAGACGGAGTTTCACTCTCGTTACCCAGGCTGGAGTGCAATGGCTCAATCTCGGCTCACCGCAACCTCCGCCTCCCGGATTCAGGCAATTCTCCTGCCTCAACCTCCTGAGTAGCTGGGATTACAGGCACGTGCCACCATGCCCAGCTAATGTTTTGTATTTTTAGTAGAGACGGGGTTTCACCATGTTGACCAGGATGGTCTCGATCTCTTGACCTCGTGATCCACCCGCCTCGACCTCCCAAAGTGCTGGGATTACAGGCTTGAGCCACCGTGCCCAGCCATGCATTGAGTCTTATAAAATCAGATAAGAATGTTTAGAAATCCAGAACATTAAAGGAAATTAAATAATTTTACAGGTCAGCTAGATAAAATTCTATTGTTTTTTTTTTTTTTTTTTGAGATGGAGTTTCTCTCTGTAGCCAGGCTAGAGTGCAGTGGTGCCATCTCGGCTCACTGCAACCTCTGCCTCCTGGGTAAAAGAGATTCTTGTGCCTCAGTCTCCCTAGTAGCTGAGATTATAGACATGCACCACCAGACCCAGCTAATTCTTGTATTTTTAGTAGAGATGAGGTTTCACCATGTTGACCAGGATGGTCTCGATTTCCTGACCCCATGATCTGCCCACCTCGGCCTCCCAAAGTGCTGGGATTACAGGTGTCAGCCACCACATCTGGTCCGATAGTCCATTTTACAAAGGCCAGTCCAGTTAGTGTTTGTCAAATCAGGCTAAATAAGATAAATTTATCTCTTTATTCTCTATAAATAATTAATGATTTTAAAACTATGAAAGAAAATTAAACCTGCAGTAACAACTCTTGTCAAAAACTTCTGTAGTTGAAAAACCTCCATAGTCGCATTAGTCAGAAAGCTTTCAAGTAGGATGATTCATTTACTTTATGCATGTAACTGTAGCATGTTACATAACAGGTCAAGAACGCGTTTCATCTTGTTTAAAGAACAGGAGTTGTACTCTCATGAGGCAAAAACACGAACCATTTCAAATACAATCACAGACCTCTCTATGGCTGTCTGAGTAATTGAGATGGAAAGTCTTTAAGTTGTCATGTTTGGACCTAAGAAACTAAGGAACTTAAAAATACATATATTAGCATGACAGCAGCTTGATAAAATGGGAGCAATTATTTTTGGTGAGTAGTATCACTGTCCTCTATTGGGTGGTTTTTCCAGTTTTCATTGTTAGGGTTCAGCAAACTCGAATGATTTTTCATCTGTGTGATGTGCAGCAGAATTTCACCACTCAGCTTTCTGCCAACATCTAAATCAGCATCAGGATAGGATTATTACCTCTGCTTTCACTTGGTCCTCTAGCTCAGGGGGATTTCTGCTGTTTCTGCAGAAATTTGAATGACCAACATTCCTTAGAAAGCAAAGAACTTCACACATTTTGTTTTGTCTATTTCTTTTTCTTTAAAACAACACTCTGAATAATGGTGGCAGGGTATATGTTTAAATATCAGTTCTCTGAGCGTTTCAGTGTTCTTAAAGTCATCTTCATTGTGCAACTTCCCTTCCAGAGCCTTGAAAGCCCACAAGGAATTTGCTAGGATAGAAAATACTGAGGTCTTCCATTTCTGGAAATATTATGGATAAGTGACTCTGGACAACCTGGCTTCTGAAATAAACTGAAATGCTGGAAAAGGTCTTTTAAGGTCCCTGAAAGTGCATCACTGAGCTGGCACTTAAGACAAAACTCCAGAGAAGCCAAACATAAAGTGAAAAAAGGAAGGCAGAGATGACAGCAAGCACCCAAGCTGGCTGCCACGCTGGGAACAGGGACCAAGCCCAGGTAACCTGAAGCTTCGGCTTTGACAGATTCATAGGGATACAGGGACAGAAGAACAAAGGCACTGGCCCACCCAAGGTGGGAACCTGATAAGAGACCCTACATCCACCTGGGGTGCCACAGGACTATTCATCGTCATTGTAAGGTTCTATCAGAAATAAACCTGCCTTACAGATGGAAACTGCAAAGAAAAATGCTGCTTCCAGCATGGGTTTGGATGGAAGGGAGGAAAATCCTACTCCAATAAAAGTGGAAAGCTAACTCTTACAGATTTGCTGGCCCAAATTCCCCCTACTTGTTTCATCCTACAAATTGCAACCTAATAATTTATTTTAAAGCATCATGGGTTGGTAATGCCCCCAGTTGAATAAACCAGAAGGAATTATGAATCCTCAAAAAAATCCCTACTAATAAAGCATGAACATAAGTTCACACACATACAAACATACACACACACAGACACACACACACTAAAAGAAATAAGCCACCACATGCAAGACTCAGGAGAAACAACACATAGCATAATCAAACTCATGATAATTTTAGATATTGGGCATAGACTAAAAATTAAGACTGATTTAATTCTTTGAAAATATAAAAGAGATCAAAGCATGAATAAGAGACAGTAACACTAATAGAGATAGGGAAATATTTATTCTATTTATAAAATATAAATATATAAGTAAATATGTTTATTTATAAAATATAAATTTTATTCATAAGATATAAATTAACACATAAAGCCTGAGGGACTTTACATGTTATAGTAAAGTCCTTTACCATAATAATAGATTTGATCCAGTTTAAAAAATTAGTGCAGTGGCTCACACCTGTAATCACAGCACTTTGGGAGGCTGAGGCAGCCGGATCACCTGAGGTCAGGAGTTCAAGGCCAGTCTGGCCAACATGGTGAAACCCTATCTCTACTAAAAATACAAAAATTAGCCTGGCATAGTGGCAGGTACTTGTAATCCCAGCTACTCGGGAGGCTGAGGCAGGAGAATCGCTTGAACCCGGGCGGTGGAGGTTGCAGTGGGCACTGCCTGAGCAACAGAGCAAGACTCCACCCCGACCCCCCCCCAAAAAGAGAAAGAAATCAGTGAACTTGAAAACTGATTTGAAGAAATCACTCAAAATGCAACATGGAGAGACAAACAAATGAAAAATGTAAACAATAAATAGGAGTCTCAGAGACTAGAAAGAACAGCTCACGTGCACCCAACTGCAATTTATTAATAGAATAGCAAGAATGAGAGAAAGGAGATGTTTAAAGGGATAGTTTCCAAAATTGTTGCAAGATATCAATTTTCAGATTTAAAAATCCAAACAAAATATGGTGGACATATATATTAGAGTCATGTCATTCTCTGCTTAAAAATAGTAACCATTTATTGATAAAGTACTATGTGCTAGGCATTATCACAGTGTTTTATATGTGGAGTGACTTCTTAGTCACAGACTCAGGCATGCAAAAATGTGTCTTTACCTTTGAAAAGCCCAATGCAATATTCTGTCTCCAAGCTGTATTCTGTCTGCTGGAGATACTTAATCCAGCTGCTTCCACAGGAGCTCAGTACATTTGAGTGAGTGAATTCTCGGTCAGTTCGGACTTGTGACTCAGTCACTTTCAGATTGGAATTTCCCTCTTGCTCATTCCCCCAGCTTTGTCCCCACAAGATGTACAGTTGCCATTCTGTACCTAAGTTTTCAACCCTGGCTTCCCATTAAAATCAGCCAAGATGCTTTTGAAAATACCAAAGACCAGTCTCCCCATCTAGATATTTTGATCTCAAAGGTCTGGGGTGGAACATTCTGCAGGGCTGAAAATCCCTGATCTACGCATGAGGTGGGCTCACAACGGCAGGTCCACCCAACCTTGTCTGATTCTTGCCCGGCCAGTTAGCGGCAGCCTTCTCAACTTTAACACGCACACAAGCTCTCTCTGATCTGAAATTGTAGGTTCTGAGATGGAAGGTCTGGGGCAGGGCCCGCAGTTCTGCATGTCTAACACATGCCCAGGTGATGCTGATGCTGCCGGTCTTTGGGCCCCATACTTTGGGTATGTAGCAAGGGTGCACGGAACAAACTGGATCTGTGGTTCCCAACCTTGACTCCACATTGAAATTACAGGGGGGTGTCTTCATTCAGGCTGCCATAACGAGGTACTGTAGACTGAGCAGCTTATAAACAACAGAATGTATTTCCTACAATTTTGAAGGCTGGAAATCTGAGATCAGGGCACCAGCATGGTGGGGTTTTGGTGAGATCCCTCTTCCATTACAGACAGCTGCTTCTCCTCATATCCTCACATGGCAGAAGAGAGGGAGCTAGCTTTCTGGTCTTTCTTCCATTTTTTTTCTTTAGACCGGGTCTCTAGGTCTCACTCTTGTCGCCCAGTCTGGAGTGCAGTGGAGCACTCTCGGTTCACAGCAGCTTCTGCCTCCTCGGTTCAAGCGGTTCTCCTGCCTCTGCTGCCTGAGTAGCTAGGGTTACAGGTGTGCGCCACCACACCAACTAGCTTTTTGTGTTTTTAGTAGAGATGGGGTTTCATTATGTTGGCCAGGCTGGTCTTGAACTCCTGACCTCAAGTGATCCACCTGCCTTGGCCTCCCAAAGTACTGGGATTACAGGTGGGAGCCACTGCGCCCAGCTTCTCTGGTCTTTCCTTATTAGGGCACCAGTCTCATCCTGAGGGCTCATGGTCTAATCACCTCCCAAAGGCTAAACACCATCACATCAGGATTAGGTTTCAACATACAAATTTGGGGAGTCCATGGTGTGAAGCTTTAAAATATAGTACAGTCATGCCTTGGTGTATGCGGGGAATCAGTTCCAGAACGCCCTCCACCACGACGTATACCAAAATTCACACATGCTCAGGTTCCATAGTCGGTCCTGAGGAATCTGCATATATGAAAACTCCTTATTCTCAAGTTTTGCATCCCAGGAATACTGTATTTTCCATCTACCTGGTTGAAAAAAAATTCGTGTGTAAGTGGAATCATGCAGTTCAAATTTAGGTTGTTCATGGGTCAACTGTAATGCCTGCATAGCATGGCCAGGGGTTCTGAATGATGAGACCAGCGTGTGGCTCAGCACTGAGAACTGCCGAAGCTCCCAGGATGGAGAACGTCTGCTGTAGACAATGGCCTAGGGAATCTACTGATGCTGACATTCCGTCTCCAGGGCTCCCTGGTTCCAGCTGCTCTGATGACAGCTGCCACTCTAAGACCCCTGCAGGCCCAAGGCCCCCTCACTACTGTTACCTCTTTCTCACGCTCTGCTAACTTCTTCCTCCCCCTGGGGACCTGTGGAAGCCGCCACCCTGTCATTTGGGAGATGCAGAAGTCACCACCCTGTCATTTGGGAGATGCCGGAGTCCCAGGGAAGTCAACGATCACTCACCTTGGTCTTCACCATCCTTAGGACAAGGGACTCTAGAATGTTTCATTGGGCCTGTGGGGGAGGAGACTTCTCTCAGATCCCCCAAACTTCACACAGAGGAGGCTGCTAGGACCATTTCCTGCCCTCTCAGATTTGCCCTGTCAGGACAAGAAAACCCATGTCTAAGTTTTCTTGATGCTCCAACTCTCATCTTCCTCCCTGGATCAGAGACAGGGCTCTCTATCTCACTGGGGATGGAAAGCAGGGAAACTCTTCTCTGCCTGTGCACACCACATTTTGTAGGTGTTGCCTTACAACATCAGGGTGCTTTTACATTTAAAAGCAAAGCAAGGCTGGGCGTGGTGCCTCCTGCCTGTAATCCCAGCACTTTGGGAGGCCAAGGCAGGCAGACCACAAAGTCAGGAGATCGAGACCATCCTGGCTAACACAGTGAAACCTCGTCTGTACTAAAAATACAAAAAATTAGCTGAGTGTGGTGGCATGTGCCTGTAATCCCAGCTACTCGGGAGGCTGAGGCAGGAGAATCGTTTGAACCCGGGAGGCGGAGGTTGCAGTGAACCAAGATTGCACCACTGCACTCCAGCCTCTGTGACAGAGCGAGACTCTGTCTCAAAGAAAAAAAAAAAAAGCAAAGCAATTGGTACGGAGACACAGGGACACAGGGTGTGTGTGACTTAGCCAAGAATACTTGGTCAGTAGGTGAAGAGCCAGGAGAAGGGAGCTCACTCATCACCGCCACCTCTGAGGCATCATGCCAGCCTCCCCGTCACCTTCTTTGTCACTGTGCCTTATTTTCTGAGCTAACACCTAGTACCTTTAAACTATTCATCAGCCCTCCACATGTAGCTTAGGGTGCTTCAGAAGGCTGAGGATGGAGAAGAAACTGGATTCACCGGTCACAGAAAAGAACATATTCTCTGTTCCTTTCTTGTCACTTGTTCTCATTATTTTTGCCTTGCACTATCCATGAATGTATGAGAACAAAGGGCATTCTCCCCAGAATCTTTTAGCCTTGTAAGCAAGTGAACTTAAAAAAAAAGATGGGTATATTTTTAAAAGATTAATGAGTTAATCATGGCCTGAAAGCCAAAATCTCAGTGTTGAAAATCAGAATCTCCGTCAAAACCTTCCTTCTGGTGGTAAATGTCCTGATGCTATATTATATTTTAAAAACTGGGACATAGAAATGCAGGTGTATTAAGTCAAGATTAGAGGAGAGAGGAAGGCCTGCTTTCACATTAAAAATAACTACTTAGCGTCACAGATTCTTATTTTATTTACAGTCACGTAGGATTGCCAGGCTCTAATCAACAGTGATGTGAAGTCAGCTGTGAGTCAAAGATATTTTCATAATTCATATTCTTATGTATTTTTTTGTTTACTTGTGGCAAGGAATGATGTTGGGTAATTCCAGCTGTGTCTAAACAAGGCAAACATCATAGGCTGAACGATACTGTATGGCTGACAGAAGTGTGTGTGTGTGTATGTGTGTGTGTATGTGTGTGCGTGTGTGTGTGTGAGTGATTTTCATGTTCCACGGTCCCAAGGACAAGGTAAGATGCAATATGAAAATATTTTGAAACATAAAATTAATGTCTTTATGAAATCTCTTAGAAGCAAAAATTTAAGTCACTAAAAAGAGTAAATTCTAGAGCAAGTCTTTTCAGAACCGAAGGTATGTGTTGCTGGAAGATTTGTTGGCCTCATTTCTTGACTAAAAGCTGTGGAGAGTTAAGGAGAGTCGAGTGAGAGGTAGCCTGGTAATAAAGCTCTTGTTGGCTCCGGGACTCCTATACTGACAGTTAACAAAGTCAGTGTAGCCCTCCGGACTCAGGAAGGGCTCACTTCACTGTTACTAGAGAGAGATTGTTTTTTATGTTTCATGACATCAGAGAAATCAGTTAGTCACAAGCCTTCTTTACTACAATGCATAAAGGATTTTTAAGTGGTGAATGTGAATATTCAGTATTTAGTATTCACATTATAATCGCAGTCTATGTAGCTATGCGCCTCAATCTATGTCTTTTCAGTGGTTATGATTTCAAATGTGTCCCACATATGGCATGATAAAGAATTGTTAGCAAGTGCTAGTGAAAAGAAACATCCTTTATGTTTATGAAGCTTGTTAGAAGTTCAAAGCATGTCTCTTCTATCTTCACATGACCCCTTAAAACTATATATTCCCTGCTTAAGACATTTTCTTATAAGGAATTAAAGAACTTCCATGTGAAATGAAAATCAATGTGTTCATCTGACAATGGCCTTATGGGCCTTGATTAATTCTATTTAAATCCTATTGCTGAATTTAGGATCAAAATGTGACTCAAGGAAGGATGATGGGACAACAGGGGTGGGGGACTGCCTACATAGGCTGGAATGTCAGTGGGTTTTCCACCAGCCTCTGCCATTCCCTCTACTGCAAAAGTTGGAAAGAAATGGGGATTGACTGATGCTATGGTGGGTAAACCTTTCCTAGACACTGTTGGGAGGAAAATAAATTATTCTCAATCTTATATTTCTAGAGCTGAACACAACTGACCCTTGAGCAAGATGGGCTTGAATTGCAGGGGCCCACTTATATGTAAATTTTTGTCAATCAAAGTTACACCATGTACCTGTGCCTCCTGCTTCCCCTTCCACCTCCTCCACCTCTTCCACCTCTGCTTCCCTGAGACAGCAAGACCGACCCCCCGACCCCAGCCTACTCCATGTGTAGATGATGAGAATGAATATCTTTATGATAATCCACTTCCACCTAATGAATAGTAAATATAGCTTCCCTTCCTTATAATTTTCTTCATAACATACTTTTCTCCAGCTTATTTTATTGTAAGAATAAAGTATATAATACATATACAAAATATATGTTAATTGACACATGTAATCAGTAAGGCTTCTGGTCAACGGTAGGTTATTAGTAGTTAAGTTTTGGAGGGAATCAAAGTTATACACAGTTTTTGAGCTGTGTATGAAATTCCATCTGGGGGCGCCCCTGACCCCCATGTTGTTCAAGGGTCAGCTATGCAGGCAGCATCCCTTAATTTAAGGCCTGTCTGCTTAATCACAGCAACTCAATCATAGCCGACATGCTTCTGCCTAGCATAGAACAGGAGCTCAGGAACTATGTCTACTTTGTTGTATCCTTAGTACAGAACCACGTACACAACAGATGATCTAAAAGTCTTTGTTAAATAAAAGAATACATAGATTTTCATAGAATTGAAAGACTGGAAATCTATGGATGCAGGAAATCTGTTCCTGTTTTCAGGGTGTGCAGCTGCAGGTAACAGAAAGCTCAACTCAAAGTGACTTCAGAGTTGGTCAACACAGAAGTCCCATGATACCATCAAGTCCTGGGGTTTCTTCATGTCTCACTCTGCCCTCCAGAATGTTGGCTTCATGTTGATTATCTTCTAGATTTCAGGGTGACTTCCTTGAGGAAATAAGGCTGCAGGATTCCCCATTTGTGTCTGGAGAGAGCAGAGCGTGCCAGGAGTTCTTCCTTTCAGCCAAATTGAGCCTAATCAGGCCACCTGCCTGTTTCTTAGTATTATCCGACCACGCGGATGGGGGTCCCTGATGCAGCCACAAGCCAGGGATACAGGATTTAAACTGATCAGCATCTACTCTGAGACAGATCTCTTCTGCACACCTTATTGCTCTTCTGCAGTGGATGAGAAAGGGGATGGAGGTGGAGAATCAACTGCAAAGTCCACCTAGAGGAAGAGGTGCCCCTAGAGATTTAGATACATGGTTCACATCCAAATAAAGTGATGGTTGTCACATTTTTCCAATCAGTGCTGGAATTAGTAGTGTCTCTTTACAAATATGAAAAATATCTCCAGCCGGGCATGGTGGCTCATGTCTGTATTCTCAGCACTTTGGGAGGCCAAGGTAGGTGGATCACCTGAGGTCAGAGGTTTGAGACCAGCCTGGCCAACATGGTGAAACCTTATCTCTACTAAAAATACAAAAATTAGCCAGCCACTATGGCAGGCACCTGTAATCCCAGCTACTTGGGAGGCTGAGGCAGGACAATCACTTGAATCCAGATGGGGGAGATTGCAGTGAGCTGAGATTGTGCCACTGCACTCCAGCCTGGGCAACAGAGTGAGACTCCATCTCAAGGAAAAAGAAAAAAGAAAAATATCTCGGGCAAATGTCTATGCTGTGGATGCCTAGAGTGCTTTCCAATGTCACACAACAGATGAGCAAGCCTGGAGTTTAAATTATGGCTATAGTTTCGTTACTGTTAAGTCTGGAGACCCAGAAACTAAGTGTCCCTTTGCCAATTGATTCAGAAAATCTTGAACCTAAGACAAGGCTCCGAGAAAATGGACATCTGTGCTTCGCTGGTGCCTGTAAGTCCCTTGAGATTTTAAATCTTGGGCAAAGCATACTTAGATGAGAAGTACAGGGAGAAAGCTCAACAGAGCAAGCCAGTTCTGCAGAGATAATTATTCACTGCTACTTGCAAGGAAGACAGAACATAAATGGAATGAATGAATGGACAGGGCCAGCCTGTCCCCCAGGAGTCAGTTCTTGCCTGGGCCTAAGACAGGAAACACAGAGTAAGAAGGTGGAGCTTGTGCATCTGTCTGTGAGGCACACCACCCCGCCCATTAGTAAAATACAGCCCAGTGAAACCCAAATGTACCCAATAATATTACCGACTTCTCCATTGTGCGGGACACACACGAAGTCCTGGTGTTAGATGTTCCCCTCTCATAGATGTAGGAGATATTACAGATTAACTGATGTCTACAAAGCACTGGACAGTTTATATTCGCCAGCACTTTCAGAGCTTTTTTCTTCCCCCTTATTCTGTGTGCGGTGACAACTACTGCCCATTTTACAGATGAAGAGACTGAGATCTAAGACTAACCAGATTTTATCAATTCCGCAGCATGTGCTTGTGGGTCACTAAGCTCTGAAAAAGGAAACCAAACTATCTAAATTTAGAATAAATTGTATAATAACTGCAAAGGGAGGAGGTGAACAGCAACGGTCATCTTGTCTAGAAGGCTTGCTCCTCAAAGTGTGCTCCAGGCACCAATGGCACCGGCATCACACCTGTGGCCTTCTTAGAAATGTGGAATTTTAGGCCCCAGCCCAGGCCTGGTCCATCAGAGTCTGAATTGTAGTAAGTTACCTAGAGGATCTGACAACACATTAAAGTATGGGATGTATGTATCTAGAAGGGTCTAGAAGAGATGGCACACTCCCTGGGTTATTTTATCTTCTACTGGAGATCGGGGAGTGGGAGAACCTAGGGATGCCCTGCAAGGACTGTGGATGGACTTGAGGATTCAGGGGCGACAGAATGCTTTCTGGGGAGTCAATGCACTAGACAGTCATACAGCATAGACTGAGGTCTCCCATGCTAGCTTCTGCATCTGTGTCCAGGGAGTTTCTATGCTGCCCAGACAGATAAAGCACTCCACGAGAGAGGCTCTGGACATATTTTTATTGATGCAAGCTTGGCAAGGCAATTATTCAGTTACATCTTGGTCCTCACTTTGCTCATGCAAAATCTGTAACCATCATGGCAAAAATCTTTGCCAACTGCAGGTTAAACTCTCCAGGGCATTTTCATATTTTCTCTTGTCTCTCTTATATAAAAGAAGAGGCAAGAGTATTTCCTCCTGCAGTTTGTAAATTAGTTTGGGCCCTATGGAAAGAAGTTTGCAGATTTCTCAAAGAACTGGAAATAGAATTACCATTCGATCCAGCAATCAATTAGTTACTGGATATATACCCAAAGGAAAATAAATCATTCTACCAAAAGACACATCCACATGTATGTTCATCACAGCACTATTCACAATAGCAAAGTCATGGGATCTTCCTAGGTGCCTGTCAACAGTGGACCGGATAAAGAAAATGTGGCACATATACAGCACGGAACACTGCGCAGCCTTACAAAGAATGCAATCAGGTCCTTTGTAGCAGTGGGTGTAGCTGGAGGTCCTTGTCCTAAGTGAATTCAACACAGAAACAGAGAAACGAATACCACATATTCTCACTTATAAGGGAGCTAAGCACTGGGTACACATGGACATAAAGATGGAAATAGCAGACACTGGGGACTCCAAAAGAGGGAAGGTGGGAAAGGAAGCAAGGGTTGCAACACTACCTATTAGATACTGTGCTCCTTACTTGAGTGACAGGATCATTCATACCCCAAACTTCAGCACTACATAATTAACCCATGTAACAAACCTGCACATGTACCCCCTGAATCTACGGAAGTGGTAATAGTTATGACCTAGCTTCACTGTTTCCCAAGGCGAGATGAATACACTTAAGTCTCTTTTCAAGAAAAGTTATCCTAAGTCCACAGTGTGCAAAACATGTAAAGGATGGTAATAATCATCATCATAGAAATCAAGACTTCCAAGAAAATTGTATTTTAATCACGGCTCTGTAAGGCTAGCATAGCCATCGGAGGTCAGGGAAGGACCCAGCATGTACCAGAGGACCAAATGCTAAAGAGAGTCATCATTTCTGCTCAGTTACTTTCTGTAAGTTCACATTAGGAATTGCGTTTCATTTTTATGCTTCACAAAAACTCTCAGAAAAGACAGACTTCTGAAAGCCAAAACATTCCCCTCCATAAAAAGGCCTTTCACATAATCAAGGCTTTTATTTCAGCATACTCTTTGCCCTTCTGTGCTTTGTCCTGAAATCTTACAAAACCAAGATTTGGCTCTTATATAATTCACGGCATGTGATGTTCTTGGCCCTTGAAATTTCCTTAGAAAAAAAAGTGATTACACAGTTTGGTTCTGCTGCATAGGGCAGAGAGTCTTCATTTTTTCTATGAAAGTCAAGGATTTAGAGTTTTCCCAATAAAGTCAGGTGCCTGTATACTGCTCTCTCAGAGTGAAGTCAAACAAAGGAATATAATCAAGGATCGCTTTTTTGTTTAACTGAGTATGAGAACAGAGTAAAGCAATAAAAAATTTGAGTGATGGACTCCCCTTGAAAGAAATACAATTTTATTGCTTTCAAGTATATAGAAAACCCAAATTAGGCCAATCGAGAGGTGTCAGATAAAGGTTCTTTGAGGATTTTCTTAAGCAAAGAAACAAGAAAGGAATGTAATGATCACAGTTCACTGACTAATTAATATTCTCCAATACATGGGTTTTTTATTATTATACTGATGCCACTGGTTTATTATCAGCTCACCAATACTCCTGATTTATTTTTATTCCATAACAATCCTGCTTCTATAGCAAAACTCTCCAGTCTGTTTATTAAAGTAATTGCAAAATTTTCCATTTAATCGTTTTTACACTTTTAATTTGCCCAATAAAGTTTGATTTCAGCCTCACCACTTTATAGTCGAGGTTTAGAAAGAGAAGATGGGTCTGTAACTAAATGATTTTTAACTCTGATTTGATGATTTTTTTCAATCAATGTGGGTCAGTGGGGGGAAAAGTGAAAAGAAGACCTGAGTAGAAATCAAATTATTTACCTTCCCTGATCTCATTTCTTCCTCAGATTGGGATTGCAAGATACCTCAAAAGATTGTATTAAGATAAAATAGGATTAAAGTATATGAGTATTTTGTTTACTGCTCTGTTGATAGAAAAGCACTATTCAAATGTTGAATATTATTATTAATAATATTTTAAACTCGAGTGGGATGGGTGTGTGTGTGTGTGTGTGTGTGTGTGTGTGTGTATTCTAGTTGGCGTGTGCTTTTGTAGAGAAGAATGGGATATTATAGGCTGGCTTCAAATTATAATGTTAATGAAGACTTCTCTAACCTACTGTTCCTCCTGATTCTCAACTACAGCAACTTTTGGAAATGTGGTTTCAAGGAGGCATGGTCTTTCTTCTATATTTGATAACTTTTCTATTGGGTAAATTTCCCATATGAAGGTCACAGCAAATTAGAACATTTTGCAGTGATAATAAGTGCCACTTTCTCCATCAACTAAAGCTAAAAAGGAAGTAACATCCAAATTGAGAAACTCTTCTGTGGCTTTGAGGTCTTCATTTATTTATTGATGTGTGCTCTGAGGCGTGTGTGTGTCTGTGTGTGTGTGTGTGTGTGTGTGTACATCTGTGTGTGTGTGTTGGGACATGGTTGAAAATGCTATCTTCACGAGAAGCCATAGACTGCTTTCCAAGTGGTGTCAGCCCTGGGTAGTATGCTTGGGAGTCCTGGAGAACATTCATTTCTTGTCACTCAACAAAAATTCATCAGCATTTTCTCTAATCATACAACTTGCCTGAGTGCCACGGGGGATGAAAAGATGTAAACGTATTTATTGGCCTCAGGTACATGTGATACAGTTGGGTTGACACCTGGCCAGACCTGGGTGGCAAAGAGAGCTCTCTCCCTCTTCTTATCAGGGCACTAATACCATCATAACGATCCCACCCTCATGACCGCATCTAAACCCACTTATCTCTCAAAGTCTCCACTTCTAAGTATCATGATATTGGGGTTACAGATTCAACACATGAATTTTAGGGAGACACAAACATTCAGTCCATAACAATAATGTGTGCAATGAGGTTTTTGTAAATGGAAGGAATGTGTCAGCTCTGCAATGCAAGGAACAGGAACAGCCCAGCTCTTTGTTTGAAATGGATGGAGGAGTGGAAATACAGAAAACAAAGCTCAAGGTAACAATATCTCAGGAAAGAAATCAGCCCCGTGGCTATAGCTTTTCTCATATGGCTCTGTTGTCCTGTTACTTGCCTTTTTATTTGGATAAATTTTCAACCCAACTGTATCACATGTACCTGAGGCCAATAAATATGTTTTACATCTTTTCATCCCCCGTGGCACTCTGGCAAGTTGTATGATTAGAGAAAATGCTGATGAATTTTTGTTGAGTGACAAGAAATGAATGTTCTCCACGACCCCCAAGCATACTACCCAGGGCTGACACCACTTGGAAAGCAGTCTATGGCTTCTCGTGAAGATAGCATTTTCAACCATGTCCCAACACACACACACAGAGGTACACACACACACACACACACACACACAGATGTACACACACACACACACACACACACATAGATGTACACACACACACACACACACATAGATGTACATACACACACGTGCCTCAGAGCACACATCAATAAATAAATGAAGACCTCAAAGCCACAGAAGAGTTTCTCAATTTGGATGTTATTTCCTTTTTAGCTTTAGTTGATGGAGAAAGTGGCACTTATTATCATTGCAAAATGTTCTAATTTGCTATGTGACCTTCATAAGGGAAATTTACCCAATAGAAAAGATATCAGATAGAGAAGATCATGCTTTCTTGAAACCACATTTCCAAAGGTTGCTGTAGTTGAGAATCAGGAGGAACAGTAAGTTGGATAAGTCTTTATTATCATTATAATTTGAAGCCAGTCTATAAGATCCCCTTCTTCTCTACAAAAGCACATTCCAACTAGAATACACACACACACACACACACACACACACACCCCAACTAGAATTCTAAATAGAAGTTGTATTAGTTTCCTATGGATAGAAATAAATTTGTAACATTACTGCAAACTTCCTGGCTTAAAAGAAACAGAAAATTGTTCTCTCACAAATTTGGACTCCAGAAATCCAAAGTCAGTATCACTGGGCCAAAATCAAGGTGTTTGCAGGGCTAGGCTCTGCCCAGAGGCTCTCAGGCAGGATCCATTCCTGGCCTCTTTCAGCTTTTGGTGGCTCTGGTATTCCTTGGCTTGCGGTTGCATCACTCCCGTTCTCCAGGTCAGCATCTTCGAGTCTCTCTCTGCTCCATCTTCATGTTTCCTTCCTTTCTTGTGACAGATCTCTTTCTGCTTCCCTCCTATGAGGATACAGGTCATTGCACTTAGAGCCACCTGCATAGTCCAGGACCATCTCCTGATTCAAGATCCTTAATCACACCTGCAAAGCCCCCTTTTTCTTACCACATCAGGTAACATTCACAGGTTCCACGGATTAGAATGTAGGTATTTTCGGGAGGCCACTTTTCATCCTACCGCAGGAGTGTTCTTATTTCCAACTCTGGAGTCTCCCTAAACTTTAATTATTAACAGAACAGTTATCCAGTGTGAAGACTATTTCGACTTTTTGTTTTTCTATTTTGTTATTCTCTGGCCTTTCTGGGTCACTTTGTTCTAAGAGTACAGAGGTAAAACTCAAAGAATCCATTTAACAATTAAATTAATAAAAGGTTGATGAGTAGCTTTTCCTATTCCTTGCATTGCAGCTCTGACAAAAGCTTGATGAGCAGTTTAATTAGTTGACTAAAATGAATATAATATTACCTGGGATTTGTTTATTCCTTGCTCAATTTAGCTCAGAGAATCAAGAATCAATAATAGAGAGAGAGTTGGGAACACAAAAGTAGATCAAATAAATCATTCATTTTCTTTTTGTATTTTCTTTAGGCTCTTCTCTTGCTAGTTTCACAAATTACAAATTAATGAACCATGCAGAAGTAGATTGTCCTAACAAGCAGGAGTCTCAGTTCTGTTTCTGTTTACTCTGGATTTACTCTGGCCTGTTGCTATGGGAAGTTTGAAAAATGGAAAGAGTGATTCTATTTATCTCTTTATATTATACTAAGATTCTTTAAACATATTGGATCTAATAAATCCAGTTTCTTCGTTTGGCAAAAACTTCAGAAACAGTATGCTAAGTGCCTTGTATTTCTAATGAATGTTTAATGCAGAGGGTTTAAATATTTCTAAATTCATTCATTCATTTATCTGTTTATTCGGCCATTATTTTCTCAATGACAGCTGTGTGTTTGCCACTGTTCTGGTCAATAGGTACCTTAAAAGTCTAAATGTGCCTTGTAGTACTCTTAAAGCAAAGCTTAAATAATGCAAGAGTCTAATTTAATTTATGTGAGTTGGTTTGCACTCCTAAGATCCTAGGAAGAAGGATGTTAAAGAACTCTAGGTCAGCATTGGCAGTGACTCACTACTCCTTTAGGTATCAGGCAGCTCTAACAATGCTGTGTTGTAGATAGAAGTGCCTCTTTCAACTCACGCCAGCCTGGCTGCACTGGATAAAAAGCACTGATACGGTTTGGCTGTGTCCCTGCCCAAATCTCATCTTGAATTGTAGCTCCCATAATCTCCATGTGTCATGGGAGGGACCCTGTGAGAGGTAATTAAATCATGGGGGCAGGTATTTCCCATGCTATTCTCGTGATAGTGAATAAGTCTCACAAGCCTAACTTTTAAGTATCAAGACAATACTGATGGTTTTGTAAAGGGGAGTTCCCCTGCACAGGCTCTCTTGCCTGCCACCATGTAAGACATGACTTTGCCCCTCCTTCACCTTCCACCATGACTGGGAGGCCTCCTCAGCCATGTGGATCTATGAGTCCACTACATCTCTGTTTCTTTGTAAGTTACCCAGTCTCGGGTATTTCTTCATAGCAGTGTGAAGATGCTAATACAAGCTCTAAAGCTGCCATACTCCACCAGCTAGGATAGCGATTGGAAGGCCCCCCTTCTGAGAGTTTAAACTTATGTTTCAACAGTCCTGTGTGAAATGAAGATCTGATCAATTAACCAGGTGATTGAATCAATGAAGATAGCCAACCAAAGTTATTCTAGCTCTGGGAAGAAATTTTTTACCACCTTCAAATTCTAATAGATCAATCAAATGAATAGTGATCATTATCACATTAGCAGCATAAAAGCCTATGTGATTTAGTGTTATAAAGACATACACTTTGATTTTGCCTAGGTATTTTCATTATTTTTTGTACCTCCATCATAATTCCACTTTGTATGCTTATGATTTTATATTATAAATAAGTTATTACTCTGATGATAAGCTTATTTCCTTATTAAAACTATTTAGGATGATAGTATTATGTTGTATTTAGTCTCTGTATTAAGATGGCTGACTTTCTGAATTGCTTCGGTATGTACTGAAAACAAGAAGTAAATAAATGTAACTTGGAAAAAACAACAGGGAAAGAGACGGAAAGGAACGTTAGATTTCACCATCCTGGCACTGAGAGTATGTCCAACCCAGAAAACAGAAATTATCTCCTTATATTCAGAATGACTACGTTTTGGCAGGCAAAACTGCCACTAATTCACTGATTGCTTCTCTTCCTGTTAAAAAAATTTTTTGAATATTTCACTTAACCCTAACTTTAAACTATCAAGAAAAAATACTAAGGTGATATCTTAGTCTTCATTTCAGACATCACCTTAGTATTTTTTGAGTTGACATTTGCACAACTCAAACATCCTATGTACTTTTTAACCATTTGGGTGGCTGAGTTTTACCTCTTTGCTCACATATGTTTATGAAAACCATGGAGGGCCAGGCATGGTCATTCACGCCTGTAAACCCAACACAGTGGGAGGCTGAGGCAGGAGGATTGCTTGAGCCCAGGAGTTTGAGATTAGCCTCGGCAGCAAAGAAACACCCCATCTCTTAAAAAAGCTTTTTCTAAAAAATTAGCAAGGCATAGTGGAGCATGCCTGTAGTCCTAGCTATTTGGGAGGCTGACACATGAGGATTGCTTGAGCCCAGGAGTTCGAGGCTGCAGTGAGCTACTCTTGTGCCACTGCACCCCATCTTGAGCAAGAGAGAGAAACACTGTCTCTAAAAAAATAAAAATAAAAGAGTTGAGTACAAATAACCATGTATTGGGAAACAGTTGTCAGTTTCCAGCCTTTGATCACCTTCCCTCCCTCCCCCTAAATATTTCTTGCTGAATGATTGGCCAGGTGACAGCTTTAAAACTTAGCTCAGGGCTGGGCACCGTGGCTCATGCCTGTAATCCCAGCACTTTGGGAGGCCAAGGCGAGTGGATCACAAGGTCAAGAGATAGAGACCATCCTGGCCAACATGGTGAAACCCTGTCTCCACAAAAAATACAAAAATTAGCTGGGCGTGGTGGTTGGGTGCCTGCTGTCCCAGCTGCTCGGGAAGCTGAGGCAGGAGAATCGCTTGAACCCAGGAGGTGGAGGTTGTAGTGAGCTGAGATCGCGCTACTGCACCCCAGCCTGGGCGACAGAGCGAGACTCCGTCTCAAAAACAAAACCCTGATAAAAACTCCTTTGTTATTTTTGTCACATTGTTTGTCACATGCATTTATTGTCTTCTCTGCAGTCTTTCTATGCATCTCTCAACAGCCTCTTAACTCCATTCTGCTTTTACATGAGGCCGTATGGGGGAGTAGAACAAGATGGCCGACACATAACACTTACTATGTGCGAGGTACTGTATTGTGAGCACTTTACACTTAATAGCTCACATTTACCTTCTGTGGTCGCTTAAGGAAAAAAAAGATAGGTAGATAGTTTCTGCATCTGCAAAGCCCCACTTTGCAGATAAAAAAATTGAGGATAAGTAGCTTGCTTAAAGCCCCACATCTGGTAAGCTGTGGAGCTGGAATTTGAACCCAGGCAGTCTGTCATTAAAATCAGTGCCCATGACCACCGTGCTCCACAGCCACAGGGTACAATGAAGACGTGCATTGAATACATATGAATGTAATCCACATGCAGATAGGGTTTGCATATGCTAGTGGGGAAATCCTTTGAATACTGCCGGGGCTCTGTATCATCTAGTCAGTCTATAACACCCGGAGGGAGGGCACAGCTTTGTTATACAGCCAGCCAGCATAATGTCAGCTCTGTATTCAGGCATGGGAAGAGATAGAGTTGTGGACACTCAATAAGTGCTTACAAAATATGCTGGATCATTAAACAGGGAAAGCAGATATTTAATACCTTCACCTCTGTGATTGTAACCAGTAAGCACCCCTTTCATGAGATAACGAATTACTTTATAATGTCAAAGTTGTTTTTCTATGTATCTATGTTGGGCCATTCCTGCATTGCTATAAAGAAACACCTGAGCTGGGTAACTTATAAGAAAAGAGGTTTGAAAAATACAAAAAATTAGCTGGATGTGGTGATGCGTGCCTGTAATCCCAGCTACTCAGGAGGCTGAGGCAGGAGAATCAGGTGAACCTGGGAGGTGGAGGTTGCAGTGAGCCGACATTGCACCACTGCAAGCCAGCCTAGGCAATAGTGCAAGACTCTGTCTCAAAAAAAGAGGTTTGATTGGCTCATGAGTCTGCAGAGTGTACAGGAAGTGTGGCACCAGCACCTGCTTCTAGGGCAGCTTCAGGAAGCTTAAAATTATGGTGGAAGGTAAAAAGGAGGGGGGACCTCACATGGCTAAAGCCAGAGCGAGAAGAGAGCCAGAGGTAGGAGGAGGTGCCACACTTTACAACAAGCAGATCTCGTGAGGATTCACTCACTATCGAGAGGACAACACCAAGCCATGAGGGATCCGCCCTGATGACCCAAACACCTCCCACCATGCCCCACCTCCAACACTGGGGATGACAATTCAACACGAGATTTGGGCGAAGACATCCAAACGAGATCCGTATCCTTGAATGCAGCAGAATGTCATGAGACTCTCAAACTGAATATAAGTGCTATACAGAGCGTATTACTCATGGCTTCTTGATTCACACTGGTATATTGTAGTTTTTAGTTGGCTATTGCTACAGTCTGATGTTCAGCCACTTGCAATCTTGGCTAGCTAACATAAACTTAGAAATTTGGAGTCATTCAGAGATTCCTGTTTCCAATATAGTATGTAATGTAGTGATTTGGTGTGGGGGTGTCCATTTGACGACTTCAATATCTGTTACCTAAACATATCAAAAAAAATAAATACAGTCTATTTCAGTCTTGTCTTCTAGCCTGTTATAAAACCAAGTGAGGTCATGTCTGTAAACGGCTTTCAGCTCTTTGGTGGACGTACCTTATAAACAGTGTGTCTTCTTCTCATACATAATAACTTGTTGCTGGAGAAGAGCTCAACACTGCCTTACATGGAATATAAGGGGCTCATGGAGGGATTTGGAAATTTAGGTCAGTCTCCTTTGTACTTATTTTTGGAAATGACAATTTTCCCCAAACAAGAAATAGAAATTTATATGGACAAATGTGGTCTGTTAGAATAAAGTTTTTCTTTAAAATGCTTCCCAAAACTAGACAAACAAGTAAAACCAGTTTGTGTGTGTGTATGTGTGTGTGTGTGTGTGTGTGTTGTGTATAATTTTTATGAGACAAATTGGGTCTATTGATGTCAGGAACTATTCAATCACTATATAATCAGAGAAGAAGGAGGCTCGGTGTTATCATCTTTGTATGGTGGTTGTTTCTGAACGATACCGTATTTCTTCCCTATAAAGCACATTGATATGTACGCTGGGGTTCATTCTGCATTTGCAAAATAACTGATGAGCAAGCCAATGTTCAAGGTAACTCAAGTGAAAATGACATCATAAATGTGTAATAACTATCTAACTACATTGGATCCTGGCATGTTGGGAATGGCAGAAGCCAGTTCTGGATGTGTTCGCTCACTATCTGGGATCCTAGGTTGTTTAAGAACCTGGAGGCAATGTCATGAGCAGGCAGCATGATCGCCCTGACAGACCCAGCCAAAGGGCACTCAGATCCCCCATCAGAGACTTTGGAGATGCCACAGGCCAGTCATCAGGCTGAGATGGACACCAGGTGAGTGACCAAGGGCCTGGCACAAAGGGCCCTGCATGGATTTAGCAGAGCATTCCTCAGCCATTTCAGCTGGCTTCTACGCCCACCTGCTTGGGAAGAAGTTTTCCCTCCTTGGCAACTTAACAGGCACTAGACAAACTCTGGCCAGATATTTGGAGCAAACAGAAGCAGTTCTACAGATCTGTTTTGCAATTATTTGCTTTACACAGATAAATAAAAACTGGGATCAAAACTTTGCTGAAGACAAATAAGTTATTAATCCCCCCAGGATTTTAAAAATTCATTTCTCAGTCAATTTCATTAAACGGAACTAAGTCTACCTCAATGGGAAACAAGCATGGAGAGTAGGCTGAAATGAATGGAAAACTAGCTTGCAGGGCTGTCTGGGGGTATTAATAACAGCATTGAGGTGCTCTCTTTACCAAAGTGATGCATTCAGGGCAAGTGAGATGCTCAGAGGTCAGGTTAGGGCAGGATATGAGGGGGAGCCTGGCCAGCAGGAAAGGTAATTGTTCATTTTACAATTTGACCTCAGATCTAAAATATCTGCTTGCAGCTGGCCCTGAAGAAGGCCGCATTGCCCCTGCTTTCTGGCAAAGGTGGACTTTCTCATTTGAATCCTAAAGGCTAAAAGGAAAAGAAATTGTCATTAATAACTGTGACTTAAAAAAATTACACGTCACTCAAACTAATATTTCTGTTGAATGTTGTTTCTTAATTACATTGAAATTGTTTATTGTACCAATGAAAGAAAAACCAGTAAATGTAAATCTACCAGCGAAATGGTGCTTCTGACTCAAGGGACTTATCAGTAAAATGACCTCATAAAGTTGTCACCTCAAGTAAGGCAAAGCCATGTAAAGAAAAAATTCAGCCAGGCATGGTGGTTCATACCTGCAGTCTCAGCACTTTGGGAGACCAAAGCAGGTGGATTGCTTGAAGTCAGGAGTTGAAGACCAGTCTGGGCAGCATAATGAGACCCCTTTTACTTTACTTTTGTTGTTATTGTTAGTGCTTATCTATGTCTTGTCATTTTTTTACCCCAAATACGCTATTTGTATTAACCATTTTCTTTTTTTTTTTTTTTTGAGATGGGGTCTCCCTCTGTCACCCAGACTGGAGTGCAGTGGTGCGATCTTGGCTCACTGCAACCTCCACCTCTGGGTTCTAGTGATCCTCCTGCCTCAGTCTCCCGAGTAGCTGGGATTACAGGCATGTGTCACCATGCCTGACTAATTTTTGTATATTTAGTAGAGATGAGGTTTCACCATATTGGCCAGGCAGGTCTCGAACTCCTGACCTTGAGATCCTCCCACCTCGGCCTTCCAGTAACTATTTTCAGTTATAGAATGTGACTGTATTTCCATGGCAGTAAGTTTTTCTGTGTAACCCTTTTAATCATTTCAATGAGTACATTACATTCTATCATATGAATAGATCATTTCACTGATCTTAAATTTTAATCTTTTTATTGAACGTCCAGGTTTCCTTTCTGTTCTTGAACAAAATATGGATGGTAATTCCTATGCATATCTTCATTTTCTTGCTTAGTGAGTGTAGAAACAAGCTCTCTTGTTTACTGCTGCTTTCCCAGGAATTAACAAAGCATAGTTGACGTGCAGTATAATCAACATGAACTGAATGAATTAATGGCTTGGTTTTTTCCATAGGATTAGGGGTAGGACTTGGTGGTGAGGCAGATAGCCTGGTGATTCGGGTGGTTTTGCTATTTGTGGCAGGGACTAGAAGCTATCTAAGTTTGCTGATGCTGGAGGTTGCCTGGGAGAGAGGAAGAGGCACAGAACCGAAGTTAAATTCCTCAGATGTTCGCTGAACGCCTATTGTACACATAAGGGCAGGGAAGAAAATGCTTCCTCTCTTGCTTTGTTTTTCCAAAGCAGTCAGCCTTCTGCAGGAAACCAAGGCTTGAGGCCAGTTTCATGCCAGTGTTCCTTGTCCTGTTCACCCTCTTAAGGCCAGCAGTAAGTAGAGAAGAAAGGTAACGAGCCTACCAGATTTAAGTCTCTACCACTTACTGGCTCTGTGACGGTGAGTTCCCTAACCTCTTGAGCCCTGTTCTTACCTCTGCAATATAGGGGTGGTAGGAATACCTAATAAGAATAGTTGTTGTACCTTTCAGGGAGTAAGAGATTAATAAGCGTTATCTATTGCTAGCTAATATTATCATGGATCCAGGAAGCTTTCATAGGTTACCTTTCATCCTTTTCTATGAGAGAAAGCGACTGTAAGCCCCAGACAAACAGCTCTACTGATGCATGTGTATATGTTGAGCTTCTAGAACACAATCATTTAATGAATTAGGGATCATCTGCAGCTGCATTGGTTGTACAGTAGCACTTTCTTTGATTGAGCAGGGAAATTTTTATTCTTGTTCGCCTAGCTTTTAAGTCATGCCTTCTCACTGCATAGATATTAAAAAATGACAGTGCTTGGCACCTTGGCAAGAAGGGTCACTATTTACCAACACCCCTAGCCTGACTCCTGCCCTCTTACAGTGGGAGAAAAGGTCTGTATGAGCTCGATGGGAAGCTGTTTCTGAGCTTGGGATTGGGAGAACAAGCTGCAAAATGTCAGTTGCGGGGTCCAGAATTTCAAAGCATGTTGCTCTTTCAAAATAGAATAAATTGTTCGTTTCTTCTTGGCTGACCACAGATGACTCAAAGATAACCCTAAAGCCTCGAAGGGAAAGGAAGGGAAGTGAGACCTGTTGCAGAATGAGCAGTATCATATATTACTGAAAGATATGGAGCTCTGACAAAAGATAGAGTTAAGGACCGGGTGCAGTGGCTCACGCCTGTAATCCCAGCACTTTGGGAGGCCGAGGTGGGTGGATCACCCGAGGTCAGAAGTTTAAGACCAGCCTCACCAACAAGGTGAAACCCCATCTCTACTAAAAATACAAAAATTAGCCAGGCATGGCGGTGCACGCCTATAATCCCAGCTACTCAGGAGGCCGAGGCAGGAGAATCACTTGAACCCAGGAGGCGGAGGTTGCAGTGAGCCACGATCACCAAGATCATACCATTGCAATCCAGCCCGGGTGACAGAGCAAGACTCTGTCCCATAAAGAAAAAAAAGAGAGAGAGAGTTAAAAGACAGAGAGTACTGTTTAAGAAAAATTATTGAATTACCCCCCAAAAGATTTTGTTTTTGGGTTTTTTGTTTGTTTTTTTGAGACGAAGTTTTGCTTTTGTTGCCCAGGCTGGAGTGCAGTGGTGTGATCTCAGCTCACTGCAACCTCCACCCTCTGGGTTCAAGTGATTCTCCTGCCTCAGTCTCCCAAGTAGCTGGGATTACAGGTGCCCACCACCACGTCCAGCTAATTTTTTTTTTTTAAGTAGAGACGGGGTTTCACCATGTTGGCCAGGCTTGTCTTGAACTCCTGACCTCAGGCGATCCACCCTCCTCAGCCTCCCAAAGTGCTGGAATTACAGATGTGAACCACCATGCCAAGCCGCAAATGATCTTTAAAATGGCATTTCTTAGAATCCCATCAAGTTCAAAGGTGTAGAGTTAGAAATGACAGAATATGCCTCAGGGACTTATCAGCCTGAGCAGAAGCTGCAGGCTCCTGGTGGTTGACAGAAGACCAGGTCATATGTTCAACTTGAATCTTGGTGAGGGGGCAGGTGACCATTCCTCTTTTAAATTTAAGAACCCATTGATAAAACAACTGTTAATGTGTTAAACACCCATCTGGGACTCACAAAAGAGAATCCAGGCATCTTCTCACCTAAATCTCTATTTGTCGATTGTAACAAAACAGGCCACCAGAGGTTGACCATCCCTAATCCAAACATCTGAAATTTGAAATGCACCAAAATCTGAAGCTCTGTGAGCACCGACATGACACCACACGTGAGAAATTCCACCCCTGACCTCTGACCTCCGGGGACAGGTCTCAGTCGAAACACAAAGTTCTTTCATATGCAAAATCATGAAAGATGTTGTTCATCTGTGAGGTCAATATCAACTTGATTTATAAACTTGAAGTTCCACACTTCAGATATTGACGTTGGAATGAGTGAAAAATAACTTTATTCAAATGTTTTTTTCATTGTACCCTAAAAACAAACAAACAAAAAAACTGACTCTTCTGCAAATTTTGGATACTGTTTAAGGCCTCAGAAAGTCTGGAGGGAGCCATAGTTTCCAAAGCCTGCTGGTAGCATCAGCCTAAGAGAGCAAGTGGCATGCACAAGTGACTGAATCAAGACCACAACGACGTATGGGGGAACTGGGCGGACAGCGTCAGGAATATTGGCAGGAACTTGAAAACCGCCAGGCTGGTTCCCACTGCAGTGTGCAATAGTCTTTCCTTTGCTTACGGCTATAGTTTGCTGCTCCCTAGGAGGAAGGCTCTCCTTCCCCTCTTCTCTCTTTATCCACCCTTCTGTGTGTCTCTTAGGGCAATGATGAGGGAAACCAGCCCCTCTGTAATCAAAATAACTCGATAACACATATATATTATAAATATTTAAAACACGGTTAACAAAAATATTTCTGACATTTTACTCCCTCAAGGGCATAGGTCCTTTGTTCAACAAATACTATGACTCCCTTTCTTCTGAATGTATATGTGAATCTCTTTTCAGACACATACCTCACTTTGTTTATTACCTTTGATTTCAAAATGTACTTTTGAGGCTGGTGTGGTGGCTCACGCCTGTAATCCCAGCAGTTTGGGAGCCAAGGCATGTGGATCACTTGAAGTCAGGAGTTTGAGACGAGTCTGGCCAACATGGTGAAACCCCATCTCTACTAAAAATACAAAAATTAGCCGGGCATGGGGGTGCACACATGTGGTCCCTGCACTCAGGAGGGTGAGACACAAGAATCGCTTGAACCCAGGAGGCGGAGGTTACAGTGAGCCAAGATCACACAACTGCACTCCAGCCTGGGCGACAGAGCGAGATTCCATCTTAAAAAAAAAAAAAAAAAAAGTGTGTTTGAATCTGGCCTCAAAATATGTACTAGAGTTTGTATTGTGTGTTTATAAACTTTTGAGTCCAAGGATTCTTTTCTTTGTAGACCGCAAAACAATTTCCAGAAAGGTGGTGAGGAGGAGGGCTTAGGTTATACTCAAAATAGAACACTTGTAAAAAGTGGTATGAATTCAGATGGAGCTGTTACCTGGCTGTCACCAGGCTGGAGGATGTCCAACTCATTTCTTCCTGAATGTAGTTTTTTTGTTTGTTTGTTTGTTTGGGGGAATGGGAAAAGCCATATTAAAAAGAAATTCACTAGCAGCAGGAGTGTGTACTAATGTAGATCTTCAGAAGATTTTAAAAGCTTACTTAACACCTTCATAAATCCAAAGCATGGAAGTGTGAACAAAAGCTGTATAAAGAGCTGCTGATTCCAGCTACTGTTCTTTTTTCAAGTCTCTGCTGTTACCAATACCTACCTGTGTTGTTCCATTTACATTACAAATTAGAAGGACGTTAATATGAGGCAGACCCTTGCTTGCCTAAATGGCAAGAGTGAGGGCAAGGGCAAAGCCAGTTGATGAGTCAAGTTGTTTATTATCACCTGCATTTACTCATTCATTCATTTACTCAACACTGACAGATTGCTTTTTGTGGGCCAGACCCCATGCCCAGTGCCATATAAATAAAGTTCCGTGGGGTGAGATAAGGAAACATTAAAATAAGTACCATATGGCAAGCAAAATAATGGAAGGATATGTAAGAGAAGTACAGAGAAAAGACAGCTTAATTCTACTTGGGAGAAATAGCTCAAAGACGATTTCTGGGAACTTCAGCTGCTATTAAAGAATGAAGATGTTTTTCATTGGGTTTTAGAGGGAAGGAAGGAAGAGACTCTAGGCAGAGACGAGAGCAAGCCCAGGTCCACAGAGACACGATTCAGTATGGCACACTTATGAAATTTCAGCTGTCGCTGGAACACAGCTTGCAAGGGAGAGAGCAGCAGCAGATGAGGCTAAAATTTCAGATAATATCCAGTTGGAAGTCAAAGTTGTTTTCGAAGCAATGGAAGCTGTAGAAGGATTACAAGTAGAGTATGCTCCAGTCAGATTTTCATTTGCAGGGATCAGTCTGGTGACAGTCTTGGGGTTGGATAAGAAGGAGAAGCAGCAGAGAGTTAATCAGTCATAATCCTTGTCAGAGAGGATGGGGCCCAAGCAAAGGCTGGGGCAGTGGGGATGGAGAGAATGTGTGTTCAGTAAATATTTAGAGGTAGCATCAGCAGGTTTCTAGCAGTAGATGGATGGTACCATAGGTAAAGGCAGAAAGTCGGGGTGACCTACAGCAGTCTCAGTTGCTGGCTTGTATTCATAGTAGGCCAGACTAGCGTTTCTCACACAGTTGTAGGGAGCTCTCACTTTGAATTTGTGATCGCGCTCATTGCCCATGTGTAGTATGTCACTTATGCCATATGCAACTCACTACAGGAGCCCATCAGTACTCAACCCGGTTATACCCTGCTCAACGAGATGAATCCACTCATGACACTTAGGTATCATTGTAGTAGCAACTATTATAAAAGCTGCTGCTTCTTCTTTTTTTTTTTTTTTTTTAGATGGAGTTTTGCTCTTGTTGCCCAGGCTGGAGTGCGATGGCATCATCTTGACTCACTGCAACCTGCGCCTCCCGGGCTCAAGGAATTCTGCCTCAGCTTCCTCAGTAGCTGGGATTACAGGCACCTGCCACCATGCCTGGCTAATTTTTGCATTTTTAGTAGAGATACGGTTTCACCATCTTGGCCAGGCTAGTCTTGAACTCCTGACCTCATGATCCACCCACCTCAGCTTCCCAAAGTGTTGGCATTACAGGCGTAAGCCACCGTGCCCAGCCTATAAAAGCTTTTTAATGCTTACTCTCAAATTACTATGCTTCTCCTGTGGTGGACTAGTAATAAAGTGCTCATGAATCAGCACCAATTCATGAACTATTCTTTGAGTAGCTAGGTTATGATTTAAAAATACATTTAAAATAGTCCCCAAATCTCAATGGCTTAACACAAGGAAAGTCTGTTCCTCACTCACTGCTCACTTAACTGTCTGCACCTGGTTGATGAGTGGTTCTCCTCCACATGGTGACTCAGAGACCCAGGCTCCTTGCACATTCTGGTCCACCATCCTCTAGGGCCTTCTCTCAGACTAGATCCGTCTGCCAAAAAAGAAAAGAATATGGAGAAGAAACATTAGCTTTTTAAAAACTGTAGCTTAGAATGGCTCACATCACTTCCACCCACACTTTGTGGGTTAGAACTCAGTTGCATGACCACAGCTAATTGCAGAGGAGACTGGGAAATGTAGTCCAGTATAATACCCAGGACGAAGAGGAAGTGAACTCAGGGGTTGGGAGACAGTCCACAGACTCTGACTCAAGAATATTCTAGATGACACTCAGAATGACGCTGTAACAAACCACATAATTCCTTCCAGAGAGTATGTTCAGCCAGGGATGTGGTGAGGCCAAAGACAAACTCCTCAGAGGAGCTCAAGACTTCCCACAGTCCTGAACCTCAGCATCTCTCACAGCTTTGTTTTAGTTAGGGACAGTTCAGATACAAGTGAAGGCACATCTATGGCCTCTGCACAAGGCATATGTGCAGTTAATTAAACATGCAGGGGATGCCACATGCATATGCATGGACACTCAGAGGTTGTTTATTACCTTTGGTTTCAAAATATGTTTGAGGCTGGCACAGCAGGAATAGATGCCCTTTAAGCCCAAAGATTTACAACCTTCATATCTCTACATACAGCTGTTACTTCTTGGCTTTATTTGCCAGTGTTTCGAGTCAAAAGCATACCTTTTGGGGGTGGGTCAAGTTCATTGTCCTTACAAGACAAACTAGGGGCTTGGAGAGAGAAACAAGATCATGTACAGCAAAGGCTGAGCCTCTAAAACATTCAATGTGGATTTAGACTTACTTGTTACCCACTTATTCACTGACCAAATAGCCTCTTAGCTCATTCGTTTTAATTGCTACAGCTAAATCATTCACATTTCACAGAAAATGTGATGAGCGTGATTTAAAATGTCAACCAAATAAAGAAATGTAAAAATGTCACCACCACTCTCTGAGTCCTCTTTATGGCCTTTCCCAATTCAACAACTAGTTTCCTTTACTACCTTTCCATTTTCTCTGTGATTCCCTAAAAATGGAATTGAGGCAAACGTTTTTAAGGACCACTGAGTTAAATTGCAGACACTTAAAGAAAAAGTTGACAGCCTCTTCAGAAAACACCTCCTTGTGCCACTATGTGACAAGGCATTAAATATTTTAATACAATTGGGGCTGGCACAGTGGCTCACACTTGTGATCCCAGCATTTTGGGAGGCTGAGGCAGGTGCTTCACTTGAGCTCAGGAGTTCAAGACCAGCCTGGGCAAAAAAAGCGAGACTCCCATCTCTACAGAAAAATACAAAACCATTAGCCAGGCATGGTGGTGCATTCCTATAATCTCAATGACTCAGGAGGCTGTTGTGGGAGGATGGCTTGAGCCTGGGAGGCAGAGGTTGCAGTGAACCAAGATTGTGTCACTGCACTCCAGCCTGAGCAACAGAGCCAGACCCTGTCAAAAAAAGGAAGGAGGAGGAGGAGAGAAAGTAGAAGGAGGGGAAGAAGGTAGTCTTTTGTAGAGGTGTGGTGTTGGAGTCCCTATTTGAGCTTCACCATCTTCAAACTCTGTGATGTGGGCAAGGGACTGAATCCGAGCCTGGGCTTCCTCTTCTGTGAGATCTGGGCAACCTCACAGCGTTGTTGTCTTCAGTCACATGTGATACATGTATATAGCATACACTCAATGAATGGTGGCTCTACTATTGCGGTGGTGGTTTGTGCCCATCCAGAGAGAGACTTGAGAAGCCGAACTCCAGTCTTCAATTGTGAGCATCACTGGGATCTACCATGGTCCGCTGTCCTCCACCCTCTATTCTGGGAAGGACAGGGAGGAAGCAGAGCATAATTACTGCCTTGCTGCGTGGCAGGGCATATCCATTTGCTGGGAATGCCAAGCAAAGCACCACAAACTGGGTGGCTTAAAACAGTAAACTTAGTCTCTCACAGTCCTAGAGGCAAGAAGTCTGAAAGGAAGATGTTGGCAGGGTGGGTTCCTTCTGGAGATTCTGAGGGGGAATCTGCTTCCTTCTCACCCACCTTCTAGGGGTTGCTGGCATTCCATGGCATTCCTTGGTAGGCATGCAGCTGCATCAGCCCAAGGTCTGCCTCCATCTTCACGTCTTCTTCCTTGTGCATGTCTGTGTCTGCTTTCTCTTTTTCTAAGAACATCTGTCTTTGAATTCCATTTCACATTCTAATCTGTTGTGAATTGATATGGTTTGGCTGTGTCCCCACCCAAATCTCATGTTGAATTGTAATTCCCATAATCCCCACATGTCATGGGAGGAGCCCAGTGGAAGGTGATTAAATCGTGGGGGGCAGCTACCTCCATGCTGTTCTCATGATAGTGAGCGAGTTCTCATGATATCTGATGATTTTATAAGGAGCTTTCCCCCGCTTTGCTTTGCACTTCTCCTTGCTGTTCTCATGTGAAGAGGGACATGTTTGCTTTCCCTTCCACTGTAATTGTAAGTTTCCTGAGGCTTCCCCAGCCATGCAGAACTGTGAGTCCATGAAACCTCCTTCCTTTATAAATTAGCCAGTCTCAGGCATGCCTTTGTTAGCAGCATGAGAATGGACTAATACATGAACTCATCTTAAAATGATTATATCTGCAAAGACTTTCCAAATAAGGTCACACTCATAGGTCTGGGAGTTAGGACTTTAACACATCTTTGGGGACCATGATTCAAACCATAACACAAAGGACAGCAAAGAAGCAGGCATTCTTTCTCTTTGTGGTGTTTGATTTCCACAGTGCCCCAGAATCCCTCTCACCCAGTGTCTTGGCAAAGGTGTAGCGGGGACATGCGAGTATTTCGTGGAGAGAATCTAAGTTCAGTTAACCTGCTCTAAGCATCACTTGGGCCACTGCCCCATTGACAGCACAACAGTGCCTGGAAGCAGCCTGGATGAAAGCTTATCTTCCTCTTTTTGCCTTGAAAAGTTTCAGAGAGGAGCCTCGCGTTGTCCATGACTGCTTCCACATCTTCTTCCCTTTGTGCTCTGTCTTGCCTCCTGCACTGAGGGATAGTGGCAGGGACATAGAAAATTTTCTTCAAGAAATGCACTTCCAACACTGCCCCATGCAGCTAGCAGGAAGTTCTAGGACTCAATCATATGGGATCGTGATTGAAACCTGCTCGACCATCTGCGTGAATAGTCTGGCTTGAGATCAGGATGGGTAAGAGTAAGAGTTGATGGTGTTCATCAACACTCCAAGGTTAGCACACATTGCCACACTTTCATTCCTATATTTTCTTTTTGGTCGATAGGCTCGCCTATGTGGAAAGAAAAATATACAGGACATGAAGCATATAAAATTATTTGCATGCGTGAACAATCAAACATCATTTGAAAGTAATCAAATTGCTTTAATAAAGTTTTTCGAGTCTGAATTGTGAGCACATTGTGAGGGCCTGGGATGATGAACAGGTGCTTGCAGCAGATTTTAAATTTTGTCAGGATCAGCAATGACCCCAAAGCCTGTGACAATCACCCTCACTGACAAGTTGTCTTAAAAGATATACAGAAATAAGGGGCTCAACTTCCCAAATTAATCGTGTATACCCATTTTCATTGCTGTTAACATGATCTCTTCTTGCAGATAATCAAAGGAAAGTAGGCCATGGTGTCTGCATTACTGATTTGTTGAACTGGTACGGGGTTATTCAGCCTTTCTTTGTAATTATGAGGTGAGAATAAAAGGCGATAGAGCACAGGTTTTTCTGGAAACAGCAATGCACTTGTATTTCCCATTCATATCTTACTGGGTTATTTTAAATTGTTCAGAGCCCTTAAGAGAGGGCACACTGACACCAAAACATTCGGACCAAGTGAAGACATAAACAATGCACTTTCTCTAACCATTGAGCCCAGTTAGACAACATCTGATGTAAAGCACAAGAATGAAGTCAGCCTGCAGAGGATTAGGGCTGCACAGCTGCAGGTTAAGCTTGCTTCAAAGGTCAGACTCAAAGACCAGGAGAAGACTAACAGGTGTGTCACGTCTGGTAGGTTAAAGGTCTTGCTTGCCGTAGATATAGCATGGGGAACAAGAGGGCCAAAGCTTTCGCTGAGACTTGTTAACTACAACAATGAGAGTTAAAAGTTGAGTTTTGATGTTGCTATACTTAGTTTATTCAAAGACGCGTCTTACTTAGTTTACTGTAGCACTCAGAGATCTTTAAGATAATAGTAATATGGCTATTATCATTTTTTTTTTTTTGAGACGGAGTTTCACTCTTGTTACCCAGGCTGGAGTGCAATGGCGCGATCTTGGCTCACTGCAACCTCCGCCTCCTGGGTTCAGGCAATTCTCCTGCCTCAGCCTCCTGAGTAGCTGGGATTACAGGCACGCGCCACCATGCCCAGCTAATGTTTTGTANCTCCTGGGTTCAGGCAATTCTCCTGCCTCAGCCTCCTGAGTAGCTGGGATTACAGGCACGCGCCACCATGCCCAGCTAATGTTTTGTATTTTTAGTAGAGATGGGGTTTCATCATATTGACCAGGATGGTCTCGATCTCTTGACCTTGTGATCCACCCGCCTCGGCCTCCCAAAGTGCTGGGATTACAGGCATGAGCCACCGCGTCCGGCCCGGCTATTATCTTAAAAGGCAGGTACCAACATGGATTCCAATCAAAAAAATTATTATATTAATGGAAAATACAGCAATTTTAACATACTTTAAATGTTAGATGTATTCTGTTTGTATGCCAAAATGAAATGTCTAAAAGAAGAATATAAAATCTGTGTTATTTTAGTTATAAAGGAAGCTGGGCTATTGTTGCTGTTACTGCTTTTGTATGATAAAACTTATAAGAAAATGAGACTATGATTTTTATAACAACACATAATAAAACATCTGGAAGCACAAAAATATTTCCCTTTAAAAAATATTATTTGAAAGTAAAAGACTGGAACTATTGTCTTAAAACTGAGATGTTTCCTCATTTGGTCTGATATATTACTGAAATTTATGGCTTTATCCTAAGGTGGAATTGACTAAAATTTAGCATGTAGAGAAAGTATAAAGATCTTTAAACAAGCATTTAAAACCTAGGCATGGCCGGGTGCGTTGGTTCATGCCTGTAATCCCAGCACTTTGGGAGGCTGAGGTAGGTGGATCACTTGAGGTCAGGAGTTCAAGACCAGACTCACCAATATGGTGAAACCCAGTCTCTACTAAAAATACAAAAATTAGCCGGGCATGGTGGTGCATACCTGTAATCCCAGCTACACGGGAGGCTGAGGCAGGAGAATCACTTGAACCCAGAAGGCGGAGGTTGCAGTGAGCAAAGACGGTGCCACTGCACTCCAGCCTGGGCAAGAGAGCAAGACTCCGTCTCAAAATAAATAAATGCATAAATAAATAAATAGATAGATAAAACCTAGGCACTGAGAAGTTTTCTAAAACATATATATTTGTTGTAACAAATATATGTGGATAGATAGTTAAGTGGTAGTTAACGAGGTGGAAGCCTTCCAAGGTGAGTTTTAACTATGTTAATTCATCATTGACTTCAACCTAACATGGGATATATAAGGATAAATTCTTTCCATTTATCTTATTCACCATGAGAATGCTTTCCTCTGTGGGACTGAATGGGTGACAGATTATCTTTCTTTGGCAGCCATAAAATACCAAATAGTACTTGAGATACGAGTATCCAGATCACAGAAGCATGCCACGTGGTCATTTCCGTTTTTCTTTTCTGTTTTGTAAATGGAAAATAACAGACTTGATAGTCCACGGTTCCACAGACCTCCACCCCACAGATGCTCTGCCAGATGTCTGGGAAAGCACATAACAGATAAACTACTTGCTTCTCAGGGGATGGCATCATTCTGATGTTCAGTGTTTTCCTTTGCTTTTGACCCTGGGTCTCTGGAGCATGGGCCAAGGGATCTAGTCCCAGCGTGACCCTATTTCAACCCCTGGATGCTGGGAGTGTCCCAGCTAGAGGTTTTGTGAATTACCATACCAGATGGTGAGGGTCATGGTTCTCCAACTGGGGCAGAGTTTTATTACTGCTAAATTAAAAACAGCGATTGACACAATAGGAGCTAACAAGAGATTTTCCCCTTCATTCCGGCCACTGTTAATTCTAGCAACTGTAGACATTAATTTCCTTAAATTAATTAGAATAGTTGGTTATGCAGGGTGGCACAGGGGGCAGTGGGTAGAGGCAGCAACAATGACAGAATTTTGTTGACTTCTTTGAGTCTTGGTAAGAAAACCCAATAAGAACACACTCTTATTGTATCCTAAAAACGGATTAGGCATCATGCTACCTAAAGAAACAAGAGTCTTCATGATAATTGTCTTACTGCTTCCTCGGGTTAAGAACATTGGGTTAAAGAAGTATTGCATTATAGCAATCATTTGTTGGAAAAGTACCAGCCTGATTTGGTGGGGGTAGGAGTGAGGGTGGGGACAGGCGGTTGATCCCAAATATGAAACCAGAGGTTTATTTATGAACCACACTAATTTTCTCAGTTTGGAGGTAGAGCCAGGAGTAGGTATACCTTCTGCTATGCTGCTAAGGTTATGCTCAGAGTGGACTTGTACTCATGACGTACGAGCGAAACACAGTAAACTTAAACGCTACCTTCCATTAGATTGCTGGCCAAAAATGACTAGAGATTCTGTGTCTCACTGCTCCCCCCCGGGGAGTACTGAGCATGCAAGGAAGGTTGGGGGCATGTCCACAAAGCCTGCAGGCAGATCTAGGGGACAAGCTGCGCTCCCACAAGTCTGGGTGGGCACCTGTCAGCAGCAGCTCTAACTGGGCGACTATGTTGTCACTTCAGTCAGCCCTGAAGACAGGGCCACCATGTTCTGTTTTTGGAGTCACATGTCACTGAGAATCCCCAAGCACAAGCAACCCACCAGTTCTTTCAAAATATATAGCTATACACCAAAAACATTCTTCACGTTTTAATGTATTACTTGCAACTAAATTCAAACTGCTGCCCTAAATTCGAATTGGATGGGCTGGCGTGATATTTTAGGCTCACCAGCTGGCTCAGGGTAGTCTGCAGACCAGAGGAAGGCAGGCTTGTTACAAAGCAGCATTATCTGAGAAAAATACAGACCCCAAAAGTGCTATGATTCTCATAGAGCTAATATCCAAAGTTTCCAGAGTTCCGGTGGACATTCCAAGATTACTGGGTTTCATGGCAAAACCAACTGAGGGTATACTTTCCCGGCTGTTTCTTGAGTACAACCTAAAAAATGCCATCCTACAGCCAAGCCTAACCCACCTCAGCCTAAGAGGCATAAAATGATTTCCTGATCAAACCTGTATTAATTCAGAAGCTTCTAGATTATTGAATATCAAGCTTGTCCAGCCCACGGCCCACAGGCCACACACATGCTGCTAAGGATGGCTTTGAATGTGGCCCAACAACAAATTCATAAGCTTTCTTAAAACATTATAAGATGTTTTTTGAAAATTTTTTTTCAGCTTATCAGCTATCGTTAGTGTTGCCGTATTTTACACGTGGCCCAAAACAATTCCAATGTGGGCCAGGGAAGAGGAAAGGTTGGACATGTCTGCTGTATTAATATATACATAGTGTGTGCTTAATGCCTGAATTCCTTCTCTAGAGACTGAAGAAAGCAGTAGGATAACTTGGAGAGAATTCTAAAAGTAGCAGGCATGGCTCTTCCACTGGCCCAGAGCTTGTCATGTGATCTTATGCAAATGCCTTAAAATCTCTGGACCTACTTCGCCAGTGTGTATGCACAGCGAGAAATTACATCTGGGTCTCTTAAGAACTGACTTATCTCTGAAACTGTAGAAATGTCTCATTGTGCCATAGCCCAGAACAATTGTTTAGTGTTCATTTTCAAATCCTAAATCGAGAAACATGATTGAGGTCCCTTTATGTGTTGAGTCAATATTTGCCTAGGAGAACTTCCACAGTAATATTTTAGAGGGATAGTGACTTTACGCGGAAATGCAGGACTCCTAAGTGTTTCATCACATTGCTGGTGTCTTTCACAAGACTGTTTCTTCTTCCTTTTACTGTTGAACATGAAAATGTCGTTAAAGATCACGTCAGCCACGAGACCACAAGTGTGAAGCAGAGTTGAATTTGCCTGCATGAGAATGGGTTAATGTCACCCCTCTAAAGTGAGTTGTTTCACTCTCTCCACAATTTACGGATAAATTTTGTAACTTTCATAAGCTAGTAGAAAGTAACCAGGTTTAACCAGTAATGGGAGATTAAAATATGCACATGTATGTTTATGCACATATGCAAATACATTTATGTATATATAAAGGTCATGCTAATTATCATCACAAGTTAAAGCAATGTCCCATATTCCACCCAAATAATGCTCTAAAAATAGAAGGCAAAACATATATAACATTTATAAGAAAGAAGCTTTTATGGGAAAAAGTTCTAAAACCACAAGATCTATTCAAATCAAGACTTTAAATACTTTTCTGAAATCTCTCCTACCTGTCTCATCTCAGACTTCAGTAAACCAGCTTTTTTTTTTACTGGTCTTATAACTTGAAAAATGATTTTGGCTTAAGCTTCCCAGGAACTTCTATCCTGAGAAGTTTCCCTACAGTGTCAATATTATGATGACAGTCTCGCATTGAGGAAGACTGCTCTAAGCAGGTCTAGAGAACTAGGGATTCTCCTGCCCCAATTCCACACAACCGCAGATGTTTTTCACGGGGGGGTGTGTGTGTGTGTGTTTCTCTCTCTTGTTTTAGCTTAACCAACCATATGTAGCAATGCCGACCATTTACTTACAATTCCAACATATCTAAGTATCATACAATAAATATATTTTAACCTGTTTTGTCACAGTAGCTCTAATACCAATCTTCAAGTTGTAGTCAGCATCGCCACATCTGTCACATTTGTTTTTGATATAAGTTCAATTTACTCATATGCCTATGAAATGGAATCATTTTTAGCATCTATAGTAGTATCATTTATCTGCTGTACAAATATGTTTGCAGCTTTTTGTATGTGCCAGCTACTTTTCTGAGCACTGGGTATTCAAAAAGCAAAACCAGAAAGAAATACAAATATATTGTGCTAAAGGTTGTCACAAGTCAGTTGTGCAGTAGAGGTAACCCGACTCCCTGAGGCTCACTTTGTAAGTGATAAAATTGTCACTCAGTTCCCCATTATGTCTGAACCAATCCCAGTCCTTGTGACAGGGGCAGCTGATCGAATCATATATTCACTGCTACACAGTATCAGAAATGCATCTGTCTTTGGTAAAGACTAGCCTATCATTCTTGTGCCATTAGATATCACCGCCATACTTGTTGTCCTGAACAGCGTACTAATGGAACAGCAAGACTGTGCCCTTCCCCTCCTGAAAGATGTCATCCAAGCAAATCAAGAAGTTGCCTTCAAACACCTGGATGTGGCCATTCTCTTGGGCTCTGTGCCAAGAAGGAAAGGTGGAGAGAGAAAAGATTTACTGAAAATGTAAAAATCTTCAAACGGCCGGGTGCAGCCTTGGAGAAATATGACAAGAAGTTCGTTAAGGTTATTGTTATGGGAAACCCAGCCAATACCAACTGCCTGACTGCCTCCAGTTTGGCTCCAACCGTCTTCAAGGAAAATTTCAATTGCCTGACTTGTTTGGATTGCAACCAAACTAAAACTCAAATTACTCTTAAACCTGGTGTGACTGCTGACAATGTAAAGAATATTGTTACCTGGGGAAATCATTTCTTGACTCAGTATCCAGATGTCAACCAAGCCAAGGTAGTTGTTTTGAAGCTCAGAAAGATGACAGCCGGCCCCAGGGAGAATTCACAGCTGTGCAGCAGTATGGTGCTGCTGTCATCGAGGCTCGAAAATCATCCAGGGTGATGCCCACTGCAAGAGCCATCGCCAACTACATCAGAGGAGTCTGGCGTGGAGCCCCATAGGGAGAGTCTGTGTCCACGGAGGTTATCTCTGATAGTAGCGCCTATGGTATTCCCGATCATCATTCTACTCATTCTCTGCTGTATTCAAGAATAAAACCTGGAAGTTTGTTGAAGCTCTCTCTTTTAATGATTCCTCGTGTAAGAAGATGGATCTTACTGCAAAGGAACTGGCAGGGAAAACAAAGGAATTGCTTTAGAATTGCTTTCCTCTGTCTGACTATAAATCATTTTGATGTTACTAAGTGCCCCAATGCTGAAGAATCAAAATGTCGTGTTCGCCACTAGTACTAAATAATAATACTGCTATGTGTAAATTACTTGTGAAAAACAACACGTTTTGAAGATGATGTGCTTCTTGGTACAGACTTGAGTAATAGTTTATCATCATTCCGTTAATCCTGCATTCTAAATAAAACTTTATATTCAAATAAAAATAATAAAGGCAGTCTCAGGTTCCACTCTATCTGATAGACACTCATCCCAACTAGATTTTGCTTCTTCCCATTTCTTTCTGAAATAGATCCTAAAATGTATACAATCCAAGCAATGTATGCAGTTCTGCCCACATCTTCTTACCAGTCCAGGCTACTTTAAAAATCTGCAAACAGTGTTTGTGTGTGTATAAGCAATATCAAATTTATCACCATAATTCCAATGTGCAAAAAATGAAACATTTTCTTTAATTGGCTTTATCTTGCTCTTGTTCTCTAAAATGTTTCATTTTTGACAACTAAAAATTAACAAATTATTTTAACACACTGTGCAGAGTTGGCATGGCAGGTCTGAGATTGCTGTCTTTAGAAAGGCCTGCTTGCAAAGTTGGTCCTTGGCTGGCATCCAGGAATTTGGATTTGGGGAGGGTTCCCGCCATTCCCAGAACTGATAAGGACTCACTGTGCCTAAACTGTACAAACAATATGGTTTCGGCAAAACACCTGCTTTCCTTCTGGGGGTCTGGAATTTGGGTATGTGCTGGGCAGTGGTATCTAATGACCAGCCCCCAGTAAAAACCATAGGTCCTAAGCCTCTAGTGAGCTTCCCTGGCAAGCAACTTCAGACCTCTGGTCACAACTTACTGCTGGAGGAATTGAGTGTGTCCTGTGTGATTCCAGTGGGAAAGGATCCTTGGAAGCTTGTGTCTGACTTGCCTGGACTTCGCCACGTGTCTTTTCCCTTGCTGCTTGTGCCTGGCCTCCTCCCGCTGTAACAAATCTTAGCCATGGGTACGACTCTATGTTGGGTCCTGTGAGTTCCCCTGGTAAAGCCCCGAACCTGGGGGTGATTTGGGAGCCCGGGACACATGTTAATTATTGAGGTGTCCTATGCACCAAGCACTTTTCTAGGAGCTGAGGATATAGCAGTGAACACAACAAAAGTTCCTGCCCTGTGGATTTTACAGGCCTTGTGAGTGAGAGGGTGGAGGAGGAGAGGAAGGAGACAGGCCGTACAAAATAGATGAGTGCATTGTGTCATGTGCCTAGCGATGAGAAGAGCTGTGGAGGAAAATCAAGTCAGAAAGGAGGTAGGCAATGTTGGATTTAAGGCCTGCCACCTTAAACAGGGGAGTCTTAGAAGGCTGTGAGTTAGGATCTGAAGGAGAAGGGGTAGGAATATGTAGGCACAAAGGTTTCTTTTTTTTTCTTTCTTTCTTTTTGAGATGGAGACTCACTCTGTCGCCAGGCTGGAGTGCAGTGGCGCAATCTCAGCTCACTGTAACCTCCACCTCCTGGGTTCAAGCGATTCTCCTGCTTCAGCCTCCTGAGTAGCTGGGACTACAGGCATGCACCACCAAGCCCAGCTAATTTTTGTATTTTTAGTAGAGACGAGGTTTCACCATATTGATTGGGATGGTCTCGATCTCTTGACATCATGATCCGTCCGCCTCGGCCTTCCAAAGTGCTGGGATTACAGGCGTGAGCCACCGCGCCTGGCCTAAAATGGCTGCCATTAATTAATTTATTTATTTTAATTTTTATTTATTTATTTTGAGATGGAGTCTTGCTCTGTCACCCAGGCTGGAGTGCAATGGCGCAATCTTGGCTCACTGCAACCTCTGCCTCCCAGGTTCAAGCAATTCTCCTGCCTCAGCCTCCCGAGGAGCTGGGATTACAGGCACCTGTCACTACCCCCAGCTAATTTTTGTATTTTTTAGTAGAGATGAGGTTTCACCATGTTGGCCAGGCTGGTCTTGAACTCCTGGTCTCAGTTGATCCACCCACCTTGGCCTCCCAAAGTGTGGGGATTACAGGCAGAAGCCACCATGCCCAGTCCAGGGACAAGACTTTCTAAGCAAAGGGAGCAGCTGTTGCTACAGGCCCTGAGCTGCAAGTACGGTCAGTCCAGGAACAGCAAGAGGCCAGTGTGGCTGCAGGGCAGGGACCCGCGTGCCAGAGGGGTGGAAGATGAGACCCAAGAGTGCAGAGGGCCGGATCAGGTGGGGCCTTGCCAGCTTTCTGGTTTTTATTTTGAGTGAGGCAGGAAGTCATTAGAGGGCTGTGAGCAGAGACGTGACATTAAAAGATTTGTTTTTAAAAGTATCACTGTGGCTATTGCTGGAGAATACATTATAGGGTGGCAAAAGCAGAAGTAGGAAGGACAGTCAGGAGACTATTGTACTAACCTGGGACCCATGGGTCAATTAGATATTTGGTGGGGGAAAGAGAGGAGTCAGTGATGAATCCAGAGCTTCGAGCCTGAGCACTTGATGAAGTTGCTGTTTAGTTTGGGGAGACTGAGAAAGCAGCAGTTTTGATGGGGAAGAGGAAGAGAGAAATTGGATATTTTTTTTTTTTTAGAGGTGGAGTCTCAGTGCTGTCAGCCTACGGGAGTGCAGCGATGCAATCTTGGTTTATTGCAGCCTTGAACTCCTGGACTCAAGCAATCCTCCCACCTGAGCCTCCCAATATCTGGGACTACAGGCATGCACCACCGCACACACACCTGACTAATTTTTGTATTTTTTGTAGAGATGAGGGCTCTTTATGTTGCCCAGGCTGGTCTCGAACTGCTGGACTCAAGCAATCTTCCCGCCTTGGCCTCCTGAAGTGCTGGGATTACAGGCATGAGCCACTGCTCCCAGCGTGGAAATCCGGATTTTAGATGTGTTAACTTTGAGATGCTTGACAGTATAGTAAAACCACAGAGTTGATATTTCTATTTTGTAGATGAGGAAACTGAGGCACAAGGAGGTTAAATGATTTGCTCAGGACCACACATCGGAGAAGGTTTCACATCTTCAGTCTGGATTCAGCATGTACCCTCTCAACCCTCCACCATACTGGACTTGCAATCTTCTAAGCTAAAATGACTTCCCATGATGCAATAATAGATACACATTAATAACAAATTTGTACAGCTTATTCAAATAATATTAATATAATAACGAATATTTGTAAATATTGTTTATTTGCAGTTTGTTAGCATATGAATGTCTACTAAGTATTCAATCAAGTCCAGTTTTCCCCAGGAAGCTGTCGATTAGGAACGGAAGGTTCAAGACCATGCATTGCCATTTGATATTGTTGTCCCACCTGTAATTAATAAATGATAACCTAAAGGTACAATAAAGAGAACAGAGAAAAGAAAAAGGGGAAAAGATATTGCTTAAAACCCTAGGAAGACTCCCACACTATAAAAGTACGTATGCACAAGGTGATTCTTTGCAGTGTTATCTGTAATTGCAAAGTATGGGAAATGCCCTAAATGCCTGAATAGAAAAGTGGTCAGACTATAGTATGTCCACACAATGGAGAATAATGCAACTGTAAAAAAGAGAGTGAGGCCAGGCACAGTGGCTCATAACTGTAATCCCAGCACTTTGAGAGGCAGAGGTGGGCGGATCCTGAGGTCAGGAGTTCAAGACAAGCCTGGCCAACATCATGAAACTCTGTCTCTACTAAAAGTACAAAAAAATTAGCCAGGCGTGGTGGTGGGCACCTGTAATCCCAGCTACTTGGGAGGCTGAGACAGGAGAATCTCTTGAACCTGGGAGGCAGAGGTTGTAGAAAGCCGAGATCGTGCCACTGCACTCCAGCCTGGGCAACAGTGCGAGACTACGTCTCAAAAATAAATACATAAATATAAAAAATGTAAAGAGAATGAAGCGATCTGTATGATCTGATAGTGATTTCCAAGATATATTGTTTAGTTTTTCTAAAAAAACCCAAAACAATGACCTATAGTATGCTCCTTTTTGTGCAGGAAAGAAGGGAATTTATATACATGTGAATATACTTACTTTTTCAAAAAGGCCAAGCATGAAAGATATTAGTTACCCACTACAACAGTATGAAAGAAAGGAGGGGGTACCATCACTTTTCTGAGTATATCTTTTTATATAATTTTGATATTTGATCCAGGTAAATGTTTTACATATTTTCAAAATAATAATAACAATAAAATCAACAGGGAAAGCCCTAAAATGGAAAGTACCTAAAAACAAACCTAGTGCATTTCAAATGAATAACCAGTCACACTGGTGGTATTTCAATTACATACTTAGACTAAAGGTAAAAAGAGCTCTAAATAAATATTAAACTCTAGTTATAGGTCTTTTGAAGTGGAGTGACTGAGCAATTCTAAAACTGTTTTCAGTGAGTTTTAGGATTTAGCCTAGATAGACAATGAGTTCCAGGTCTCACTATCAGAAACAGTAGCTACAGGCCCGGTGCCACGGCTCATGCTTGTAATCCTAGTGCATTGGGAGGCCAAGGTAGGCAGATCACTTGAGACCAGGAGTTTGAAAGCAGCCTGGCCAACATGGTGAAAACCTGTCTCTACTAAAAGTACAGAAATTAGCCAAGTGCTGTGGCACACACCTGCAATCCCAGCTACTCAGGTGGCTGAGGCATGAGAATCGCTTGAACCTGGGAAGTGGAGGTTGCAGTGAGCCAAGATCATGGCACTGCACTCCAGCCTGGGTGACAGAGTGCGACTCTGTCAAAAAAAAGAGAGAGAGAGAGATAGAAAAAAAAAGAGAAAGAAAAAAGAAAGAAAGAAGAAAGAAAGAAAGAAAGAAGGAAGGAAGGAGAAAGAAAGAAGAAAGAAGAAAGAAAAAAAGAAAGAAAGAAAAGAAAGAAGAAAGAAAGAAAAAGAAAGAAAGAGAAAGAAAGAAAGAAAGAAAGAAAGAAAGAAAGAAAGAAAGAAAGAAAGAAAGAAAGAAAGAAAGGAAAAGAAAGAGTAGCTACAAATATGGAAAAGTAAAATTATAAAACAAACCTTGTGATGTTGAATTGGAATTGGAAATATCACTATAAACTCCTGGTTTTTTTGACAGGTAGATAGATTTATGGATGGATGGATGGATGGATGGATGAATGGATGGATGGATGGATGAATGGATGGATGGATGGCAGACACTGATAGAGATAAGCATGTGTATGGATGTGTCATGAGTAATCCCTGATGCCCAGTCTTTTCAGGACTGAAGGATTTATTACCAAAAATGCTAGAAACATTGTTAACTAAACAGCTCTCAGCTGCCAGCCATTTTTGGAATTGCCTTAGCTGAAGTGAGCCACCTCACCCAACTTCACAAATCCTTCTTGGGGAGGCTCATATTCAATGACTGATTAACTCAGGGGTCTGAAAGCCTAAATCCCTCATCCCAACTCAGAACAATTCTGAAGGAACATCCAGCCTCAGTGCTCCCATGGGGTCAGCTGAGGTTTTTGTGGAGACTACATCACAGCCTATCTTCTCCCTATGCCCAATCCTGCTTCCTTTCCTTGCATTTCATAGTAGTTCATCCCTAGAGCACTCCCTAACAAATGTTCTGCTCACTAATTTCTGTCTGAGTTCAATTCTCAGAGAACCCTTCCTCTAAAATGCATGTCTCAGTGCGCGCGCACACACACACACACACACACACACACACACACACTCACATCTTAGCTCCTTCTGCTGAAAGGGCCTAGAAGCAATGACACTCCTGTAGCAATGAGAACTCCTAGTGCTCAAATATTAATTTCTAAGCATTATTCCCAATTAGCAGGGTGTGGTGGTGTGCACTTGTGGTCCCAGACACCTGGAAGGCTGAGGTGGTAGAACCACTTGAGCCTGGGAGGCTGAGGCTGCAGTGGGCCAAGATCACATCGCTGCCATCCAACCTAGGTGACAGAGTGAGAGACCTTTCTCAAAAACAAAACAACCATTATTCCCCACTAACAGGAACTAGGGCCCCTTGGAGAAATGGCTGATTCCAGGGTTGGAAAAGAGAAAATAAAAAATGATCCTGAAACACCTTGAACCAGAAGGTAAAGAGGTGTTCAAAGAAGGATGGGGCCATGTCAAAAGAAGACGGGAAATAGCTTGAAGGGCCAAATCTGGTACAATTTGAGCATCAAGATAATGACAGTAGCAAATTATAGGTCACTGAATAAAATAAGAATCCATGAGTCTATACTGTTATAAGTAAATAAACGAATGAATCAATGAGAAGGAAAAGCTCTCACTGCAGTAGAACACCAGCAAATACATCTAGAAGAAATAGTGAAGTGATAGTTACCACTTGACAAACCTCATAGTAATGATTGATTCGGGTAAGAACTATCAATGGATGCAGAGTTTTGGTGAGGTATAGAAAATAATCTATATTATGTAGTATCTGTCTCAAAGTATAGGTCTCAAGGTATCTCTCCACAAAATACTTATCAGTTACAAGGGGAGAAAATAGGTGGAGGGGAATGATACCCTTGCTGCGGGGAAACTGGGCAGACAGCATCTTAACTTAGTGATCCAAGTTAACATAACCCCGAATGGAATAAATTTACATCCTGCCTCCCGATATCATGCACTGAGAATACATCACTCTTGTGTACTCCTGCCAAAAATGTATAACCTCAATCTAATCTGAGGAAACATTAAGAACACCCGATTGGGAGGCATTCTACAAAATAGCTGGCCTGAATTTGTCAAAAATATCAATGTTATCAAGAACAGACTGAGAAACTATTCCAGATTAAAGGTGATTAAAGAGATTTGGCAATGTGTGATCCTGGAGTGGACTCTGGACTGAATTTTTTTTTCTTCCTCTATTTTACCTTATTTTCACTGTACAGGACATTACTGGGACAATTGACAAAATTGGAATCAAGTCTGTAGATCAGAAAATAGTATTTTTATTAGTGTTCATTTCCTGTTTTAATAAATTACACTGTGGTTATTTTAAGAGAAAGTCCTTGTTCTTAGGAAATACATTCTGAAGTATTTAGGAATACGACGGGATCATGTCTTCAATCTACTCTCAAATAGTATATAAAAAAATCACACACACACAGAATAATAAAGCAGACATGGTAACACGTTAACCATTGGAGAATCTGGATTAAGGGCATAGAGAACAACCTCTATAAAAGAATTCTTTGTACTATTCTTACAACTTTCTGCATATCTGAATTATTTCAAAATAAATAAATGTTTAAAACCTATAGAGGCAATTATTTTTTATTCTGGTAGAAATAAATAAAAGTTACCATCTTAACCATGTTTTGGTGTCCAGCTCAGTAATGTTCAGTATATTTCACATCATTGTGAAACAGAGCTCCAGAACTTTTTCATCTTGCAAAACTAAGACTCTGTACCCATTAACCAACAACTACCTTTTCCCCTCCCCCAGCCCCTGGCACCAACCCTACTTTTTATTTCTATACATTTGACTATTCTAGACACACCATATCAGTGGAATTGTACAGTATCTTTCTTTTCTGAGTGATTTATTTCATTTAACAAAAGTCCTCAGGATTCATACATGTTGTAGCATATGACAAGATTTTCTTCTTTTTTAAGGCTGAATAATATTCCATTGTAGACTGCATATTATCCATTCATCTGTAGATGAACATCTGGGTTGTATCCACCAGAGGCAACTTTTGGATATCTTACTTGATTGTGTACAAAATTGAAGATATTCACTACTAGGGAAAAAATAAAGCGCTAGAGAAAAAAATGTTTAAAAGTTTGGAGATGTATATTCACTAAGATGAAAAATTTAAACAAGCTGAATCAGAAAACTAAATAAGTATGCTAAACCAAATTTTCAGTATTCCACTGCTATACATAGATGCCATTTCAAAGTATATGCCATATAGGCTCTGATGCAACATCAAAAATATTTTCAAATATTATAATTGGAAAAGTAGAAGATTGTTATACTTACCAAATAATTACAACTGAAGGTGATGTCATAGTTTAGAATGTTGATATGTTTTTTAAAATGATTATAAAAATGATTTAGTATTTCATATAGCTTTTTAGAATATCTTTTACTTTAACATGGCAAAGGAAATACAGAAATTATTTTAATATATATTTCCATGCAGTCACTGTATAGATATTTTAAGTAATACGTTTAGTAATTCATTTAAAAGAGAGAAGGAAGTATCACTAGAGTTATTATTTGCATAAGTTTTGTGCAGGTGTCATTGAAATTTAATACTTTCTATGTGTCTATTTCATGTTTGTAAATATCTAACTTTGCTGCATATGGAGGCTGCATTGATAGTTTTATTTTTAAAATTAGAAATTATTACATTAACCTGGGAGAAACTACCTTAACCAAGCAATCAAGGTTGGCAATGCCATGTTTCCATCTTGTATCCCTTCATATGATGCAATGAGAATGTCACTTTGGCTCTGTGGGAATCTTACCCAAAACTTATTTGTTGAATGTTGCATGAGAAAACATCAGACAAACTCAAACTGAGAGAGAGTTTACAAAAATATCTGACCAGAACTCTTCAGAACTGTCAAGGACATAAAAAATGAGGAAATTCTGAGAAACTGTCACAGATCTGGGGTGACTAAGGATAACTGACAACTAACATGGTATCTTGGAGGAAATTCTGGAAGAGAAAAAGAACATTAGTAGGGAAACTAGTGAAATCCAAACGATGTCTATAGCTTCCTTAATAGTAATATACAATGTCAGTTTCTTAGTTTTGACAAATGTATGGCAGTTATAAGATGTTAAAATTAGAGGAAACTGGGCGAAGGGTATTTGAAAACTCTGTACTGCAGTAAATTTACAAATTATTCTAAAAGTAGAAGTTTAACAGATTCTATTAATATAAATTTATTCATAAGATTGCTAAAATCTAACTTGCTTTGAAAGTTGAACACTTATTCCCTCAAAAAAGTATTTAAAGTGCCGCCCTGTTATGTGTCAGTTCAGAAAGGACTAAGCCTGCTGAATACATTATTAAACAAAAGAACTCAGCTTATTATTAGCCTGGATGACATCCCATTTTCTACTTTTGAGACCAGAGGGGAGAAAATTTTTGAAAGCTTTGTTGGAAGTGGAGGAAACCAGATAATGAAACTGCAGACATAAAGTAGCAATCAGTGATGAGTCCATTCAAACATGGAGTTTTGAAGAATATTAATTATTATGAAGTTGGACAGATGACCCAGAAAATAACCTCTGATTGAGGAAAAAAGACTACACTACTTGGGGCCACATATAACAATCACAAAGATAAAATGCTTTACTTCTTCTCATCTGTATAACTTTAGATTATATTTAGAAAATTATATAATGTACAATTGAAGTCACAATCAGGAAGGTGGAGACTGAAAAAGGAAAGACTATTTTCTTCTGAAATAAAGTGATAAAATAGGAGAAGTAAATTCCAGGACTGGCATAATTAGAAGTATATAATTTTAAAACTCTGCATTTAATCTTAACGTCAGTATTTTTGGGGGCCAGGCATGCTGTGAGCTCTCACACCTATAATCCCAGCACTTTGGGAGGCCAAAGTGGATGGATCACCTGAGGTCAGGAGTTCAAGACCAGGCTGATCAATATGGTAAAACCCCGTCTCTACTAAAAATTCAAAAATTAGCCAGGCAAGGTGGCAGGTGCCTATAATTGCAGCTACACTGGAGACTGAGGCAGGAGAATCGCTTGAAGTTGGGAGGCAGGGGTTGCAGTGAGCCAAGATCACACCTCTGCACTCCAGCCTGGGCAACAGAGTGAGACTCTGTCTCAAAAATAAAAAAAAGAAAAATCTGTATTTTTAACTAAAAGAAATCATTTACCATAAGCCTGTTTTGCTAATACCTGAGAATACTTTTGTTGTGATTTTTAGGGTAAAAGTCTAACTAAGCCCACCAATAATGAAATTGCCAAAGTGCATTTAGTGACTTTTTAGTAGTTAGAGAGTAAAATGACATGTCATGTAGAAATCATCTCCTGTTTAGACCTGTAGTCCATACCTGATCATACACTGGTATGTACACTGAGCTGTATTTTCAATTCATAATCTAGAAGTTTCCTTGTGCTGTTTGGCTACTATATTACCTACTTGGATTATATTAGTAGCCAGAACCCTGCTAAATATGGGGTTGCCACGACAGGCTTACCTTGTGAGAGCTCAAAATAGGGGCTTATTTAGGACAGTTGTACTCAGCTCATTACAAAAATAAATCAGGTCCGACAATAACAACAAAAATGTGTCTCAGTCTAAATATTTTCTCACATATTCAGCGAAAAACTAAAGGGAAAAAATATAAATTTGAAACCAATAGAATTATGCTCCAAATGAAATAGAATAATTATAGTTTTGATGATGAATTTCAGAATACATACACTAGCCAAAAATGATTTTGATCATTCATCAAGTATGCTTCACTAAAGATGAACATACTAGTGGCAAATTCTTTCTTAGGTAGCAGTAAGAAATTGTGAAAATGACTTTGTGTATAACCTAATCTAATAGCCTCCTTTTGCCGGGCTCAGTGGCTCAAGCCTGTAATCCCAGCACTTTGGGAGGCAGAGGTGGGTGGATCACCTGAGGTCAGGAGTTCGAGACCAGCCTGACCAACATGGCAAAACCCTGTCTCTACTAAAAATACAACATTAGCTGAGTGTGGTGGTACATGCCTGTAATTTCAGCTACTCAGGAGGCTGAGACTGGAGAATTGCTTGAACCCGGGAGGCAGAGTTTGCAGTTAGCTGAGATCACACCATTGCACTTCAGCCTAGGCCACAAGAGCAAAACTTCATCTCAAAAAAAAAAAAAGAAGTAACAGCCTCCTTTTACTAATTGAGGAAAGTGAGTCCTAAGGAGTTGTAATCGTAGCCAGTATTTATTGTAGGCTTTCTAGGTGCCAAGGACTCTGCATAATTCCATTTAATCCTCACCAAAAGCAAACAAGCAGATTCCTCAAAGATGAGGAAACCAAGGCTAAGCCAGGGGAAAATCTTACACAAAATCATAAAGTGGCAGAAGTAGGACTCAGTCCTTGAACTGCAGGACCAAGGAGCATGGTTAATTTTCTGGAAAACTACATAACAGCTTTGTTACAAAGTCTTAAGTTTTCCTCAATTTAACGGAAATCATTTTAATAATCTAAAATATAATTAATTCAGGAGTTCTCTCCAAACTCCGATTTAGAGTTCAAGGAAGGGAAGTGGAGAAATAAGATGGAGAAATTGCAGTTGAGCTGCTCAGCATTAGGAAGCTGAGAAGCAACTAGAGCCCTGCTCTGCTCTGGAATTGCCCTATTCTGGAACAGAAAATCGGGGCACTGTACCCGCCTCTCTCTCTCTCTGAGCAGGCCTGGCTGTGATCAAACAGTGGGAAGACTTGGGAATTTGGCATTGGTTAGGAAAGAAATTCAGTTTTCACTGGAGATGTCTACCAAACACTTAGAGAACCATCAATACCAATGCTATACCAACTGCCAGAAGACATAAGCAAGAAAACTTCCCAGCTCATTCGATGAGGCCATCACTAGTATCCGGATATCAGACAAAGCATCCCTTTACCAAAACCAGACAAAGCCATTACAAGAAGAGAACTCTACACGAATATCATTCATGAACACAGATGCAAACGTGTCTTATGTAATATCCGATCAAATCCAGCAACACAGGAAAGAGCAGTAGGTCTGTTTGTGTTTGCTTTAAATTTTCATTTTTAATGATTTCTATGCCTTGTGCAATGTCTATAATCTTTCCTCTTTTCCTTTGTGCAGGCCAGAGAGGGAGGCAGCAGAGCTTACTTTAATAGCCAATGACACTTCCACAGCCGTCACGTGGAGTGGGCAGAAAGCACCCCATTTCCCGTATGACTCTTAGAACAGTGGTCCCAGCCTTTTTGGCACCAGGGACCGGTTTCATGGAAGACAATTTTTCTTTGGCAGCAGGATGGGGGTGAAGATGGTTTTGGGATGATTCAAGCGCATTACATTTATTGTGTACTTTATTTCTATTATTCTTATGTTGTAATATATAATGAAATTACACAACTTGCCATAATGTAGAATCAGTAGGAGCCCTAAGCTTGTTTTCCTGCAACTAGGCAGTCCCATCTGGGGGTGATGAGAGACAGTGACAGATCATGAAGCATTAGATGCTTATAAGGAGCACGAAACATAGATGCCTAGAATGCACAGCTCACAATAGGGTACACGCTCCTATAAGAATCTAATGCCACTGCTGATCTTACAGGAGGCGGAGCTCAGGCGGTAATGATAGCAATGAGGAGAGGCTGTAAATACAGATGAAGCTTCACGCTCACTAGCCTCACTAGCCTCGCTAGCACATTATTTTCACATTTGACATTATTTCACTTTCATTACGTTAGGTATGTTGATCTTCTGAACTTCAAGAAACAGAAATTTAAGTATTTCTCCCATTGTATATTAGGGAAAATATATATGCTTAATATTTCACTGATGCTTTTATGTATCTCATATCATTTAAATCAGAGAACAGGTATTACCCCCATTTTACAACTGAGAAAATTGAGTCTCTGGTTGCGACTTGGCCTTCATATGACTTGCAAGATCAGCATTAAAATCCACACATTAAAATTAAAGTGCACTTTTCTGGCCTATGAAGCCGAAGGTTTTGGCAACATTCACCGATCACATATGCATGTTGCCTGTGTGGATGTTGCATAAAGAACTTTGAGGCCGGGCACAGTGGCTCACACCTGTAATCCCAGCACTCTGGGAGGCCGAGGCAGACGGATCACAAGGTCAGGAGTTCAAGACCAGCCTGGCCAATATGGTGAAACTCCGTCTCCACTAAAAATACAAAAAATTTAGCTGGGTGTGGTAGTGCATGCCTGTAATCCCAGCTACTCAGGAGGCTGAGTCAGGACAATTGCTTGAACCTGAGAGGCAGAGGTTGCAGTGAGCAGAGATCATGTCATTGCACTCAACCTGGGCGACAGAGCGAGACTCCATCTCAAA
>NW_016107336.1:3122895-3173061 GCF_001604975.1 Cebus imitator
TCCCAGCTACTCGGGAGGCTGAGGTGGGGGAATCGCTTGAACCCGGGAAGCGGAGGCTGCAGTGAGCCGAGATCGCTTCCACTGCACTCCAGCCTGGGAGACAGAGTGAAACTCTTGTCTCAAACAACAACAAAAATTTCTTTTTGTAAACGCCTACCAACCAAAACAATCACGGCTAACATGAGTGTATATTTCCTTCTGCCTTATTTTTAGTATAAATTTGGTGTGCATTTAATGTTCTTGTAATAATATTCTGCTGGTTGTTAAAACTTCAATCAATGGTGAAGCAATGAGGGAGAGCAGGAGATAAGACATGAGCCTAGAGCCTCTGCCAGCTCCATCAGCACCTCGGGCAGGTTCTGTCTGCTCTCTGTTCTTTTCGTAGATGATTTTTGGTGAGTGGGGGAGGTTGTTGAGCCCCCAGCTGCTGATCCCTCCGAGGCCTGCTTGCTCTTGGGTAAAATACGGGTACAAAAGCTGACAGTGCTTTGAAGTAGGCACCCACTCCCTTATGGCTGAAGTATTTGAAAACATCTACACGGGACTCGCTTATGTGATGCTTCCATATTTTTCCTGCCATTGAGTCAATGTGACACTTCATTTTCCATTACCACAATAGTCTGGCAGCAGAGCTGCCAACATAACACAAACGGGAGAGCTGAGGGGCAGCAAGGCAACGTCCTCACCTGACCACACTCTCATTATTGGAGAAGGTAGAAAGGTTGTTGACACCAGAGGAATCAAACAGTCCCAGTGGATGAGGGATGGAAGAGTGAGCTCCTTTTGTAGTTTATTTCTTTTGGGGACAGCATCTACTGAAGGCTTGCATAGCTTTGAGAAACCTGCAATGTGAAGCAAAGGCCAAGGAGAAATGGCCAGCTCTTAACGAAGTTGACTTGCAACCTGTCTAATTGGAATTTGATGGGGGAAAAGAGTAGCACAGCAATTCAAGGTACAGGTCTCTAACCTCCTGTCCTTATGACCTTCAAATAAGATTCCAGGTCTGAAAGTCTCTTATATCACCACTAATTTAGATCTTGTCTAGAAAACAGCAAGAGTGTGTGAGGGACATCAAAGAGGAGGTCTGGCTTTTAATAAACCTTTTGCTCAACTTTTCAATGCATGTGTTACATTCTGCTATCTTTGCTTTTACCTTAAAAATGATTATTCGCAAGCCGAGGGATATCGTACAAGATCTTGTACTCTTCAAAATGCCAGTGTCATCAAAGAGAAAGAAAAGACTGATGAACTGTTACAGATGAAGGGAGGATAAAGAGCCTGACAGCTGAAAGCAACACATAATCCAGGAGATTTTCTTTTACTATAAAAGACATTAATGGAAGGCTGGGCAGGGTGGCTTACGCCTGTAATCCCAGCACTTTGGGAGGTCAAGGCGGGTGGATCATGAGGTCAGGAGTTCGAGACCAGCCTGGCCAATGTGGTGAAACCCCCATCTCTACTAAAAATACAAAAGTTAGTCAGGTGTGGTGGTACACGACTGTAATCCCAGCTACTCGGGAGGCTGAGGCAAGAGAATCTCTTGAACCCGGGAGGCAGAGGTTGCGGTGAGGTGAGATCACACCATTGCACTCCAGCCTGGGTGACAGAGCGAGACTCTGTCTCAAAAAAAAAAAAAAGACAATAATGGAACAATTGGTAAAATATGAATAAGGTCCAGATATTAGATAATAGCACAGTAATATGATAAAATGTTAACATCTGAGGACTCATATGAAACTATATGAAAAGTGTACTATTATTTTCTGAAGTCCAAATTCTTTCAGATAAAAATATAAATAATAAAAGCCTTTAACTGTTTAAAAAAAATGCTTAAGATGGTTAGGTGCAGTGGCTCACTCCTATAATGCTAGCATTTTGGGAGGCCTAGGCAGGTGGAGCTCGTGAGCTCAGGTGTTCAAGACCAGCCTGGGCAACATGGCAAAACCCTGTCTCTACAAAAACTATAAAAATTAGCCAGGTGTGGCGGCACACACCTGTAGTCCGAGCTACTTGGGAGGCTGAGAGGTGGGAATATTCCTTGAGCCTGGAAGGTGGAGGTTGCAGTGAGCCATGTTTGCCCTACAGCACTCCAGCCTGGATGACAGAGCAAGACCCTGACTCAAAAAGAAAAAAAAAAAAATCACACAAATATTGCAAGGCACCACTATAAATACATAGGATAGTTTCCAATTATTGATAATATGTGTTTTCATTTTCATGACATACTCTAAAATTCTAATGGCAAAATATAATTTTTCAGTTATAATAGGAACAATCTAATTGGCCTTACATTATGAACATCACCTGGAGCAGCACATCCCATCAGTCATCTGCTAGCAAGAATTGTCTCCTAAGAAAACTGATTTATGGCTAGGTGTGGTGGCTCATGCCTGTAATCCCAGCACTTTGGGAGGCTGAGGTGGGCAGATCATAAGGTCAAGAGATCGAGAGCATCCTAGCTAACACAGTGAAACCCCATCTCTACTAAAAATACAAAAAAAAAAAAAAAATAGCCGAGTGTGGTGGCACGTGCCTGTAGTCCCAGCTACTCGGGAGGCTGAGGCAGGAGAATCATTTGAACCCAGGAAGGGGAGGCTGCAGTGAGCCGAGATCGCACCACTGCACTCCAGCCTGTCTCAGAAAAAAAAAAAGAAGAAAACTGATTTACACAGCAGGACACCAAATGGATGACAAAGGCAGGTAACATAGGCAAGCAATTTAAAGGAATCGTATCATTTTTCCACTGTACATTTGAATATGGCTTTTCTTTTCTAAGTATTTTTGCCTCGTTATCTCTTTTTATACTTTGCATATATATACCATTTTTGGCTTGCCGTTTTTCAAGTAAACATTTTCACAGCTAGATGAGATTTTTTTAATATATATTTGAAGCTGGTTAAAAACAACTACAATCTGAGAAAGACCTCTTATTGACTAAACTGGAGCTTAAAAAGGGCGAGTTTTTCCAAGTGCCTCGAAATGTAAGCAATGCTTACTTTTAATCTATCACAATCCTAAGACCTTCCTTGGACAATCTACGAAAAATCAAAGTATCTTTGTCATAACAAGAATAGTGACATCCACCCAGGTAGAATCTTGATTTCATGAGTATGTATTTGACATAATTTATTACAGAAAAGTCAATTATAATTTTGTAATACATCTTTCTATCTAAATTAGATCCCAAGATCAAGAGATTTGGTGTTTGTCTTCCTTACATCTATCATTGGTAGTCAGACTCTGAGAACAAAGATTGTAAAATATAATGGAAAAGAGAAAAATAACCATGAATTTTAACTTTCATTATTCTGAAAAGGAGGTGGATTCAAATGTAAGGGGTTCTCATGCAGACAATTTCTCAGTTATTTGCATATTCTATTCCATCACCAAAACATGAAGAGAGTAGGCTCAGTAGTTTTTTGACAATGGATATAATTCAGATGACACTGTTATTCTGCCTATCACTTCCTCTTTTCTCCAAGATCATTTCTCCCTGCCCCAGACATGCTGACCTCAGAATGCTTCAAACCCTTCTGCATGGACACTTCCTCTTTTGGGAAGGCTTTTTGCACAGATACCCACCCACAGCACTCCGTCCGGCCCTCCATTGCCTGCTTACCGCCTTGCTTCTGTAACTTTCTTCATGAGCCTGCCATGGCCAGTATATCCAAAATTGCAAATCATGCCTCCCCACCTCCCCCTGTGCCCTCTGCCCCTTCTTGGCTTTGTTTTTCTGTTTAGCTGATAGGTATTCATGTGTAATGACACCTCTCTTCACCCCCAGGCCTGAGCGTGCCTTTCTGTAAAGGACAGAGGCATCAACAAGATTCATTGTGTGAGTTTAGTGGAGATGGCTGTTCCCAATATGAATGGCACCTTAGGGAGCCCCAACTTTCCAGAGAAAAAACAGCAACTGTTAGAAATGTTATAGATATACAAAAGGTATGTGAAATCAATCAGCAATGTAGGCTGTGAAAGTGACAGCTTTTGATCAACATAGTTTAGAAACTATGAGCGTTTTAGGATAAGGCGCATTCTCATTAAAGTTCAGTTACACCATCTCTGCCCCGCTTTTCTACTGCTACTGACATTTGCATAGTTTATGTTACTTGGTACGCAAATCTTACCCTCCTTCAGTTCTTCAGTGTTGTGTCCTTGCTGTGTTCTCTGAAATTGTGATGACTTGAAAATGATTTGAAAACAAAAGTTTCAAATCATTCATATCTAGCACCCTCTATCAACTGTTTTCCTCTCTTTCTCCACTCCTCCCCTCCTCTCTCACCTGGTTCAGAATTCATGGGCAAGACTGCATGGGAAGCCATGGGCATTCCAGGGTGAGGAGAAGGAGGTGGGTTCCTCCCTACCTACACTGATGTCTGGACCTCAGACCTACGTTTCCCTCTAAAACAGACATTTCTGTTCTCAAAGCTCAGGAACACAGCAAAGATTAGGTACAGGCTGTGAACATTTCTCAAACTGCCAAAAGCAAGGGATTCTGCTCTTCCTTGGGTCCAGATTTGCTGGAGAAGAGGAGTCCAAGCATGTGCTCTTGCATGGCTGATGGAAAGCTGGTGCCCACTAAGAGTTGGGGCAGATAGATATCTTGAAACCCAGAGAGCAAACCAAATCTCGCACTGACCTACCTAATTTTTGTGTAGTTGCCCTTGATAATTCCTTAGTCTTAGCTCTGGACAGAGGAAGGTGGGAATGGCCTCAGGCCCTCACTTGGGTCTGAGTTTTTTGTTTTTGTGTTTTGAGACAGATTCTCCCTCTGTCACCCAGGCTAACATCTAGTGGCACGATCTCAGCTCACTGCAAACTCCACCTCCCGGGTTCAAGCAATTATCTTGGCTCAGCCTCCCAAGTAGCTGAGCTTACAGGGGCCCACCACCATGCCAGGCTATTTTTTGTATTTTTAGTAGAGATGGGGTTTCACCATGTTGGCCAGGCTGGTCTTGAACTCCTGACTTCAGGTGATCCGCCCGCCTTGGCCTCCTAAAATGCTGGGATTACAGGGGGTCTGAGTTTTAAAGCAAGCGGAAACCACCCTCCCCACCCACCCCACAAGACCAGTGCAGAGGCACTAGTATTAAACAGTAATTCTAAGAGATTAAATTCTAGAGAATGGTGAAACGTCCACCTGCCCAAACTATACGGAATTGTTGCCTCTTATCTCTCATCTTGGAAGATCTGGTTGTTAATTTCGTTTAGGAAGACAGAAATTTTTTGTACTCTCACACATTTCACATCTCAATGCATTTTCTAAATCATGGACAAGTTCAAATGCATATCTATTGATGTTAACCTTGGAAAAGAACTGTCAACTCATCAACTGAGGTTGGGGCTTGAGTCGGAGCCTCAGGCAGATTGGTTGTCTGTTCTCTATTCTGTGGCTCCCAGCTGCATCCCTAGCATCAATTAGTACAACCTCATTCAAAAATGAGAATGATGGTGAACTCTGCTGTGAGTGGATCAGCACCTATGTATTGCTACCCTTAATAAGTAACTAAAAAACACGTGCCTATTAATCATTTCCATAAGTAAGAGATAGGCATCAAATATATTGTTGTTAAACAAAATGTACCAAGTTGGATATTTTCTCCCAGCTCAGAGCATCTCTCAGTGAAGACACAATACTTGTTTGGCATCTTTGACACACACCAAACAAGTAAACATATCACAAAATGTGACTTTTCGGGGCATCTGAGTAGTGAGAAGGAAGCCAAAAGTAAGAAAGGTTAGTAGTCCAGAGAAGAAAAGAAGAGAGCTGAGACGCAGTAATAGTTGGAATTAGTTTTGTGTGGTTGTTGTTCTTTCTGGTTGTAACTTTCCTAATATTCATAATAGCAGGTTTAGATTTGGAACTCTCCATCCACGTCTTGCTTGCTCTCTTAATATGTTTCTGGAAATTAACATGCAGTATTTGATAATAACACATCAATATTTAGAGCCCATCATATGCAAAATACAACAGTGAAACATCAATACTAAATAGAAATGTCTGATAAAATTATAGGTACTTCAGTTTTTGCCTTATACTTTTCTGTCTTTTCCAAGTATTCCACTATGAACAGTAACCTCCTAAGAGCCACTCTCAACTAGAAATTTTTTTAACTGCCCGGTAATTAAAACAATGCCATTTCAGATCTCCCAGAGTTTTTAACATGAGTGCTGCCTGTTCCTGCTTCATTCCTTCTTTTTCTCTTCAAACAGCCAGTTTCCAAAATGAGATGTTCTGCTTTGATGGCAGGCCAGGATCAAATTCAACTACTCCTGAATTTCACAAACCTAATGTTTCAAAGGAAAGATTTCAGCTCATTTGACACATTCTAACATACTTGTGCTTGATGAAGCATTACTTATGTGAATCATTAGCTTGAATAATGTGTGAAAGCAAAACGGCAGGTTTTTAGGCAGTCACCAATTGTTCTTCCCTCAGTGCTTCTACAAATGAATGTTGAGAGGCAAAGAGAAGGGTGTGGCGGTGATGAAGGCTGTCCTTCTCTGGAGACCCAGCACAGGGTTTCTGCCATGGTACATGCAGTGCTGAGAATGGAACGCAGATCCATCCAGATCAGACCTAGTGCTCAATCAGAAGGAAGATTTTGCAGCCAAATGATCATCACATCCCACAACTATGATCTAGTGCTCAGTCTTGAGTCCTAGGATGTGAGACAGAGAAAATCCATGGTGCTAAGGTATGTCTGAACAGCTAGGACCCCACTGGGCTAGCCAACTCTACGCCTAGTTAGGTTTTCTATTTTTAAATTCTATATTCATACAGCTGACCTTTTTTTTTTTTTTTTCACTATGCTGGTTAATTTTAATGCTATCTTTAAAAGATGAGAGCTAATTGAGAGAAAAAGAGAGCAGACACAGATAACTTGGGCATCTCAATCCAACATAGTTCCCACCCCGGGTGTTCAGAGTCTCTTATTTTGGAGTTAGACCCAGCTGGGGCTTGAAACTGGCTCCAGACGTTCAGTAGCATAAGCAGATGGTGGAATCCTCGAGGAAGTAATTCTACTGTGGGTTTTCTATTCCCTAACCAGGTCTTTGAGCATCACATACTTTCTCACCAGCTCACTCAGCCTCCTCATTCTGTAACTAACCAGTCTCTCCCTAGCTCTACTCAAGGAAGAAATTACAAAACAGAGGTCAGAGACAGAGACAAAGAAAAAGAAAGTAAGAAGAGAGAGCGGTCATAGTCCAACATATTCCATACATGCTAGTGGGAAGCCAGTATTTTCTTTTTTTTCTTTTTTTTTTTTTTTGCTTCCAGTCATAAGGATTTCTTACTGCGTACCCCTTCCACCCTCAAATGCCATTTCCTATTTTTAGCTTTGTTTTTGTTTTAAGAAATCCTTTTCTTCACTCTTATCTGGTGATTCTTAATTTCAAAACAATTGAAATCTTCACCAACCATCCTTTAGCAGAAGCACTGTCCGGGTTTGGATTAGAAATATCCCTGTCACAAGCGCAGTGGCTCATGCCTATAATCCCAACTCTTTGGGAGGCAGAGGCAGGAAGATACTTGAGCCCACAAATTCGAGACTAGCCTGAGCAACATAGCAAGACCCTATCTCTACAAAAAATACAAAAATTAGTCAGGTGTGGTGGCATCTGTGGTCCCAGGTACTCCGGAGGCTGACACGGGAAGACTGTTTGAGCCCAGGAGTTCAAGGCTGCAGTGTGCTATGTTCATATCACTTCCTGCCATCCAGCCTAGTGACAGACCAAGACCCTGTCTCGGAAAAAAAAATTATAATAAAAAAAATTCTTCTCAATCTTACACTTCCAACTATTTTGCAAGTGATGATTGCTAAAATAGGCCAGGCAAGGGGGCTCACGCCTATAATCCCAGCACTTTGAAAGGCGGGCGGATCACTCAAGGTCCAGAATTCGAGACCAGCTTGACCAACATGGCGAAACCCTGTCTCTACTGAAAATGCAAAAAATTAGCCAGGCGTGGCGTCAGGTGACTGTAATCCCAGCTATTCGGGAGGCTGAGGCAGGAGAATTGCTTGAACCTGGCAGGTGGAGGCTGCAGTGAGCCAAGCTCCGCCACTGCACTCCAGCCTGGGCAACAGGAACAATATTCTGTCTCAAAAAAAAAAAAAGTATTAAAAATGGTTTTTGTTTGCTTCTTTTTTGTTTTGTTTGAGAAGGGTCTCACTCCCATTGGCCAGGCTGGAATGCAGTGGTGAGATCACAACTGACTGAAGCCTGGACTTCCTGGGCTTAGATTTTTTTTAAAAAATGAAATCATACTTGCAACAAAAAAAAAATCCCTACTAAAACCAAAAATATGTTATTTTTAAGTAGTCCACGAAATGGGTATTTGGTCTGGGTTTTTGCTGGTTTTATTTTATTTTTTTCTTGGCCAACCAGTATTTCCCCATTCTACTCATTTACACGCCTGGTCCCATTGATTTTATGGGTTTCCAGTTAGGCAGCTTTGGTTTCTGTTGCTCATAAACAGAAATACTAACCAATACAACTGGTCTCCTTGTTCCCCCTCACCTGTACTTCCTGATCTGAAACTTATAGCAATTAAGCATAAATTAGGCAACAATAAACCGAATGCTATCTTCCAGGTTAATTCCCCGGGTTATTTGTAAACTGGAATTAAGGAAATGTGGCACCGCAGTTAATACAGGAAGGGACTATTTCAGCCCTCAATAGCATGAGGTGTATTCATAAGAGAGAAAGATGTGAGCGCACAAGTGTCCCTCTGCAACAGTGGGGGTTAAGACTTGGACAATTTACAGTTTTACTCAGTCAGCTTTAGCAAAGAACTGTATGTGGGAGGTCCCCTCCCTTTATTTAGCCTTGGGCTCTGCTATGGTACCTACTTGATCAGAAATAAATGCCACTAACAGGTCCTTGGGACTCGTGAAGGGGGATAGGGACAGGAAAAGTCATCATTAAGCAGTGACAGCTGACCTTATAGCTCTCCTTACGTACACAGGGACATTCAAATGCTTTTGTGAACATTATTATCTTTGCTATGCTTCCCAGCAATGCTGGGTGGAGACAGAGCAGATATTGCAGTCTCCATTTTACTGTTGACAACACCACCGAGCTTCAGACAGATGAAGTAAGTTTTCTCTCTCTTTTTCTTCTTTCTTTCTTTGATTTTTGTTGTTGTTGTTTAGACACAGGGTCTTCCTCTGTCTGTCACCTAGGCTAGAGTGCAGTGTAAGGATCACAGCACACTGCAGACTCCAACTCCCAGGCTCAAGTGATCCTCCCACCTCAGCCTCCAGCATAACTGGTACTACAGGCAGGCGCCACCATGCCGGGCTAAATTTTTGTATTTTTTGTAGAGATGGGGTTTCGCTATGTTGCCCAGGCTGGTCTCAAACTGCTGGAGTCAAGCGATCCTCCTGCCTCGGCCTCCCAATTTGCTGGGATTACAGGTGTGAGCCGCTGCGATGGCCCGAAGTTAAGTTTTGTAAGTTTCCATAGTTGAAACCCACATTTTCTGACTTTGCCTATAAAGATATCAAAAAGGTAGGCTATGTAATGTATTGGCAAAGAGGAACAAGTGGTAAAAGTGTGAAGAGTTGTAGACCTTCAATTATTAATATCTACTATTGCGATAATGCCACTTGTTAGGTCAGGAGACGAGCACCTTACCTTAAGACGAGGACATCTGGTTGCCTGGGAGAAGGGACAGGCAGGGTATCCGGTGCTGAATTAATGTTTAATGAATGAGCGAGAAAAGGCAGGAGACAGAATGAGCAACCTGAGAGAGGGCCTGGTACCCTGTAAGGCGTTTTGATTCAGCAGAGAGTAAGGAGAAGCCAACACTAGACCAAGACACCTGGCTCGCTGGTCAACAAACTTTTAGACTCAGATTTTGTTTTTCTCAGTGATGAGGTCTTAATAAGGAACAACGATTCCGCCTCCCAGCAACCCACTGTGGCTAATGCTGGTGGAAAACAGTTTCATCTAGGCTTTGGGTTGCTCCTTTTCCTTTTTGCTTTCACAACCGAAATGCGTGCTCGGAGTGATCCAAGATATCTGAAGAATGGTGGCAGCTTGGAGGTGTTTCATCACTGTAGATTCCAGACGGCAGAAAGGCGTCCCCGCCTAGCGCCCCAGGCGATCGCTCGCTCCGAGCAGCGTCGCCCAGCGGGCAGAGGCGGCGGGTGTGTTCCGGGCCTCCCTCCTTTACGCAGCACTCGGCGCCCGCAAGCTGCCACCTCCCGGGGCGGCCAGGGGAACTCAGCCGGCGCTGGGAGGCGGGGGCCGCGGCCTAGAGGCGCCGCTATTGGCTGACCGGGCAGCGGAGGAGGGGCGGGGAGGCCGTGATTGGCGGGGGCCGGAGCTGAGGGGGGCGGGGCCGCTATTTCAGCGGAGTCCCAGTCGCGGCGCTGGCAGTTGGGCTGCTGGAGTGCGGCGCCACCGCGGAGGACAGGGGGAGCCGGCGGGCGGCGGGCGAGGGGGTAGCGGGGACGCCAGCGGCAGCCGCGGGGCGCAGGACAGGGGCCCGCAGAGCTGCAGCCTTCGAAAGCCAGCCCTCTCCGAGCCCGGGGCTGGGTCCCAGCCGTGACAAGGCGGTAGCCCCGCGTACACCAAAGAGGAGGCGGCTGTGGCGGCAGCGGCAGCCCTAGCCATGCTGTGCTATGTGACGCGGCCGGACGCGGTGCTGATGGAGGTGGAGGTGGAGGCGAAAGCCAACGGCGAGGACTGCCTCAACCAGGTGAGGGCGAGGGGCAGGAGGGGGTTTCTGGCGGGTCCCGCGAGGCCGAGGGGCCTCACAGCGACGCCGGGCACATGGGCGCGCCGCCTACCAGGGGCCGGGAGGCACTGCGGCGGCGGCGGCGGCGGCGGCGGCGGCCGGGGGAAGCGCGTCCCCTCCTCTCCATGGACATGGGGCGCGCAGTCTCCTCCTGGCGCGCCTGGGGTGCGCGGAGGACGTGCGCAGCGGGTGCCAGCGGGGATCCACCCCCTATACCCCATCATCCCCCCAAACCCGCACTTTCCCGGAAGAAGGCGGCCCCGCACACCTGCCGCAGGTATGTGCGTGATGCCGCCTGTCGGGTCCCCGCGGCGCCTGGCAGTACCATCCGCGTGCCAGGATGGGATGGAGTGGCTCGAAGCAGTCCCCGACCCCAGGGGTCCTTGGCAGACAAGCCCGGCCCTTGTCTCACGCTGCTTGTCAGGCTGCTTCTCAAATGCACCATTCACCTACATCTCCGGGTTTGCGAGGGACACTGGAGGACTAGCTTTGGGTCATCTACTGCTCAGTTGTTTTTAAGCATGTGTTGTTTCCTTAAGAGTGAGGGAGATCGGTGCCAAATGGTGCATAGGTGGTATGGCAGTCGGCAAATGTGATCCCAGGGAAACTCTGTGCCTTCGACGCCTCTAGCTCTGAGATGTCTGGGAAACCGCTTGTGAAGCTTAGCTGACACTTGTGGCATGTTCCTTCAATGTGTTTGATTTTTGGAGTCCAGATGGTTAAAATTGCCTAGATAATAAGTCGCCAGAAATCAGCTGTGCAGAGTATGCTGCTGGAGGGAATTCCGGTGATTGGAACAAGAAGGAAAATACCCTGTAGTTTCCCCTCCTCATCCTTTTGGAAGGCTACTTTTGAGGACTCCTTTTTTTCTCTATTGCAATTGGTCATGCCCTGGATGTTAAAGGGAATTACGAGTCTCCGTATTACAGCTCGTGGTTTGATATCATTGGAGCCGTAGAACATTGTTTTTACCAGTTTAGATCAGGAATTATAACACCGTCGAACTTTGTGAAAAGTGCCAGCAATCTCAGTCTCAGGGAGCCGTTGATTTGCTTTGACATGTACCATTTGCTCATCCAGGCTGCATTCCTTTTTGTTTTAGGTGTGCAGGCGATTGGGAATCATAGAAGTTGATTATTTTGGACTGCAGTTTACGGGTAGCAAAGGTGAAAGTTTATGGCTAAACCTGAGAAACCGGATCTCCCAGCAGATGGATGGGCTAGCCCCTTACCGGCTTAAACTGAGAGTCAAGTTCTTCGTGGAGCCTCATCTCATCTTACAGGAGCAGACTAGGTAAAGTGAGCTAAAATAAACCAGTGTCAAATAGACCTTTGGTTCCCTTTAGAAGGGCCGCTGCATCTTCCCAGAGATACTCACAGGCAAGTTTGTTTTGATACAGAGTTCCATCTTAACACATTTTCCACCGCAGTCCTTTTGTTGAGGTGAAGAGGGAGCTACCTACTTGGCCTGAGTGGATTTTCCAGTCTTTCTTTTAGTTTTTCTTGTCTTTATAAACTTGATGCGTGAGCAGGGTTGAATTCTTACAAACGCTTAAGATAAGTGCTACCCGAGAAAAAAAGAAAAGAAAAACCATCCACCAGACTGATTTCCTGATAGCAGCATCTAGTGCCCGATAGTAACCTCTGCCTCAGCTGTGTTACTATAGGTCATTGTAGACTGTTCTAACAGAAAGCAGGAAACAGTTCCTCTTGGGTTACTTAAACTTGGTCAGTTTCTTCAGCCTAGTGTCAGATTACAGTGTGCAGCAGAGAGCTCTGTCTGACTTCAGGCAGAATTTTTTAAGTTTCTTGAAAATGTAATTTCATGAACTCTTCTAAGGCTGCTGTAACTGAATTCCATCCCACAGACATATCACACACGATTGGTGAGTTTAGACTGAATTTCTCTCTCTACATTGTAAAACACCACTGGCAGTGGTAGACAGCTGAAGCATGTGGTCTCATTTTTCAAACAAAATATGTTCTCCCCTGGACTGACTTTAATACTTTTCTCAAGAATGAACCAAACTAGGAAACTGATACTTAATATTTATTGCTGAAAGGCAAGAGACTTCGATCTTATAGTGGTATAGCAAAAAATTAAAAAGGAAAACACCTACTTTAAAGACATAGCTGACTTTGGATCTAAGTTTTAATGTTTTTCATAATTCTTTGGCTTAGAAATTTGCCATGCATGTGAAAAATGTGATTCTAAAAAGTTTAGGCAATGATGAATGAGCATTATTCTTTAAGAGTTTTTTATATGACATTTGCTTGTTTGTTTTACCAAATAACTGATAGAAACTCATTTTGAAATACTATTCATTTGAATTTGAAATCTCCACTTTGCCTTGTAATCGAGGTTTAAAGGTTGAGACAGATTCATGGAATTCTTGGTGCCCCTGAAAATATCTTGCAAAATATTCAAGTGATTGCCTGCTTAAGGATGTTTTAGCTGTCTGTATTAATCAGAATAGGTCTTTTAAAATTATTATTTAAAGCTGATTTGTGAAAGCTTTTCGCTTTACTGTCATAACTTGCAGTCAAGTACAAGAAAAGATATAACCCAACATGTTGGAATTTTCATTGTGTAGTCCTATTATGATTTTGTAATTATTTCAAGGCCTCTAGATGCACCCCAGTTTTGATGGCACAGACTTATTTTTTAAATCTTCAGAAGCTTGGAGTACCAAATAACTGCATTTAAACAATGGCTGCAATGAAAATAGCATAATACATTTAGTTTATGAATATATTCAGACTTTTTTTTTTTTTTTGAGACAGAGTCTTGCTCTGTCACCCAGACTGGAATGTAGTGGCACAGTCTCTGCTCACTGCAACCTCTGCCTCCCAGGTTCAAGCAATTCTCCTGCCTCAGCCCCCTGAGTAAGCGGGGATTTCAGGTGCCCACCACCACGCCTGACTAATTTTTGTAAGTAGAGATAGGGTTTCACCATATTGGCCAGGCTGGTCTCAAACTCTTGACCTTGTGACTACCCACCTCAGCCTCCCAAAGTGCTGGGATTATAGGTGTGAGCCACAGTGCCCAGTGTATTCAGACTTTATGATTTACTAGTAGATGACGTCTACCTGTGCTTTCCTGTAATTGGGTTAGTAGCTATTATCAAATCAATTTTATTCATGCAAGAAATAGAGACATTTTATGAATTAGAACTCGAATCAAATTTCCTGTCTTAGTTTCTCCTTTATTGACTCAATTGACTTGGACTCTCGAGATTCATAATAGTACTCAAAGAATGTACGTACCTAGTTCAACTAGGTAATTTTAATTCCTTTTTGAAGTTGTATTGAAAAGTCAGTGTGGCCTTCACTTTTAACTACTTTTAATATATTGGTGAATTTTACTTGGTTTTGTGGGGTTGGCTGAAATACATAACTGCCTTAAGTTTTCATAACTAGATAAAGTGATTTGTAATTAGCATTTGTACCTCTTAGGACATCAGAAGCTATACTGGGTCTCATTTACAATTAGCATTGTTCTTACATGCATGAAACTATAGAATAAAAATGCTTATGTTTATAAATGCTAGTAAATAAAGCTGGTTCATAAGCTTCTTTGATGTTTAATTATTTGTTGTAAAATACTTATATAAAGTGCCATGAATATACAATAGATCTGTCTATGTAGTGAGTAAATTTAGCTTTGACTATCCAGTTATGAGAGGTGATTTTTTTTTACTCTTTTCTGAATCATGAGGGTGCATGCAGTATACAGAAAGCGTCTAGACAGTTTATTAAGCAGTGCTGAAATATCCTGGCAGAGTTGTCCTCTGGGGATAATTAAGGTAGCCAAGTTGGGGAGGGCAGTTAACATATGAGTTCATATCAGACTGCGGGACCCTTGAGAGAATGATGATAGGCAGGAAGACCTGTGTGTCATAGGACAGCTCCAGGGAACCAGGCAGATGCCCCGTATTGTAGTTCCAGCTCTGCCACCAACTACCAGCCCTTCGCACTGCCACGGGCCCTGCTCTGCCTCCTACTTGAAAGCCCCTGAAGAGATGTTTTCTAAATTTCTCCTAGCAGTAACTTTTTTCATTGCTTTTGTGTCCTCTTTATATTATTTTCCTTAATGTTTTCCTAAATATATGTCTCTGAAAACAGAAAAAACACGTTGTGTCTGCTTAGATCAGTAGGTAGAACTCTGATGTGGCCTAGTTTTAGATTTGGTTTTTCTATCCAGATTATGCTTTGCTCCTGAATATGAACCTCAAATGGAAAAGGAGAGTCTTTTACTTTTCAGCTGGCATATTTCAGAGATGGAGACGGCAGGTATTTTCAGCAGATGTTTGCCATGCTATGGATTAAAATGAATAGTGAAACAAATTAATGTATTCTGGAAGCAGATCGGAAATAATAATCATCTTGGAAATTCTTGCCTTTCAAAGGCTTTGAGTTAACTGCAATTCCAACTGGATTTTGTCATCATTTCCCAAAGCAGAGATTAGAGAAATATATGCTTCATCTTCACAATGGTAGTTATACAAACCACTGCCAATAAAATCTGTATTTTTCCTGACATAGCCATGATTTAGCAGAGTTCTGTAGTCTTTGCTAGGAGATGCTTTGCCTAGGTAAGGCTCACCAACACATGGATTCTCTTTCCCAGGAAACAACCCCAGTCCAAGAGCTCTGTCCAAGAGACTAAACTCTCCCAAGAAATCATGCATCTTTCCTTTATAGCATTGAATGAGCTTATAATACTACTTATACTTATGTGACAATTAATTATCAGTCACTCTAATAACCTAAACTCTATTAAACAGGGAGCTGATCAACATTGTATCCCCAGAGTCTGATAAGTGTCTGTTGCATATTATTGAATCATAGAATTAACAACTTGGAAGTAAACAAAAATGGGGTTGACTGATACTACTAATATAAGTTTTCTTAATAGATATTGAGGTATTTTTCACTTTGCTTCTACAAACTGAAAAGCTGAGAGTATCTAAAAGAAACCTCACCACTAAAACAATGTTTTGAAGTGATTATTTTCTGTTTGAACTTAACTTAGAGCTTCTTCACATTCTTTTGCTTCCTTTCTTTCACCCTCTCTACCCCATCCCAGATCGTGTGTTTATTGTAGCTACTAGTTCTTCCCTAAAAGAAACTACTGCTTATCTGAGTCTTCTATGAAGGTCAGGTAGTTTTCAAGTTACAGCATCACTTTAACTGCAACCCATTTATAGTCCAAAGTGCATATTAACAAGCTATTTCCCTGTCTTCCAACAAAAATCTCTTTTAGACATGTGGAAATCTAGGAAAGATAGCATCATTGAAAAATCACAGAGCAAATGCCACATGCAAACCATAGGCAAATGGTAATTCCAAACCAATTCAGTACTCGGTCACACTGGTGCTAGCAATACCTGTAGATCATGTCCAAAGTCTTTCAAAACTGTCAGTGTTAGTAAAGATTTCTTACATAATTTACCTTTGTGTGATGCAGAGTAGCTAAGTTCTGTCTGGTGCTGTTGCAGTAGTAGTGATCTATTATAAAAGTGTCATTTATGTTCATCCTATCAACCATATGCCTGAGAGTAGAAATATATATATAATTATATATGTATGTATGTATTGTGTATATGTATATGTGTGTATATAATATATATGTGTGTGTATATAAGTGTGTGTGTGTGTGTGTGTGTATTTGCATGCCCAAACACAAAATAGGCCTTGTAAAGTAAAAAAGTTAAAAGCAGGAATGTAGTTATTTCCAAAGAAAGTACTAACTGAATTTTGAATTTCTGATTTAAATTTTTATTTTGCTAAGGCTATAGGATGTTTGTGTTATTACATGTATTTATTTCAGCCAAGGAATGCCTGTCTGGGTACCTTCATGCCCTTTTGGAATTTCTGGTATTTATGTATTTGTATGAAATATTCAAAGAAGGTTTTTAAAATGTCATTTAAAATTAAATGTGAGCATTTAGAAGGCACCTAGGGTCAGACTCAGGGAGACCAGTGTTGAGCAGCTGCAGGGACACTGGGTGTATTTCCTCTGAATGGTGTCCCAGTATGACCTGCTCCCAGCCCTCTTCTGTATCAGCCTCAGGACCTAGCAAGTAACTCAGGATGTGAAGGCAGTTAAAAAGGTGATGAGGGCCTGGCACAGTGGCTAATGCCTGTAATCCCAGCACTTTGGGAGGCCGAGGAAGGCGGATCACGAGGTCAACAGATCGAGACCATCCTGGCCAACATGGTGAAAATATTTTACTCTACTAAAATACAAAAATTAGCCGGGTGTGGTGGGGCGCACCTATAGTCCCAGCTGCTCGGGAGGGTGAAAAAGGAGAATTGCTTGAACTCGGGAGGCAGAGGTTGCAGTGAGCCAAGATCGCGCCACTGCGCTCCAACCTGGCACCTGGCAACAGAGCTAGATTGTCTGGAAAAAAAAAAAAAAAAATATATATGTATATATATATATATATATATATATATATATATATATACTTTTGCTCTGTAAAAGATCCTATTAAAAGGATGAAAAGACATGTTACAGAATTGAAGAAAATACCTGCAAACCACGAACTGACAAAGGATTAGTCTAGACTATAAAAAGAACTCTGAAAACTCTTCTAAAAAATAACGATAATAATCCAGTTAGAAAATGGGCAAAAGACATACACCTATTTTTAACCAAAGAGAATATGTAGATGGTAGATAAACACATGAAAGGTGTTCAATAGCTTTATCCATCATCAAAATGTAAATTAAAACCACACGGAGATATCACAACACACCTATCACTGGAATAGCAACACTAAAAAGTGACACCACTAAATGACATCCAAGGTACAAAAACACCAGATCCCTCATACGTTGCTAGTGGGAATGAAAAGTGCTATAGCAACTCTAGAAAAGTTTGTCAGTTCCATATAAAACTCAACATGCAACTGTCATACAACCCAGCAACTGCACTCCTGGGCATTTATCTTAGGGAAATGAAAACGTGTGTTCTCAAAAAACATCTGCACACACGTGTTCAAGGCAGCTTTACCTGCAATAGACAAAAACCGGAAACAATCTAGAAGAGTGTCAATGGGTGAATGGTTCAACAAAATGTACAGTACATCTACTCCTGGAATACCACTCAGCAATGAAAAGGAATGACCTGTTGAAACACACAGTACTTGGATAAATCTCAAGAGATTTATGCTAAGAGGGGAAAAAAAAAAGCCAATCCTTAAAGGCCACAGACTGTATGACTTCATTTATATAAGGTTCTTGAAATGACAACATTATAGAAATAGGAAACAATACAGAATAGGCATAGTGGTTGTCAGGGGTTAGGGAAGAGAAGACAGAGAGGTGGGCGTGGCTATAGAAGGGCAACAAGGGGAATCCCCTGGTGATGGGCATGCTCTGTTATCTTGACTGTATCAATGTCAGTATCCAGGTTGTGATATTGCCTTATAGTTTGGCAAGAAATTACCCTTAAGGGAAACTAAGTAATGGGTACATGGGAACTCTCTGTATTCTTTCTTTTTTTAAAATTTATTTTTGAGACAGGGTCTTGCTCTGTTGCCCAGGCTGGAGTATAGTAGTGCAAACATAGCTCACTTCAGCCTCAGTCTCCCAGGCTCAAGCAATCCTCCCACCTCAGCCCCTTGAGCAGTGAGGGCTACAGGCATGCACCACCACACCCAGCTAATCTTTTTCTTTGGTAGAGATGAGATCTCCCTATGTTGCCCAGGCTAATCTCCAACTCCAAGTCTGAAGCTATCCTCCCACCTTGGCCTCCCAAAGTGCTGGGCTTATAGGTGTCAGCCACTGTACTTGGCCTCTCTGTATTGTTTTTTTTAAACTGCATGTGAATCTACTAATATCTCAAAATAATAAGTTTAATTTCAAAGCTTAACATTTCATAGAAAACTATGGCTTTCTGAGTTCTTTCAAACTCAGAACACTGGGCTCATCTTCCCACAGGGCAGTCATCCTCTAGAGCTGATGGTAGCTGCCTTTTTAGACAGTAGGACAAGAACCACCCCCCAACCTCCCCAACCCCCGCCCCTGCCATCTGCCAGAGCACTCGCCACTCCCTGTTGTCTCACACCCAGCCTTTTAATGCAATTCTTGTTTCTGGCCTGCCCCTAAAGACCCTGGAGTTCAACACCTCTTCTTTTGACACTTGTTTTCCTGCTTGAGGAAAGAAGATTGCAGAGGCCAGGCGTGGTGGCTCGCGCCTGTAATCCCAGCACTTTGGGAGTCTGAGGCGGGCGAATCACGAGGTCAGGAATTCGAGACCAGCCTTACCAACGTGATGAAACCCCATCTCTACTAAAAATATAAAAAATTAGCTGGGCGTGGTGGCACACACCTGTAGTCCCAGCTACCTGGGAGGCTGAGGCAAGAGAATTGCTTGAACCGAGGAGGCGGAGGCTGCAGTGAGCCAAGATTGCTCCACTGCACTCCAGACTGGGCAACAGAGTGAGATTTTGTCTCCAAATATATACATGTATATACAAAAATTAGCTGGGCAATTTTGTAGGGAAGAAAAAGGCAGAGGGAAAATGAATTACAGTATGTAAGTTTTTAGATCCAATTTTCTTATTCAAGGAACTCAATGCCTTTAATCCAAAGTTTCCAGTTCGTGTGAGATAAATGGGAAAGTGTCTCCCTGATTTTGTTCACCAAGGCATTAAGTTAAAACTTTCAAACTTAAAATAGATAATAAAAAATTTGAATATGTTGTAATAATCTCAGCCTGTGCACAATGAAGCAGTTAAAGTCCATTCTTCCATTGTGAAAACCTTGCTTAAGATGAGAATGGCCATTCACATTGAATCTGCCCAACACTGATAAATTTCAGAATCTTTTTTTTTTTTTTTTNAAAAAAAAAAAAAAAAAGATGATGAGGTCTGAAAATTCCCTGCCTCCTGGAATAAATGTGTCAAAAAGCACTCCTGGCTAATCTAGATTGTAGAGAAAGAGATTGTAGTTAACACTTTTAGATTTTGGGACTGCCTAGATTGGTGTTTGCCTAGGATGGGTATCTACTGTGAGTGAATAAGCACATTTTTTAGAAGTGCAGATTTTCTGCTTTCAATTAGTAGTGTTCTTCTGGTGTGGGTCGTGATCGCTTTTGAGCAGCTGCCGCCCTCCACGTCTTTTAACTGCTTTAGAGCACTAGGAGCACTTTCATCAGTGATTCGCATTTTGTACTTTGGGCTTTGAAAAGGATCTCCTTAAGCCTACATAGAGGCCTAACTTGGTCATTATTTGGCTGTGACAAGTTTCTCAGTGCAAGCCATCCATGAAGGAGATAAATGTGGTGGTTCATGTTAGATATGGCTAGTTATTTGAATCCTTGACCCTAAGGGATTTTTACTAGTATTACTTCCTTAACTTCTTATGAAGATTTTCAAACAGACAGGAAAATTGGAGATTTTTACAGGGAACATATATATATATATATATAAAATATATATTATATTATATATATAATATATATTATATATTATTATAATATATTATATATAATATAATATATATATAATTATATATATTATATATTATATATATATTATGTTATATATATTATATATAATATATATATAATATATATATACACATACGCACTATATATACATACTATATACACACACACTATATATTCTACTAGTGTATACTATATGCTCTATAGTATATATACTAAATATATACTATAGATACTAAATTCTATTAATAGTTTACTTGCTTTATTACATATTCATTCATTTATCCGTCCTCTACCCACCCATCAGTCTTAGTTTTTAGATGCATTTCAAAATAAGTTGTATATAAGTATGTTTCCCCTCTAAATACTTCAGCATGCATAACATTAACTAAAACTCGATGTTTACAGTTTTTTCTTTTGATGTAAAATTTACATAAATCCTAATTATACCATTTAATCATTTTTGACAAATGGCTGTGCTTGTTTAAATAAAAGCACTATCAAAATTTAGAACAGGATCATCACTCCAGAAAGTTCCCTCAAGCCCTTCTGCAGTCAACCCCTCCCCTTCTCCCCCACCCCTGCCCACCGCACGCCATACCTCTGTCCTGTGTTCTTCCACCAGAGATTAGCTATGCCTGTTCAACTTTACCTGTATGGAATCTTGTAGTATGCACTCTTTGATGTCTGGCTTCTTTTGTTCATCACAGATGTCTGAGATCCATCCATATTGTCGTATGTGCCAGTGGTTGGTTCTTTTATATTGCTGGATAGTAGTCCATTGAATGACTCCAGTGTTTGTTCGGCCATTCTCCTATTAATGAACACCTGTTTTCCAGCTATTATGAATAAAGCTGCCATAAAGCTACCTTGTTTTTGGTAGAAACATGTTTTCATTTCTCTTGAATAAATAAATATCTAAGAATGGAATAGCTGGGTCATAGAGTAAGCAATTATTTCATTTTATAATTAACTGCCAGACCTTTTCCCAAAGCTTTTTGGCAATTGTGCTAGTCCATACTCCCAGCAAGAATGTAAGAAGCTAGTTCCTCCACATCCCTGTCAACTTTCTGGTGGGTGTGTAGTGGTCAAATGTTGTGGTTTTAATTTGCATTTCTCTGACAGTTAATAATGTTAAACACCTGTTCATGTGTTTATTGGCCTTACATGTATCTTTTTCAAAGTAGCTATTCAAGTCATTTACTCATTTTTGTTATTTGCCTTTATTTTTGAGTTGTACAAATTCTTTATACACCCTAGATACCAGTCCTTTGTCAGATATATGTTTTGTAAATATATTCCCGCTGGTGGCTTACCTGTTTTTCTGATGCCTCTTATGAGTAGAAGTTTTTAATTTTGGTGAAGCCTCATTTATCCATTTTCTTCTTTTGTGGTTATTGCTGTGTCCTGAGAACGCTTTGAAACCTGGAAGCTTTTACATTTAGCCCCATGATCCATCTTGAACTGATTTTTGTTTTACTGGAATTAAAGATACAAAACAGAAAACTCTCATAGCAATCCTGTTTTGATTTGATAGTTTTTAAATATAACTTTGCAGTCAAAGTTTGATTTAAAATAAACTGTGGTTAAGTGACTCCTTGGACTGAAGCGGGCTTACTGATGATCACAGTGGGGTCTGACAATGTGAGAGCGGAGCCAGCCATTACTTACTATGGCCAGAGTCAGTCACGACTTTCCAGGAGAAATACAGTTCAATTATCAGTTACTGAGACTTTGAAAAAATAGCTACTTAGCTGTTTTAAAGATGAGGTTGGTTCTTAAATTTTGAGTTTAGTAATGGATCTCGATATACTTATTTTACATTTGTCATTAAAAGCTCTTCAAAATGGTATAACTGGTGAGGTCACTGGAGGGCAGTAACTGAGAGGAACCCTCTGTGATGGGCAGATCAACAACTTCCAATTGGTTTGCAGAAAGTTCTGCTTTGATTCCCAGATGGTTGCTTTATGAGACAAGCCGGTGCTGAGAGGAAAGTTCTCTGATTACAACTCTTAAAAGATAAGTGATCTAACTTCATTCCTTAACACTATAAGAAGGAATTAATTTTTAAAAGAGAAAAAATTTGAAGTACTTTGAAAGAAAAAAATATACTAAGAATATATGATTCATTTTAAAAATTAAAATTTGGCATATCCTTATATTTACTTTATTTTTTTAAAAAATCTTCCATAATGCTGAGTAAGCGGGAATTCATTTGTGCCCATAATGCTAGGACATGAGTTAGCCAGAATGTTACATCTTGGGCCCCAAAATGTGGTCCATGTATTGAAAATATCAGTTTTCTTAGTAGCTGGGTAACAAAGAAGAATCACGAATTAGAAGGTGTAACCCAAAGAATGTTTAAAAGGTGCAGTTTGAGCTTATTTATGCCCATAGAACATATTCATGGACATTTGCTTATAACAAAGAAAATTGTGTTTTTCCAAAGACTTTCTTTCAGTTCGTGATTCTAGGATGTAGCCTATAATGAATTGATCTTTAGTGCAAAAGAATTCACGGCAGGCGTGACTTCTCTGACTGCATCTGCTTCTTTTGATATTATTGGTAACCTTTCACCTACTTTACAAAAAAAAGGAGAGGCAAAACCCAGGAGCCAGATAGTTATAATCCAGGTGGTTAGAGGAGAAAATACTTGATTCAAAACCACACACAAATATTGAGCCATCATTGAAGCTCTTGTTGGAAACGTGTCTCAGAGCTCTACTGTCCTCTGTCTTGGAAAGAACCTATTAGAGTGCTGACCTTTGCTACCAGTGCTGCATTGTACTGTTCTCCTGAAGAGCATAAACTTGTCAGCTACATTGTGGCTGGAGTTACTTTGATTGGATATGTTCCTTTGTTCTAAAAGGCTGTATGTCCATCTAAAAAGGATCTCTCAGACATGTTTACCCTATAACCCCAGCTTAGGGCTGGGCACAGAGGCAATGCAAGACAAATATTTATTGACTTGAAATGAAAAGATTGCTTTATAGCCATGAAACTGCACAGTGCAGGAAGGGCCTATCAGAAAACTGATGTTGACAGTAAAGAGAAGGATTATTCATGCTTACCAGGCATCCTCTGCAGTCCAGGCTAGAATGTGGAGTATGTCGAAAAGGTCAATCAATCCCCTTGCTTTTCTTAAATTCTGGCCCATATGCTGAGAAGGATCAGTGGTACGCTCAGGCTGTCTGCCACCTGCTTACATTTTGTTACTGCTTCTTTGCCTTTGATTTTGGCCACTGTCTCTCCAGAAGTATAGGCATGGGTAGGGTGGAAAAAGATATGGAATTGATTCAAAACTCTTCTTTTGTAGGCTATACTTACTCTTTAATAAAGCAGGAGCTAGTCTCTAACTTTAGACTTGGAAAATAAGTTAAAAGCCACTTTTACATAAGCAGTAATTAAACTAAGAACACTCACTTTATTGTGGCAATATTCTTAAAGTCTTTCAGAACATAATTTCTTCTTTAATGTAAGCAGAGATGCAGATTTTAGTTTCCTAACAGTACGTCCTCACCCCGGTTGAATACAGAGATGGCTACCTTCACCGAGATGAAGTTTATCAAATGGTCATCTAAGAAGCCTTTTGAGGCCTGCAGCAGTGCGGTAACACGGTGGCTTGCCGAGAAGGCTAGATCACAGTCCTCAGGTAGCTATTCTACAGCAAATTATTTTCATGGTGATTTCTTTGCCCCAGTGGGGGCTCCCTTCTCAGGTTAGCAGTATGTCAGAAGTACTTTAAAGATTAGCAGACATTTGGGTTAATAAAAACCATGTTTATCTTCTTTCAGGCTATTACACATCCGTACTGTGGTTTCTTTACAGGGGCTTTGAAAAAAGAAAAAACTGCAGTATTTGGCAGAGCTTCATCGTTTTAAATATTTCTTTATCATTATAGAATGCACAAAACATTGAATTTAAACACTTCTTAGTGAAAAATAAGATTAATGACTCTCGTCAGCTGGACATTTTAGACTCAGTATAGCACCTCCTTAGATTTATAGCCTCACTGTCTCCTCCTTAGCCGATTCTTACCTTGTTCATGTTCCTCTACCTGGAATGTCAGACACAGATATATTATTAAACAGAAGCAGTGTTGAGGACGTCGCACCTGGCTAAAGTTATAACTCATTTGTTAATGGGAGGAATATTGTGGCAATTAAGCATGTTTGAGAGGTTATCACAAGTCATCAAAGGAAGGTTAAAACTTCACATTCACCAGACACACATGTTAAAACTGAGGCCAATCTGTGCACAGGTTCGGATGCTCTTCAGAGTTTTGGGCAGTGTGACTGTCTGAATTTTACAGTTTTTAAGTGTAACATACCTTTCAGTAAATGCAGAATATAGTATTGTATACAACTAGAACAGGCTCAAACAGGTTGCAACTAAGATTGGAATGTACACTAATCACAGACTGTATGCAGTTTTATGTACATTTTTGGAGCTCTCTGATGTTTGGGGCACTTAATAAGTCATATATAATATGCATGTTATGTCAAATACTGTAGTAGAGGAATAGAGGATTTGTATGTGATATAGACCAAAGGGTATCCAAGCAAGCGGACAGAAAGAATGGCCATCAGGACAGAGGGAGCAGCAAGACCAGAGACACTGGGGCATGAACCTGCTTCCTGGATTTTCCAGAGAGAGGAATCGTTCCCTCTCCTGGTGCATAGCAGCTGCAGGGAATGACAGGAGATGTGGCTGGAAAGCTGGAGGCAGATGGTAGAGACTCCTCTGATCCATGCTAACAATGTGCTCCCTTGGCAAGCCATATAGATCCCTTGAAGGATTTTGAGCAGAGAAATGACAAGTTTATGCTAGAAGCAAGCAGCATGGAAGGTGGACTGCTGGCATGGAGTCTGGAGGAGGAGAGCAGCTCAGAGAATAGTGTACATTCTTGCTTCAAGTAGTGTTGAGAAGGTACAAATGGGAGGATAGAACTGGATTTAAATAGTTTTCAGAGACAAGAAAGTCAAGTGAAATAGGACAGAGTCAAAAGTCAGTCTATAGTCTCCATTGGGAGAAAAAGGGCTTGGGGAAGAATATATGGAGTTTGGTTTCAAATGAGCCAAAACTGAGGTACTGAAGAACATCCAGGTGGTAAAGCCTATAGGAGATTGGACATTTTTCATGTGATTCTTAAGAGAAAAGCTGACACTGAGGCTAGAGATTGGGATATCATTTAAATAAAGATGAGAATTTTGTCTTTATATAGAGAGTTCCTTAAGATTCTATCAGAATCCATGTGAAGATACAATTTTTCTGATTAAAATAATTTCTTTTAAAACATTGTAAGGCCAGGCATTGTGGCTCACTCCTGTAATCTCAGCACTCTGGGAGGCCGGGGTGAGTGGATCACGAGGTCAGGAGTTGGAGACCACCCTGACCAACACAGTGAGACCCCGTCTCTACTAAAAATACAAAGATTAGCCGGGCGTGGTGGCATGTGCCTGTAATCCCAGCTACTCAGGAGGCTGAGGCAGGAGAATCTCTTGAATCTGGGAGGCAGAGTTTGCAGTGAGCTGAGCTCCAGCCTGGGTGACAAAGTGAGACCCTGTCTCAAAAAAAAAATTATAATGCAGAAGCTTATGTATAATTATTTAATTATTTTGTGTTTTATAGCCTTAATGTTACAAACTTGTCTTAAGTAAGTTTATTTTGTGTGGGTCACAACTTTTATTTCAGAGAAACTTAATTCTTTTACTTTGATTTTGTCTTAATACTGATGATTTTTTAAAAGAGTTCTTTATTAAGCATTTTCAGTGTGACTTTTAAAATTACTCTCCTTAAAAGTGACTGTGAAATTGCTAAGTAGGTTGAGTTTGATGTCAGGTTATCCCCTAGCATAAGCTCACTCTCACCTTGCTTTGCAGGCATATCTTTTTCTTGCACATCAAGGAGGCCCTCTTGGCAGGCCACCTCCTGTGCTCCCCAGAGCAGGCAGTGGAGCTCAGTGCTCTCCTGGCCCAGACCAAGTTTGGAGACTACAACCAGAACACTGCCAAGTATAACTACGAGGAACTGTGTGCCAAGGAGCTCTCCTGTGCCACCTTGAACAGGTGAGGCTGCCATCAGGGCTACTGCTTATATCCACAGAGCTATCAAATGCATAAGCATTTCCAGAAGAAGATAAATCTGTGAAACATACACTTAATTTGTGAGGTTAAGACTAGGCCATTGTCCAATTTCACCGATAATTTTGAAAAAATTTGTTAGCCTTTTATTTGAAAAATATATAAACACAACATGAAATGCTATATAATGAGAATTTTTTAAACCTGTGCCTTTAAGTACAAATCTCCTAAAATAAAGTCTATTATGTGTATTGGTGTTTTCTTCATCCCAGCAAGAATTAAACCAGGAGATCTAACACAGGCATTTTAGTTCTCTATTCCTGCATAACACCCCAAAACGTAGTGGCATAAAACAACAAAAATTGTCTCACAGTTTTGTAGGTCAGGAATCTGGCCATGTCTTAGCTGGGTCCTCTGGCTCTTGAGACTGTAGCCAAGCTGCGGGTAGAACTCAGCCTCATCTGAAACCTCGACTGAGGGTTGCCTCCATGCCAGGTGGACTTCTGCAGTTTGTTGGTCATCCTCCTTCCCTGGCCACAGGGGCTTCAGAGCTCAACTTTATACTTACAAAGTATATGTGGACAAATGCATGAGACTTTTCAACATATACATTTGGCTTATGTATATTTTTAGAGACTTTCCATAATTTTTCCAATTCATCACCCATCCAGCATCCCCAAAGCGTTTTTACCAAATATTTAATAGTTGAGATCTCAGTGTCTTAGACGTTCTTTACAGCGTTTGCTAAATAAATGAAAGATGAGTCATGCATAAGTTTTAAGTTGTTGTGATTTATCAGTGTTAGTGTATTTCACTGGTGAAGACTACATAGGTTTACGTCTAAAGTTAATATCTGTATAATTAACTCTCTGTCCTTTTGGTGTCCTCCAGCATTGTTGCAAAACATAAGGAGTTGGAGGGGACCAGCCAGGCGTCGGCTGAGTACCAAGTTTTGCAGATTGTGTCAGCAATGGAAAACTATGGCGTAGAATGGCATTCTGTGCGGGATAGCGAAGGGCAGAAACTGCTCATTGGGGTTGGACCTGAAGGAATCTCAATTTGTAAAGATGACTTTAGCCCAATTAATAGGTAAGCCAAGACTTACTTGGTTTTGACCTAGGCATGTATATACTTCTGTAGCTCTCAACGTAATAGAAAGTAGGAAGGGATTTACTCAACAGTCAGCTTTTAGGAATGACAGGTTTCATTTTGGTATGTACATTAATTTTATTCAGGCCTGAATAACCATTTTAAATGTTAATTCAAGGTGTACAATGTGGCAGAGTTAACATTTTCCAAATAATAACGCATTCACTGCTGTAAAAAACTTGTTTTCACCTCTAGACGTGCATGTGGGCACACGCAACACTTGTTCCCACACTTCCCTCCACATATGGCCAACTGCTTTCCACTGCACCTTTATGACCAGGCAGCATCATGGTGATGGGATAGCCCTAGAGGAGCTGCCTTGATTTTTCTGCTGGGTCATGAGCAAACGGGGATCCCACAACGGCACACGCATGGTGAAGAGTCACTTCTTCTAGATCTGCTTTCTTTTCTCTTCCCGTCTCTTAGGATAGCTTATCCTGTGGTGCAGATGGCCACCCAGTCAGGAAAGAATGTATACTTGACGGTCACCAAGGAGTCTGGGAACAGCATCGTGCTCTTGTTTAAAATGATCAGCACCAGGGCAGCCAGCGGACTCTACCGAGCGATCACAGAGACGCACGCGTTCTACAGGCACGTATCCTGTGGTCACCTCAGCATCGCAGCTCTAAGGTTTTTAGGTGACAGCCAGGCTTCCACGGTTCCTTGAATCATTGTGTCAATGAGTCTAGTACAGAATTTAAGACATTCTGAACATTTTGTTTCTGTAGTAGCAGAGGGGTCCTTATTAATGTAGTCTTGTTTTACCCACAGAAAGTGCATGTGTGTGAGCCACACAAAGACATTCTCTGCTTACCTCCTATCATATTTTCTTATGCCATTGATCCAGAAACAAACTGTGTTAGGAGTTTTCTATGCATATTTGATCAATACGACAACCCTAAGAGGTTAAGTATTATTACCCTAATGAAGATGAGGGAACTGGGAAGATAAATATTTACTTGGTCTAGAACTCAGGTTCAAAGCCAAGTTTGACCACCCTAAAGGTAACCCTGAGTGGCTGGGCCTGCTCTGCTGCCCAGGAGAAGAACAGCACAGGTCACCTTTTCATTCTGGCAGCGCTGCTCTCCTGAGCTCTCACTGCGTATGAAAGGATTTTTTAACAATTGATTCCCTCATTTCAGAGGGTACTTTAAAGCCAAGTTGTGATTGGACTCAGGTATTCGGACAATTAAAGCTAAGACATTTAAGTTGTAGGCAACTTGAAACCTTTTTATGTTAAAACAGATGCGCAAATTGTGGAACAGAATGGAAAATTTGGAGACATTTCTAACGTAAAAGCCAAGACTTCAAAGCAGATATCCTTTTTCTTCCATAAGCAACTTGACTCTGTAGCTTCTGTCCGACAGAGGAGCTACGTGCCCACTGCCCTCTGTATTTACGGCCACTTTACCAAAGCCATGATGTTAGGAGCTATTAGAGAAACAGAGGTGTAGTCACTGAGATATTTACCATATGTAAAACTGGAAGGACTTACTTTCACACATGCAGACAAGAATATGGAATATCTGCTGACATTTCTGTTCTTATTGACAACAGCGGATTAGAGGGCTGCCGGGCTCTTCAGTGTTAAAGTAGATGTTCAATCTTGCCTTGCAGGTGTGACACGGTGACCAGCGCCGTCATGATGCAGTATAGTCGTGACTTGAAGGGCCACTTGGCATCTCTGTTTCTGAATGAAAACATTAACCTTGGCAAGAAGTATGTCTTTGATATTAAAAGAACATCAAAGGAGGTGTATGACCATGCCAGGAGGGCTCTGTACAATGCTGGTGTTGTGGACCTCGTTTCTAGGAGCAACCAGAGCCCTTCAAACTCACCTCTCAAGTCCTCAGAAAGCAGCATGAACTGCAGCAGCTGTGAGGGCCTCAGCTGCCAGCAGACCCGGGCGCTGCAGGAGAAGCTGCGCAAACTGAGGGAAGCCATGCTGTGCATGGTATGCTGCGAGGAGGAGATCAACTCCACCTTCTGTCCCTGCGGCCACACTGTGTGCTGTGAGAGCTGCGCTGCCCAGCTGCAGGTACGGAAGTCAGCTGCCCACTTTGCTTTTGCCAGCAGCCTCACCTGTCCCTCCTCTTAATGGGGAGTAGGTGCCAGGTACTGGCTCGCTAATGCACAGACAGGGAATGCCCATCTTCACCCGGAAAGGGTCTTTGTATTTGGTGACTTAAAAGATATTGCCCTTTAGAAACATTTTAGATTAGCGTCCTATTTTCAACAACATAATTACTCCAAATTACATCTTTTTTTTCAAGTTCTGGAAATGAGGCTCAGATTCCTGGGTAACATATCTAGTTAGCAGCAAACCCGAGGACTAGAATCCAGGCCTCCTGACACCTGTTCCATGCCTGCTTCCTCCGTTTCAAGTTACCTCCCATTTTCTCACACTTAGGAGGATGGTCTTTATTACTTAAGACATTTGGGAAAGAATACTTCTCAATTATCCATAGATGGGTTGTTGACTCTGGTATTGCTGATTAATTTCCTTTTATGGCTGCATATGCCTCAAGGGCATATGAGTTGACGGTTATTTAATAGCAAGTCAAACTAATTTTAACAACAAAGAAAAAGCGGAACTCACATTGAGTTTTCTTCCTTTCTTGCATGAAGAGGAATTTTTTATTTCCTCTTACACTAGTTTTTTCAGTTTATTTTTATTTCTCAGAAGTGTTTGCTAAATGTCACTATGGTTTTATGTACAACTGGTCCTAAGTAATACTTAGTCTTTCAGAAGCTGTTAATTTCAGAGCTAGTAAAACCAAACGCTGCCCGTGTCCTCTCCCCAGAGGCAGTCATGGGCTTGTCTTTTTCTGCCCACCTATTCCGACTCTCATCCCTGAGTCTCTCCTGAGGGCTGATGATGAACCCAGACTTGCTGAGAAGCCAGCCAGGAATGTGGAGCTGCCACCTATGGCTAGGAGCAGAGCCCCCTCCCTGGCCCGCCAGCCCAGAAATGTTGGCCTGAGTCAATTAGCTGAGCTAAGGACACACAATTTCAAGCAGGGTCTCCTGCATTGCTGCCTGAAGGGTTATAATCTACTCACATAGAGACCACATTCTGCACAGAAAGATGTCTTCGGTAATTGCTTTACTCATTGTGACTTATTTAGGGTTCGACTAAAAGTGTGATTGATTTCCTTCAGTTTATACAATTTCATAATATTTATTTTTAAGCCCTTGTAAAGTATAAACTTTCAAACTTGTGAGACAGCAAAGATCTCTACCAATTGAAAGCCAGAAATCACCGTGATCACAATTTATTTAGAACACAAAATGCACTAGAGACCCGGGTGTGCGCAGAGACACAGGCCCCCCCGCTAAGGCGTTCATGCTAACAGACTGTTGGCTTTTCTTTTCCAGTCATGTCCCGTCTGCAGGTCGCGTGTGGAGCACGTCCAGCACGTCTATCTGCCAACCCACACCAGTCTCCTCAATCTGACTGTAATCTAATCTGTTGTGCTTTTATTGGACTTGCCATGTTTCCATCAACTGCACTATTATAAATTATAAAAATGATAGATTGTGGCGAAAGTAATTACTCCAGCACCCATCTGCCACACGATGTTTAAAAAAAAAAAAGGAAGAAAAATAATACAGCTACTCCTCACTGCAAAAACATATCCATGTGTAGAATCAGCAACTCCAGTGGTGGGGACCAGGAGGAGCACTGGGACGCGGACACGTTCCTTGGATGTTGATTTTTTTATGATCAAGTAAAGGAATAGGTAAAGTCTTTGATGTCAGTGAAGTGGCAACATAGCCAAAAAAAGTTGGGTACCTTTTAGGAAATGATGTTGTAAGTCTCCTTAATGTATCCCGAGGTAAGTTTCCTACCGGCAGCAGATTTTGTAAGAATTAGATTTAAGAATTTGGTTCTTTTTGTATGGTCGTGGAGCTCCAAACATTTTTAATAGGAAAATTTTTCTTAAATCGTTGTCATTTTAATGTCATTCTGTCTTATAACTTGATCAAGAATTATTGAAAAGCAAAAAGATTTAAAAATCAGTTCTCGGAGGCTGAGGCAGGAGAATCGCTTGAACCCGGGAGGCAGAGGTTGCAGTGAGCCGAGATCTCGCCATTGCACTCCAGCCTGGGAGAAAGGGCCAGACTCCATCTCAAAAAGAAAAAAAAAATCAATTCTGTGACTTTTAAAAAGTTGACAGTGTTGTCATATTTAAACCAGTCTGGCTAGTAAAAAGCAGCTCACTCAATATGGTGGCTCCCTATTCCTTTTCACTCCCCCATCACAACCCCCCCCAAGACTTTCGATTATAAAATGCTACCAATTTGGTTATAAGATTACCGTGGAGTAGCCAAGTACTCCCCGGGCCTTCTGAGCTGGTAGAATATTTGATTTCAGACTGAAAACGGAGAGCAGTCTCCTTGGGAAGAGAAAGCAGAGCTTGCTGAGTGAGAGACGGAGCCTCATGGAGTACAACTGAGGGTGGTTAACTCATCACTTCTCTCAGGCCCTCCATCCCAGCTTCACCCATTGGTGTCGCTTCACTGGAACTGTCAAGCCTTTTATAGCCTTACCGGAAGTATTTAGGTATTGTGTCCTTTTCTGTGTTTCTTGGGTTTTGTTGTGTTAAAGTAACTGCTTAAGTATTAACTTTGGGCTGTCCCCTCCGTATGTTTTGGAGGGGCCTTGGTTCTTTTTGCTTCTGTGTTCTTAAACATGTTTTCCACTCCCACTTGGGCATTTTGGAAGCTGGTCAGCTAGCAGGTTTTCTGGGATGTCGGGAGACCTAGATGACCTTATCGGGTGCAATACTAGCTAAGGTAAAGCTAGAAACCTACACTGTCACTTTACTGAGACTTCTGAGTATACTTTTCATATTGCCTTAATGTAGCAGTAATGTGTTTATGCATTTGTTTCTTTGCACAGACATTTTGTCAAATATTAAAACTCTACTTTTTTATGGCACATATTAGCATATAAGCCTTTATTCCAAGAGGTATTTATTTTTTCACTTGTAAAAAAACGTTTCCACGTAAAGAACTCTGTTATATCCTAGAGGACTCTGTCTTTTGTATTCAGGATAATAAAGACTTTAAAGCAAACATGGGTGTGTGTATTGTCATTTAATTCATTAAGCTAATTTTATTTCATTTCAAAGAAATAAGCAAGGGGTAACGTCACAGTTGGTATCTAATTTGCTCCTACCTGGAATTTTTTTTTTAAATAATTTCAGTGCTCTACAAATTCAGAGAAATTTCTCTAGTAGCAAACTAGAGAAATAATCCTTGAAAATATAGTCTTTTTTTTTTTTCAAGAAAATTTGAAAACATTTAGTGTATTGGTTCTCACTGAGATCACTTCACCTAATCTCTTATCTATGTTTTGGGGTGGTAGGATTGGAATATAGGGGATGTGGGGTCACATACATAAACAGATGAAAAGAAAAAATGATGAAAAGTACTTGAAGCTACTGGAGAAGGAAGGGAGTGGCAAAGTTGGAAGTTAACAATTAATAAACCCAGCTGGTGGTATGACAGGTGGGTGGAAAGAGCCAGTTCAAAAACGTAGCATATTTGGGGACCTGTGGGCAGTTTGGCGTAACTGCAATACAGGGTATGTGGTTGGATGGGTTGGGATGGAATAACAGGAGATGGGACTGGGAAGTTAGGCTGGGGTCTTATCCAGTAAGGTGCTAGAGGCCTGGTAACCCCTACTCCCAGCCCTCCTGATGAGGTCAGTGTCCACAAAGGTCATGAAAGGGAATCCAGAAGTGCTGGGTTCCTCAGTTCTGTTCACCGCATTCATGTCTCTTGTCCATAGATCTTACTGCCTCGCCCAGGCTCTGCCGAGCATGTGTCCTCTGAGTTTTTAGTAAAGGTAATAGCAAAATGAAACCATTGCTAGTAATGTGCCCTAGAGACTGGAGCTGTCAGGTAATCATTCAGAATTTAAAAGCTCGTCTCCACATTCCTTCAGATGAAGAAAACGGTAGGATAAAAATATGGCACAGCTTATTAGTAACATCTTACCCATTTTTTCCCTAAATGGTTAGAACATGCTGCCTTTCCCTGCTCTTTACATCAGCGTTTCCGTTATTAAAGCTATTTTTCAGTTCTAAATCCTAGGAGAATTTTCCCCATGAATTTAACATGACTGAGGAAACTTGCTCCAGGGTAAAACTTTGCTGCAAATTATCTCAGATAGGCTTCTTAACAAAGAGACCGAAAATGAATCATAGCCTTTTAGCAGTTTCAAATGTGGCATTACCCTTTCTCCTTCACCCCCACTATCATGATTATTCATAATGGAAATGGGCCAGCTTTATAAATAATTACACACAACAATGGAGCCTGCTGCTCATGTGGGCCAGGAGTCCATGTGTGTGCAAGAGTCAGGGGGGAGACAGAGAACCAGGCAAAGCTGCTGTGTCGTGAGGTACGACACCCCTAGACCCAGGCAGCACCTTCTGAAACGGCACTTGGGTTACTTGTTCAAGCCCAAGTCCCCACAGATGTTTCGTCACGACTTTCCTGGTCTTTAGATATTATATAGGCTCTTCCAAATCCAAGTGTAACTTACACAAATGAGCAATTATACTAGAAAAGGAAACTTATTAAAGCAGCTTTACAAAACCCTCCCAGCACCCTTTGTTCTGCTCCCTCGCTGGGGGACGAAGGGTAAGCCTTACCTTTATGCTTTTATCTGTGGGAGCCATAAGCAGCACTTCTATTTCAGTAATAGATGCTAGAGAGCGTTTCCCTCTTCATACCACCTCTATGTTTGAAAGCTATTTCTCCTTTAAAAAAATTAATTTTTTTAAGGGGATGGAGGAGTCTTGCTATGGTGTCCAGGCTGGCCTCAAACTCCCAGACCTCAACCTCTCCAGTAGTTGTGACTACAGGAACATGCAATATTTCTCCTTTTAAGAAGAAGTCATGCCTCCTCTCTTCCCTCTGGCATTTAACCTAAATTTACATGCAGTGCTTAAGGATCTTTGGTGGAGTCCCTGAGTGGGTGGTTCTAAAGGCTTAATGGGAATTGGTTCATTTCATTCTCACAACATGCCTATGAAGCAGAGATTCTTCTTGGCCTCATTTTACAGATGAGGACCTGAGGCACAGGGAGCTGGAGTGACTGGCTCAAGGTCACAGAGCTGGAAAGAGGAGAGGCAGCAATCACACGCAGGACTCTGAGTTCCGCCCCCCCACCTGCCCGGCCACAGTACTGCTTCTGAGGGGCAGCCTTACACGTGGCCCAGGATGTCCCAAAAGGTTCGCCTTACCGCAGACTGTATGAAGGGGCAAAATGCCCAGTGCACGTGTTCTGTTTTGGTTTTGCTTTGTTTTTAAGGAGTGTGGCTAACCGCCCAAACCCTCTCCACCAGTGCCCTGGAGTTTGAGGACACAACCTTTGATTGCACCAATCCCCATTAGCGAGGGCTGTCAGGCTTCCCCTTTTTGGGCAGCCCAATCCCAGCCCAGGAAGCCATTTTACAGCAGTGAGTGCGTGTGTGTGTGTGTGTGTGTGTGTGTGTGTGTGTATTAATTACCATGTGTTTTTATAGGGAAAACACCTTAAATAAACTGAGAAGGCAGACAGGTAAAACCAAATGGGATGACATTTCTGGGATCTCTAATGCTCTTTTGGGCTGATTGGAAGGACTGCGGAAAACAACTGCAGGACGTCAGTCCTGGCAAGCCTTTGCAGTTTCAGAGTTTCCATGTCATTACTCATCTCTTTGCTGGCCCTTCCGCTCCCAGCTTCGAATTTCCACCACTAAGCCCTGGGGAGAGAATAAGAGCTGTGGGCCAGTCAGACCTTAGCGGGGAGGCAGAGAATCCATGCACATCCTTCATCTGCACAGCAGACCCCCAAGGGCAGCTCCTGTTCCAGGCCCACACCCACTGGGAATCCGGCCAAAAGACCAGAGCCAATTCCACCAAGCATTTCTGAGAAATGGATATTTCACTCAAGGCTTTGAGGAAACATTCTCATTATACAGGAGATGTGGCAAAAAAATATCTAAAAACCCCTGCTTAAGCATCTCTGTTCCTCCCTTCCAGACACAACAAACAGCAACAAAGGGAGGGGCAGGGGAATGAACGTAATGACTAAAGAAAGGACAAAATAGAAGATGAGAAAGAACAAGGGAAGGAAAACACTTTTCTGTGAATGCAGGTAAACCAGTATCTTTGTTGGCCGAAATCTAGGGGGAGATGATAGTGAAGCAGAAAACTTCCCTGATTCCTTTGCAGGTGGGAACTGGAGTGCAGGTGTTGGAGCTAGCCAGCTGCTTCAGCACTGGAAGGGGTGAACTCCATTCACTTGAACCCATTGCTCCCAATCCCTTGTGGGAGGGAACACACAGGTGAGTGGATGCAGGAATCAGGGCAAGTGCTTTCAGGTACCAGCAGGGGCAAATCTTTGTGTGTCCCGTGGTAGCATCTGAGGGGAGAACCTGTGATGCTGTCTATAGACGGCTTAAGTATCACGCAGCTCAATGGGCCCTCTGCCTTCTTGCATGAGGTAGCTGCTCTCCACCAGCAAGGGCAGAAGGTCAGTGTGACAGCCTTTAGTGTCTGCACCTGTAGCACCCGAGCTCTTCTTTGGTGTCTGGGAAAAATCAGATAGTGCGAACAAATTGAAGAGTGGTGAATGCAGAGGATATTATTGCCGATGAAAGTGGCTCTCAGTGGGAAAGAGAGCTGAAAAGGGGATGGAGTAGGAAGCTATGCTGTCAAACCTGTCCCTCTGAAGTCAAGCCTGTCCCTCTGAAGTCAAGCTGCTTCTCTCCAACATCCAGCTGCTTCTCCTCCCTCTGACAGCTGAGCCTGGGGTTTTTATGGGTACAGGATTTGGGGTGGGGTGGGGTTTTGGAAAAGGCAAAATTCCAGCAGGAAAACAGGGATTAAGTTCTCACTTTGAGCCATAGTATTGGGTTTTTTGGCTTGAGGGTGGGGCCCTCACTGAGGGCCTGACCTCTTCTGCCCAGAATTTCTCTGCCTCCTGTCCATATGAATGGTAAGATAAACATGTGAAATGAACATTTTTGCTGCCTCTCTTCTATGACTTTGCATTGCTTATGAACCATGAGGGTAAATTTCAATGGCAGGAGAATGAAGGTGGTGGACATCTTTCCAAAGTTTCTCTCACCATCTCCATGCAGTTTGTCAAGAGAAGGAAGACACAAGCTGCACCTCTTACTGCAAGCCTAACTGAGGCTTTGTGCAAGAAATCAATTACAAGTTATCCATAGAAATAAAGTTTTGGGGCACCCAATTTGCTTAACTATGGCTATAAAAGGAAGATAAGACTATCTGACAGAGCCTCAGTTTACTGCCCTAGAACTTGAATATCTGTGGCTTGAGAATAAAGGAATGATTGCATTTGAATGCAAATGTCTAGGAAAGGCAGATGTAGCTTGTTATCTTGAATAATCTGAGTAATACCACAATGCTACCTGTTACCTAATGAAAACCAAAGACTGTCCTTGCATCAATGCCCTAGGTGCCAGCCACAAGGTCCAGCATCATTCCAGGTATTTCCCTGCACATGAACAAAACTTTCATCTGCCAGCCTTGCATCTGTAAACACATCTGCTCAGAGCACTCCCTGTACAAAACACTCAGTAACTTCCCTCTGCGTACTGAGTTCAATCCATACTCCTCAGCCTGGCAGTCAAAATCTTTCATCACTTAATATCTACATACCTTTCCATCTCAGCTCCCTGTTCCGCCTGCCAACCCACCCACTGTTGAGGCTGGCATCAGCTACCCAGGTCCCTGAATGTGCTTTGCATCCCCTTCTCCCTCTTCACCCCTGGACCTGTGCTGAAATGTTTGAGATGCCTAGGGAGCACTTTTCCCTTGCTTCCCTGCACTGCAGCAATCAATATTCACCTGACCTAAACTTTCTTCAGGGGCCAGCTTAAATCTACTTACAAAATTCTTCCATGCAAAATCAATTTCTGCCTCCATTGTAATACCATAGCACTTTGCACCAACACATACATCGCAGGTGTATGTGTGTATGTTTCATCCATATGCCTAGATTACAATAATTCCTTCCTAGCTTTATTATCTGGCATACTATACATTTACTTATGTATTTTTGTCATTGTCTGTCTCCTCTTCCAGAAAGTACAAAAACTTTGTCTACTTTGTTTATTATTGCATCCCCAATGCCTAGAACAGTGCTTAGCAGATAGTAAAGGCTCAATAAATATTTGCTAAATAAATACATAAATGAATCATGGGAGCCTAGAGATCCCAGACTGTATTGCTCATCTCCCAGTCACCCCAGAGTGGCTGGCAAAGTGCTTTGCACATGCTTCTTGCATCTGACTGGATTAAAGAGCCAGCCACTTGGGTTTGGCTATGTACATCTTCTCTGTTTTGAACAGAAGACATGGATTTAAGTGCGAGTTACAGAGCTGTGGAGCTGTAAGCCAGGCAGATGGGGGCTGAGACTCATACAGGAAACCCCTAGGTTAATGGGCAACCCTAATTGCTAAATCTAATTAGGGCAGCAATCAGTTAAATTAAGAATCCTTCAGGTAAGAAAACCAAACAAAAAGCTGTTGGGCAAAATTTTTCATTCTTCATTCATTTTAATCAGCTTCCTCAAAGAAGAAGGCAAGATAGCAGGATTTCAGCAGGAGTGTTTTACTGGGCCAAAAGCTATGCTCCCATAACTACAGAACCCCAAAAAGAAAGAAGAACATGGTCTTTGGCCTCTAGGTTCCTCTTCAGCATGTGCTCTGGAGGAAGCTGCCGAGTCACTTCTCCAAAGACCCTGCGGATTATCGCTGTGAAAGCTCAGGCTCTCAGGCTTGAATCTCTGCCAACAGGCTTCCAATTTGGTGGGCTGATCCTCTTAATTGAGCAAAAGCACACTGTCCCCCCACTGAAGCAAGCGACACAGAGGCACCATGCAATTCGCCTCCATGGCTGAAGCAGTTACTTGTGTGGTCTTCAGCCATGCGGTCCTAAAAGACAGGTTTTTTTTTTTTTTTTTACTTAATATTGCCTACTTAATGTGTTTACATCATCATCTTCCACAGCACCATAAGTATCACAGAGCCCCTCCTTTTTTTCCCAAGAAACTCATCAGATATATATGAAAACAAAGAGATATGATATTATGACTATCCCTAAGAATTACCATCAATACCAACAGGATTGATATACGTAAAAAACTATATATACATCATACACTATATCCAAGCCACATATTTGGGAAACAGGACACTTTAATATTTGTCCATCAAGATTCTAGGTAAGCTCTTTCACAAACCTTGTGAATTGAGACAAGTCGTATAAACTCTTTAAACTTTGACTTCCTTGTCTGTAAAATAGGAATAAAGATAATACCTGTTCATGGTCATTTTGTGAAGATTAAATTAGATATTGCCCATAAAGCACTTAGCAGTGTGCCTAGAATATAGTAAGCGCTTCATAAATATTGAATGAATACATTAATAGGCTGTCAGGCACCCTCCAACCACTGACCCAGACTGGCTACATTTCTGAGACAATGGGATTTATTCTCATCCTCAAAACAACTGTGTCCTGAGGCTTTGTTTCCAGCTGTGCTGACTGCACACCGTACAACCCTAAGAAGCCCATTCAAAGTTGATGCCTCAAGGATTTGGATATCGACTATTACAATTTTACAGCATAGTCTCACCATTTCCCAAGGGATGGAAATAAGGCATCATGAGGGGTGGGGAGACCTTTTCCACTTTGCACAAAGGCACTCTAGGGACAAGCCCTGGCCCTGGGCAGTAAAGACAAGCATTGGCGCCAGCTCCCTGGAAGAAAGCGACTCTGGCTAGATGACTGTTGCTTTAGCCACAGTTGGGCTCATTCATGGGTCCCTAAACACTGTAAGTATTGTGGAACGGCGCTGAAAAGCTGCTCTCGCTGGATGGTCTTTTTGGCTTGTAAATGTTAGCTAACTGTGTTTGCTGTCCTTATTATAATCATTATTTTATTTTACTAGATTCTTTGCTGTGTCCAAGCGGTCTGTTGTGTTGAAACACACTGACCATATCTGTTCGTCAGCACCATCCACCTACCATAATAAACATCAAAAGGCAAACCCAAGCTCCCGCCATGCCATCCTGAAACCAGCCAGTCATGCCCGGAATAAGGCTCTCTGCAGACTCAGCCTCCCTCTTTAGAATGGAAACACTTCCTGAATCTGGACAGAGGGCCTGAATATCCCCAGGCTGGCTAGCTGAGGGTCGGCAAGAAGGATGGGCAGAATAAAGCCAAAGATGTGAACCCGGGGGATCAAAAGAAACCATCAGGGCAACCACCACGCAGCTACCAGAGATGGGCTTCTGGAATGGTCCCCTGAGCAAGAGGTCCTGGGAGCCACAGGTAGTCAAGGACACAACAGCCCACAGCTCCAGAGTGGGAAGCTCTCCCTTCTTCAAACCCTGGTAACATGCTGTCTGGGCCAGGCACGGTGGCTCACGCCTATAATCCCAGCACTTTGGGAGGCCGAGGCGGGCAGATCACAAGGTCAAGAGATTGAGACCATCCTGGCCAACATGGTGAAACCCTGTCTCTGCTAAAAATACAAAAGTTAGCTGGGAGTGGTGGCGCTTGCCTGTAATCACAGCTACTTGGGAGTCTGAGGCAGGAGAATCACTTGAACCCAGGAGGTGTTTGTTGCAGTGAACTGAGATCGCACCATTGCCCTTCAGCCTGGTGACGAAGAGAGACTTCATCTTAAAAAAATATATATATACACATACATCTTAAAATATATATATATAAAATATATTTTATATATTTATATATAGATGTGTGCATAATATATAAAATATATTTTATATATATATTTTAAGATGTGTGTGTGTATATATATATATATATATTTTAATGAAGTCTCTCTTTGTCACCAGGGACAACATTAGACTGACTCATTGCCTGCTCGCCCTCCTGGAAGTTTGTTCATACAAAGGTGTAAGAACAATGACTGTCCTTCTCCCTCTTGCTTGTTTCTACCACGATAGTAAATCCATGCTAATTGACCATAAACCTGTCTACCCTCTTTCATACTATACTTTTCTCTGTCTTGATTGTAGTGCTGGTAGTCACACAACTCTATGAATCTGTCGAAACCCTAGAGCCATATATACCACAAAGAGTGACTATTACCGTGTGCAAATCAGGAGAGAGAGGTCACGTTGGACAATGCTGATTGCCTGACAACAGCCCCTCTCCCTGACTCTGCTTCTTGTCTCACAAAACCCAGATTTTATTTAGGCTTAGGGGAGGTTGAACCTGCTCAGCCTCATGGGGATACATCTTGATCAATCTAAATCAATCGGGAATTCAGTTCCTCCTGTCACTGATTGGTTTGGAAATGGCATTTAATAGGATTCTTGCCAATCTAGGATGTGAGGATCTGGACTGGCCACAGTGGCTCGCGCCTATAATCTCAGCATTTTGGGAGGGCGGGGCGGGTGGATCACGGGATCAGGAGTTTGAGACCAACCTGGCCAACATGGTGAAACCTCGTCTCTACTAAAAACACAAAAATTAGCAAGGTGTGGTGGCAGGTGCCTGTAATCCCAGTTACTTAGGAGGCTGAGGTAGGAGAATCACTGGAAGCCAGGAGGCGGAAGTTGCCTTTAACTGAGATCACACCACTTCACTCCAGTCTGAGCAAGAGAGTGAAATTCCATCTCAAAAAAAAAAAAAATGTTTTTTTAATTTAAAACATTTTTAAAAATAACATATGAGGGTCTGGAAGCCTCTGCTCAGGTTCTGTTTTCTCCTTACAAACGGCCTTCACCTGGCTCCCTGCTGCTGCACGAGCCAATTACAGACCAGGGCCTGGTGGGGCTCCTGCTCTGCGCCATTGCTTTTGACTTCCTTGCACTGGCTGGCGGCGGCTGTCTGCAGGCGAGGGACCACAACCGCACATCCTCGCCGGAGTGGAGACGCTCCCTTCCCACGAGGGTGGCCGCCGGGATTTCATGCGGGAAGGCAGGGGGAGGAGCAGCCGCTGTGCTCCTCTGTAGCTCTATCACTCTTGATGTCTGTTCCATCCTCTGCTTCTTTGCCCTCTGTGGATCCCAAGTGCTTGAGTTCGTAGGAGTGACTGGAGCCCCTCGCTCTGGCTGCCGTGTTCCAGATCATCCTCTGGTAATACACCCTCGACGTACCCCCAGACCTTCAGCCTTCATGCCAAGCCTGCTCTCACATCTATAACTGGACCCACAGCTTCAGATGGGCGCCCACAATTATCCTGATCAGCTGTGCCATCTCCTGCTGCTGCCTCTCAAACCACGAAGATGACCTCCTGGGCAACCTCAGACCAGGTACTTACATACATCACCCCAAGTGGGGAATGAGAGAGGAAGAATTGCTGCTGGGAAGATAGATTTAGAGGCAGGAACTAGTTGCAATCCATCTGAAGCCACGCCTATACGATTAGAGCCCAGGTAACTTGAGATGAAAAGATCAAGCCATTTTTTTATCCTTAGGCTGTTTGCCCAGGCCGCTTTAAGCCTATTTTTTGGCAGTTCATATCGCTAAAATAGTCTAAAATGCTAACACAATTTGGGAGAAAATATTTCTTCAGTACGATTATAGTTTTCATATTCATTTTTGGTATATGTTTTGTGGAGTTAAATAAGACTTTCTTTTCACAAATTAGCTATATGTGACAATATTTCCTTATCTATAGCATTTATACCACATTTGGAAAAACATATGCATATGAAACTCACCCCTTTATATGGTAAAAATGAGAAGGCTTTCAAGATTCAATAATCTGATCAAATTTTTGTTTTTTCTCGGTAGAATGAACTGAGTCTATTAAGGGCTAAGGAGAAGAGAGAGATACTGGTAAAAATTGTCAGTGACCACACATTCAAAAAAAAATGCAAGAAGATAAACATTTTTTCAAGCCTTCAGCTATTTAAAGAAGCAAAATAGTTTCCTACAGGCATAGCATTTGTGAGAATTTGTAATTATGATCCTGAATAATTACTTTTTTGCTAATCTTCACATTAACTCTGCATCACCTAGGAATGTATTCTTTCATGGCCAAGGCCTGTGTGGTAGTGAGGCCTCCTTAAGAAGTCAAATGGGAAAATGAAATTTTCTCTTTTGAAGCGCTTTATGGGGTTAGGCTGTGGGAAAATGCTATATTAATCAATCTGTACTGTGTAATGTCTATATAGTCAGACCCAGAGCAGCCCAGACTGAAAGACGGACTGGGTCTGATTCATCGTGATTGATAGATTTGATTAGGTTGTGTAGTGAAGCATTAAAAGAGCCATTCCTATCACAAAAATGCCACTCAAACAGCCTAGGGATAAGAAATGGCTTGACTTTTTTTTTTCATCTCAGGTTTAACTAGACTCTAATTGTATAGATGGAGCTTCTAATAGACAGCAACTGTAAGCAAAAACCTATGTATAGTTAAAAACGTGGTCTTCCTTGGTAAATAGATCCAAAATGTCTCAAGTAAAACATGCAACAGAAGATTTAAGGAATGTGAGTTCCTCTCAATGCCATATATATGATATATCCAGAAGATTTTTATATTGTTTGCACTTGTAGAATAAAATTCATTTTATAGGCGGGCATGGTGGCTCATGGCTATAATCCCAGCACTTCAGGAGGCCGAGGTGGTAGGATTGCTTAAGTCCAGGAGTTCAAGACCAGCCTGAGTAACATAGTGAGACCCCCATCTCTAAACAAAAAAAAGAAAAAAAAAAGAAATTTATATATCAAATCATTATTTTATAAGTTGTGAAGTAACCAATTGCAGTTCTCATTATGATTTTCCCCCCAATAACCAGGTATTCTATTTTATTTTTTTCTCAAGATGGAGTCTTGCTCTGTCACCCAGGCTGGAATGCAGTGATGCAATCTTGGCTTACTGCAACCTCCACCTTCTGGGTTCAAGCGATTCTCCTGCCCTAGCCTCCCAAGTAGCTGGGATCACAGGCATGCACCACCACACCCGGCTAATTTTTTGTATTTTTAGCAGAGACAGGATTTTACCATGTTGGCCAGGCTGGTCTCGAACTCCTAACCTCAAGTGGTCTGCCTGCCTCAGAGCCACCACACCTGGCCCAGGTATCCTAATTTTTAAAAAGAGCTAGGGGGTGGGGATTCAGCACGATTATGTGCCCCCTGCTTTTCTGGCTTTTGGTATTGTGTGAGGATGTGATGCCTGGAGCTGCTATTGCAATCTTGTGAAGATGAGGGATGCTAACGCACATGATAAGGATGGCAGGCCTAATAGATGGAAAGGCTTAGGTCATCCTGACAACATTAAGCAGCTGAATTCACTGATTGCAGAACCTTAGGCCACACCGATCAGCCCTTACCACCTCCTGTCCTACTGCCATGGGAGGTAATACATGTTTTGCTTATTGTTGAAGCTGCTTTATTTGATTTTCCTATTACCTGCAGCCAAAAAGCATCGTAATTAATACACTGGTCCCAGGCTGCTAGAAATGGGTCACACCTCCTATAGGGTTGTATCCAATAACACATGGCAGGGGTCTGTTATACGATCCACAAGATACAATGTGTTTGTTTTGCTGAAATTGTCTCTATCACTTGTGGGCTTTCACTACCTATGGTGCTAATTGTACCTAATTCAACCAGTTAAAAAAATGCTAGAAATTGAAGCCAACAAAGCTGTCAAAATTTGTCTTGGGTTCTTGAATTAGACAACTTCTTGAGATTTTATGATACATTTCCTTTCTCCTCCTTTCTAGATGCTTTCCTGCTGGATGCTGAACACTCAATTATCACCTCCTCCTGTGTGTCTCTTTTGCTGAGTCAGTTCTCACTAGGGCCTTCCCATGACCTTTTTGCTGTCTTTATCTGTCTAAAGCTTCATCTTCCTTTGACATTTATCTTCATCTGGAAATTCTATATTCTTCCTTTTCCTCTTGTCTTGATCTTATATAAAATCAAGATTGACCCCTGAAAGTTATGTTTAAGAAGCAATGTTGGGGCCAGGCACGGTGACCACACATGTAATAACAGCACTTTGGGAGGCTGAGATGGGTGGGTCACCTGAGGTCAGGAGTTTGAGACCATCCTAATCAACATGGAGAAACCCCATTTCTGCTAAAAATATAAAATTAGCTTGGCGTGATGGTGCACACCTGTAATCCCTGCTACTTAGGAAGCTGAGACAGGAGAATTGCTTGAACCTGGGAGGCAGAGGTTGCAGTGAGCAGAGATCACACCATTGCACTCTAGTCTGGGCGACAGAGTGAAATTCTATCTCAAAAAAAAAAAATGCAATTTTAACAAAACTATATGAAGTCCCTTGTAACTTGTTAAAAACCACTTCATTCATACGTTGCTGTTTTCTCAAATATATTTTTCTCTGCACTGAAACTGCTTACCGTTCAGGTCATTGGAGTCTATTTATTGCCATTAAACTCTTTTTCAGGTTTGACATCTTTGTCCTCTATTAACTCAAGTTTGAGTATTTCCTGTTTAATCCAACAGAAAAAGCTCCTCCCCTATCCTTCTAGCCCCATAACTGTAAGATAAAAAATTTCCTGCTACAGGTATCTTGCAGGTAAGGTGGCAGGCAGGCAAGGCATCAGACAGCTCACATTGATCAGAACTCAGTCCTTGTCATAGATCTCTTCCTAAATGCCTGGCAGGATACTTTGTTGAGTACATGCTTAATAACTTAAATTGTTTTGAATTAAATGAAACTAAAGTTTCATAGTCACTACTGGAGGGAGAACAGACAACATGCATGAATTTTCTCTGTTTTGGAACACATGGAAAAGAATGTCAATACTAGTAGCATCTTGAGATCCTGGTGGCTAGACCCAGCCTACTCACGACAGTCAAAAGTTACTATTTATGATGTGGATACTAGTCCATTGCTTCACTTTCTACTGGCTGACACCTCTGACACATTTCATCCCTTTTTTTCTTCATTTTCTTTTTTTAGAGGCAGGATCACCCAGGCTGGAGCACAGTGGCACAATCATAGCTCACTGCAGCCTTGCTCCTGAACTCAAGTGATCCCCCTGCCTCAGACAACCAAGTAGCTGGGACTAGAGACATGTACTGCCACACCCAGCTAAGCACCTTTGATTCTAATATTGAAAATATCACTATCAAATATTGAGTCTGTATGGATTAATGAATGAGTTAAACGGCAGGAGTTTGACCCTAATGAGTAAATGTTTGGGGGCACCGGGGAGATGGTAATAGCTGTGGTCTTCTTAGCCTTCATTACCAGGAAAAAAAGAAACAACATTTATATGAAGATTCTCAAAATGCCCATTTAGCGTATTATTTTTTATTGTAATAAGATAACATATAGCCTTTTCAGATCTTATTTTTGTTTCTTCTGTTGTTAGTCCTGAGTGTATGCCTACAGTGACAGCCAGATTTCATTTCATTCATTCATTCATTCATTCTGACCATCATCTGGGGCCAAGCACTGCTGTGGGTGCTTGGGGAGCATCAGTAAACAGAACAGACAAAAGTCCTGCCCTCTTGGCGCTTACATTCTAGTGCAGGCCACATGGAAATATAATAAATTCATAAACTCAGGAAGAACTCTGTTCTTTTTAGATCAATAAGGCTTACCTGTGAACTGTAAACTGTGAAGGGACGGCTTCTTTCTCTGAAGAGGTAGTGAGACCTCATTTTAAAAGACTTTATTTTTGGACATTCTTTAGATACTGACTTATTCTGTTCTCTAGTAGAAGAAGTATCTTGCAGCAAGGAATAGAAAAAGTCAATTGATACGATATTGGGAAAGTCCTGTCTTTTGCTTCTCTGGGCTCCTGTGTGGACTTCTGTGAAAAAATAATAAAAAAACAAAGGCTTTTCCTACCCTCTCACTCAACAACAATCATCACAGAAGACTTCTGTGATCTCTGGGCACCAAAAAGCTTATGGAGATTTCTCCCTACCAGCAGCCAATCAATCAATCAGTCCTACAGAGGACGCTAGCTGGGTGTCCTCCTATTCAATTCAATTCTGATGCTGTCTACCTGTACCTGGAGATAGCAGTAGATCCCACAGGTTAAGGGCTCAGTCCCACAAAACTGCCCTCCACCACCCCAGGATCCTCTCCCTTTTCGTTAGGGTCCATTGACTAGCAACCTTAATTCCATATGGAACCTTAATTTCCCCTTGCCAAGTGAGGGGAAAAAAACACCCTCAAAGTGTTTCCTCTATTCTCACTTAACAACAATCAACACAGAAGACTTCCGTGACCCAGTTGAAGAGGCGTTGTCCCATGCACCAAACAAGCAAGCAGTTCCTTAGTGGACACCAGCTGGGTGTCCTCCAGTTCAGTTCACTGATGCTGTTTACCTGGAGAGCGTGTCAGATTCCACAGGTTGAGGGCTCAGTGGCGCCTAGGGTTTCCCCCTCCACCCATGCACCCATGGTGGTCAGCACCTCCCGACCTTGACCTAGAAACTGCACCCTCATAGTTACCGTCTCCCTGGGGTCAGACAATTCCAGCACTGCACTTTTAGCATTGGCTGAAAGTCTTGAACAGTTTACTCAGAGCTTCCCCATTTGTTTGGCTAACCCCAGGGAATACCTCAAAGTAACATCTGGTAAACTGTGCAGTGTTTAAATATTTTTTCTTCAAGGGGGAAGACCAAGTGCACATCCCATTCCCTCTCAGCAATCGCAGAGGCTTATCTCAAATTATACTTGTCGAATTTGAGATAAGCCTCTGCGATTGCTGAGAGGTAGGGAGCAGGGTAATTTACCCTGGCTGCCAAAACATGTCCAGTCATTAGGGAAAAATCCTGCATAGAGACTAGAGTGTGGACCCCACAGCCATGAAAACTATGGCTCTTTTTCTGAATTCAAGGCAGTTTTAGAAAAACAAAAACCCCAGCAGATACTTTTCTCCCAGCTGGCTTTGTTCCTTCTGCCTCTGGAGAGCCATAGACCATGAAATTTATTTGGGCTAGAGGCGGGGGTGGGGGGGTTGGGGGGGTGGGGGGGGTTGGGGGGGTGGGGGGATGGGGATGGGGAAGTGGGGTAGGGTCAGCGTTAAAGAAGACGTCGTGTCAGTTGCTTTCTATTAATTACCCTTCAATATTAGTATAGTTTCAAAATACGCTTCAAAAACTGATGACTAAATGGCTGAATTTCTAAAAGAAAAAAATTGTTTTAGAATCAGATCAAGCACATTTATTAAGCATTCACTCATTCCTTCATTTCTCTACTCTTTTTAAAGCATCTACTATGTTCCTGATGTTGCTGCCATGTTGTCAAGTCACCCAGAAGACACAGTGGACACTTACAAGGAGAGCCATTGGGTAAGGATGTGCTAAGTTTTGTCTCCATTAAATTAAAACTCAGTTATTATCTAAACATTTACATAATTACAGGTAGTCATTATCCAGGTTGTTTTCCAAAGGCCAAATCTGACTCAGTGTGCCTTTGATTACTGAGACAAGGCACCAGTCACATGAAACATCTCTTCAGAACAAAGCATACCAAAGAAATTATTACACAGGAGGTTTAGCTCAGGAAAAAGGAACAGAGAAATAGCTTGGGGTACAAAGCTCTTTATCTTGCTTTCTAAAGTGCAGCGGTTTAACATTTAAAAGGTTACTTTCTGGAACATTTTCCCCTGAAAGTTTCTTTCACACATTTGCAGACAGAAATGACAATGGAGCCATGAACATCTTCCACTCTCTGGAGGGGATTTTCTTGCTTTTACTTAGGCATTAGATAAAAATAGCATTTTACTTCTCTTCAAGCCTTAAGACAGGATTACATTTAAATCTGGCTCTTTCATTGTAAAATGTGTATTGTTAACTAGGAAGCAATGAGACCAATCCTTAACCAGGCAGCCTGGACTTATTCTTATGTCTATAAAGTGCCCGAGTTAAAATGAGCTGCAAAGATCTGTAAGTATGAGGAATGTTACCGCCTTCCCCCTGGCACTCACGGACATTTTAGTGCTTCCTGCTTCCTCCAGAGATTTTTTTTTTTTTTTAACTTATTTCTCTCCAGTGTTTCCTGAACTTTTTCTAAAAGGCAAGATCAGAACTCCTTTAGATACTGCCTTGTTTTCATTTGTTGACCATCTAAACCCTACCAAGACATGTCCCCAGTTATTCTGGACCTTATCAACAAGTCTGAATCATGTTCTCCAGTTCACAGAAATGCTAAGATTGTGGTAACTTCTCTATAATAAATTTATAAAATGAGGTGATCTGATAGACAAACTCATTTAAAAAGAGTATTGACCACTTAGATTTCTGATATTTTTAAAAAAGTAAAATTTAAAAAACTAGAAGATTTCTTATATGTGTTCCATAAAATCATAGTGTTATTATTTCAGAGCTGCAGAGAGTCTTTTTGATTATCTAATCTCCTTATTTTGTTATCATGGAAAGTGAGGCTGTCATATTGTGAAATATATACAGTACTTGGTTATTCTCCAGTTTCCTGGTATACAACTCCTAAAATCCTTGGAATCTTCAAAGTGATATGTGGCTTTGTGTGTGCTGTTGAGTTGGCTGATAGCTGGCGGTTCCTAAGTAGCTTCAGGAAGAGGTTGGTCACCAGAAAGACCAAGGCAGGATTAGAGGGTTAGGACTGTCAGCCAGACCTGGAAACTGTGGGAAGGGCAGAAGAGCTGAAGATAACCTTGGTCATCAATGACCAGTGACTTAATCAATCATGCCTCCCTAATGAAGCTTTCCTAAAAACCAAAAAGGACTCGGTTCTAGAATCTTCCAGATAACTAAAACTCCAGAGAGTGGAGGTTTCTGGGAGGTGATGTGCCCAGGGAGGACATGAAAGCTCTGTGCTCCTTCCTGCATGCCTTGCCCTACACATCACTTCATCTGTAACCTTTGTAACATGCTTTATAGTAAACAGGAAAGCTTAAATGTTTCCCTGAGGTCTGGGAGCTGCTCTAACAAATTAAGTGAACCCGGTGTGGGGGTGTGGGAACCCCGATGTATAGCCAGTTGGTCAGAAGCACAGATCATACAGCCTGAGGCTTGCAATCTGCATGAGAAGGTGTGTCTGTTGAGGGGTGGGGAAAAGTGTGTAGTGTACTGGGGTACAGGAGTGTTACCCTCCTCCCAGCGACCCTCTCCTTTTCTATCTACTTCCTGATACAAACTCTCCTGGTGCAAAATCTCTTGGTGACCTCCATGCTCAGCCGCCAGCAGCTTCCCCAGAGGGTAAATGTGACCTCAGCATTAAACACACGCATTTAAAATAAATTAAGGTTGTTATTTAAATTAAGGAACAATTTAAGTAAACAAATGACAGAGAGAATAACAAACAGACTCTATACGCCCACTACCAGGAGTAAACAGACTTGAACATTTTGCTTATTGATATGGTCTGGCTGTGTGTCCCTACCCAAATCTCATCTTGAATTGTAATCTGAACTGTAATCCCCAAGCATTGGAGGAGGGACCTTGAGAGAGGTGATTGGGTCGTGGGGGTGGTTTTCCCATGCTGTTCTTGCGATAATGAGTGAATTCTCACAGTATCTGATGGTTTTATAAGGGTCTGTTCCCCGTTTGCTCTGCACTTCTCTCTCCTGCCAACTTGTAAAAAAGGAAGTGTTTGCTTTCCCTCTGCCATGATTGTAAGTTTCCTGAGGCCTCTCCAGACATTTACAACCTATTTTCTTTATAAATTGCCCAGTCTGGGAAAGTTATAGTAGTGTGAAGCTGAAATAATACACTTATTTACTTTAGATCTTTTTTT
>NW_016107336.1:3173129-3222914 GCF_001604975.1 Cebus imitator
CCTTCCTCAATTTAAGTATCTGTACAGCTAGTGTTTCTATTCTTTCTTTTTAATCTTTCAGTTGCTCATAATTAAAATCAAAACAATGTGTAATTTTGTAAATTGTTTTGATTTTAATTATGAGCAATTCAAAGATAAAAAAGAATAGGAAATAATACAGTGACTATATACCCACCATTGTGATTACATGCATGATGCTATTTTTTGCCTTATTTGTTTTAACCTTCTGAATTTTTATTGTGGAAAATTTCAGACACGCACAAAAGTAGGAAGAATAGTATAATGAGCTCCATGAACCCATCACCCAGCTTCAACATCACCCAATTCAACAATTGTTATACTATCATTATAGTATAGTATAATCATGATGCTATCCACTCATGGCCAATCTTGTTTTAACTGTTGGGTAAGTTATAGATAATATGGATTCTACATTCTCCCCTATATTATTTATCTCTACATATTTCATCATACATCTCTGAAAGAGAAGAACATTTAGAAAAACAGTGCCACTATCATGCTTAAATGTAGTGATAATTCACTAGCAACTGCTATTAGCCAATATCCAATGTTTAAATATCTAAAAGTCTTATTATAAAAAATTTTTTTTCAGTTTTTATGTTTGAATCAGGATTCAGATAAGGTCTACACCAAGCTTAAAGCCAACCTGTAGCCTGCAGGCCACATGGGGCCCAGGACAGCTTTGCATGCAGCCCAACACAAATTTGTAAACTGTCTTAAAACAGTATGAGATTTTTTTTTTGCAATTTTTTTCTCTTAGCTCATCAGCTACTGTTCATGTTAGTGTATTTTATGTGTGGCCCAAGACAGTTCTTCCAGTGCAACCCAGGAAAGCCAAAAGATTGGACGTTCCTCATCTACACATTGCCATTGATTTGACAGAGATAGTTTTGCCTCTTTGTTTCCAATTTTTATCCTTCTAATTGCTGATTCTTATCTAATTGTATAGACTAGGACCTCCCGCCCAGTATTAAATAGCAGTGGAGATTATGGCTATCCCTTTTCTTGTTCCTTACTTTAATAGAAAGTCTCCAGTGTTATTACATTAAATAAGATGCTAGCTTTTGAGCTAAAGTATACATACACACACACACACACACACACACACACACACACATAATCACATATATAACATATTCAAAATCACATGTGAATATAAAGTATACATTGTTTACATATTTCAATAAATCATATATATCAGATATAACCATATATAATTATATATAATGATATATGTAATTAGATATAATCATATGCATATAAAAAACAAAATAGTCATCAATGTGTATTTTACAATATATACGGTGGCTCACACCTATAATCCCAGCACTTTGGGAGGCCAAGGCAGGCGGATCACCTAAGATCAGGAGTTCAAAACCAGCCTGGCCAATGTGGTGAAGCCCCGTCTCTATTAAAAATACAAAAAATTAGCTGGGTGTGGTGGTGGGCACCTGTAATCCCAGTTCTCCTGAGGCAGGAGAATCGCTTGAACCCTGGTGGCAGAGGTTACAATGGGCTGAGATCAGGCCATTGCACTCCAGCCTGGGCAACAAGAGCGAAACTCCATCTCAAACAACAACAACAAATGTTAAGTTTCTCAGGTGCCTTATGTACCTCTGTGAAGATGATTATATGATCTTTTGCTCTTTAGCTGTCTTAATATGAAGGATTATATTATTAAATTTTCTAATAATGAGTCACTCTATTAAAGATGATGCTAATTCCTATAGCAACTAGAATTATAAATGGAAAAGGGTAAAAATTATGTCAGAAAAAAAAACAACAGATCTCCTATTTGACCGGGAAAGAGAATTTACGTACCATATATGTGTGTGAGTAAAATAATCCACTACTGATATTTTACTTTTTAACTCTACCTGTATAACAACTATAATTAAATGTGAGTTCCACACATACCTTTCAGCTGCTACTGCCAAGTATGTGTCCAGTTTCTAAGTATGTTTCTATTCTTTAGCAGAGCAAATAGTAAAGTGTGCTAGAAGGCAAATAAATGTGCAGGAAGACAGAGCAACACGTGCCTAGGGTATTTTGTGCTGCCCAAAGACATTTGGCTTTGAAGAGATTCAAAGGAACAAACATCTGATGTTCAGACACTAAGATGAAAGAGTTAAAGGGCTTCTTCCCAAAACCCATAACCCTAGCCTAATCATGAGAGAAACATCAGTTGAATCCTAATTAAGGGACATTCCACGAAATTCCTGACCAGGACTCCTCAAACTATCAAGGTCATCAAAAACAAGGAAAGTCAGAGACACTGTCACAGCCAAGAGCCACCTAAGGACAAATGACAACTAAATGTAATGTGAGATCCTAGATGGGTTACTGGAACAGAAAAAATATGTTGGGCAAAAACAGAGAAAATATGAATCCATTATGGGCTTCACTGAATAGTAACAATGTTGGTTCATTAATTGTAACAAATGCACCAATACAAATGTAAGATGTTAATATGGGGGCAACAAGATGGCAGACCTTAGGTGAGGAGCTGTCAAATGATGGAAATTGGGACGCCTAGAAGCAGATTTTTCAAAGCAAACTCTCTTCAAAATATCTTTTTTGAAGATGTTGCTAATTCCTGTAGCAACTAGAATTATAAATGGAAAAGGGTACAAATTATCTCAAGAAAAAAAAAACAGATCCCGTATTTGACCGGGAAAGAGAATTTATGTACCACGTGATAAGCGTCTTGCTACCTCATGGCTGTAGCAGCAGTAAAATAGATGACAGTAAAGCAAATTGTCTTGAGACATTTATTTCCAATCCAAAATGGAGCTTTAATACTGTGTGTGTTACAAGTGTATGGATTCTTCTCTATCTGATGACTATAATTGCAAAGTAGAGCTTGCTGTGACGTTCGATGGTAGGACGTGAGCCTGCTACCACTCTTCTGGGGACAATCCCTATGAACACGCAAAACCCATCCTTCAATGAGATCCTGTGCACAATAATGAAGAAATACAAGATCAAGTGCTGCAAATCAGACTGGAAGAAAAAGTGAACACCTTGAGCAAGGACCTACGATAGAACAACGTAGCAAAACTTTACTATGATGCCGTGTTGGTATCCTCATGGACAGTATCAAAGATGTTGCAAGAAACTAGATCTTCCAAAAGATAGTTGACTGAGGTACTTGGGGGAATCAAAGAGAAGTGTTCCTCACTTGCCATTTGAGAAAGTGCAGTCTGGTGCATTCACTAACATGTTATATAGTAAAGTCATAATAATGAAATATCTTTTCATATTAAAAAAATAACAGGGAGAAGGAGGTGTGGAGCATGTGAGGACTGTCTGCACCATCATCATGATTTGTCTGTAAATCCAAAACTGCCGTAAGATTCAAAGCTTATTTTTAAAAGTTAAAGGACCTTAAAAAATAATACAGGTACATCTTTTCTCCAGATGCCAAGAAAAATTATATTCTTGAATTTCCCATCTGTTTTTTTTTTCAAACTACCCACTAGTGCCAGCTCAAGGAGCAATTTGCTTTTTTCATTTAGAAGTATATTTAGAGGCCACGTGAGGTGGCTCATGCCTGTAATTCTATCTCTTTTGGAGGTCAAGGTGGGTGGATCACCTGAGGTCAGGCGTTCGAGACCACCCTGGCCAACATGGTGAAACCCCATCTCTATAAAAATACAAAAATTAGCTGGTCATGATGGCGGGTGACTGTAGTCCCAGCTACTCAGGAGGCTGAGGTGGGAGAATCACTTGAACCTGTAGGTGGAGTTTGCAGTGAGACGATATCACGCCATTGCCCTCCTGCCTGCATGACAGAGCGAGGCTCCTTGTCAAGAAGAAGAAGAAGAAGAGGAATAGGAAGAAGAAGATGGTTTAGATTTGTTTTGACAAAGGAAAGTGGTAGGTGGAGTGAACTGGAGACGTCATTCGGAGAAAAGATAAGATACAGCATCAATTGCCCAGACGGGACATACTTACTTCCTCTCATGGGCATTTGAGAGTCAACAGTGGTCTTTCCTTTTCTCTTCTGCTTTTCTGTCTCTTGATCTTTCTATTTTATTTTGAGGAGGTCAGGCCTGCAAATTAAGACGGAAACAATACCACTTCAAAACATCTTTAGCACCAGCCCGTGGTGCTCAGGTTATGACACGCTCCTCGGTTTCTCTTTAGCATTAGCTCTTCCACTCCGGTCTTGGAGTTCAGTATCTCCCAGGAGCCTTGGCTTTGCTGAGCTTTTATTGTCTTGTTATTCTGCTTGCATGACATGGAGATAAGTGGGCGAAGGATATGAACAGACACTTTACAAAAGAAGACATATATGAGGCCAACAAACATACAAAAAAATGCTCATCCTCACTGGTCATTAGAGAAACGCAGATTAATACTACATTGAGATACCATCTCACGCCAGTTAGAATGGCAATCATTAAAAAATCTGGAGACAACAGATGCTGGAGAGGATGTGGAGAAATAGGAACACTCTTACACTGTTGGTGGGAGTGTAAATTAGTTCAACCATTGTGGAAGACAGTGTGGCAATTCCTCAAGGACCTAGAAATAGAAATTCCATTTGACCCAGCAATCCCATTACTGGGTATATATCCAAAGAATTATAAATCATTCTACTATAAGGACACATGCACATGAATGTTCATTGCAGCACTGTTTACATTAGCAAAGACCTGGAACCAACCCAAATGCCCATCGATGATAGACTAGACAGGGAAAATGTGGCACATATACACCATGGAATATTATGCAGCCATCAAAAACGATGAGTTTGGGTCCTTTGCAGGGACATGGATGAACCTGGAAACCATCATTCTCAGCAAACTGACACAAGAACAGAAAATCAAACACTGCATGTTCTCACTCATAGGTGGGTGTTGAACAATGAGAACACATGGACAGTGGGAGGGGAGCATCACACACTGGGGTCTTTTGGGGGGGAAATAGGGGAGGGATGGGGGGGTGGGGAGTTGGGAAGAGATGGCATGGGGAGAAATGCCAGATATAGGTGAAGGGGAGGAAGGCAGCAAATCACGCTGCCATGTGTGTACCTATGCAACAATCTTGCATGTTCTTCAAGTGTACCCCAAAACCTAAAATGCAATTAAAAAAACCCTCTTGGCCGGGCACGGTGAGGCGGGTGGATCACGAGGTCAAAAGATCAAGACCATCCTGGTCAACACGGTGAAACCCCGTCTCTACTAAAACTACAAAAAATTAGCTGGGCATGGTGGTGTGTGCCTGTAATCCCAGCTGCTCAGGAGGCTGAGGCAGGAGAATTGCCTGGACCCAGGAGGCGGTTGCGGTGAGCCGAGATCGCACCATTGCACTCCAGCCAAGAAAAAAAGAGAGAAACTCCGTCTCAAAAAAAAAAAAAAAAAACAACAACAACAAAAAAACCCTCTTGCTCCTTTGTAAGCAGCCTGGAGTCATTGTCCAGGATGTAACTGAGTCTTCCTCAAGATGTCTTTCTATAAAAAGGGACCTGGCCCAATGCTTCAGATGTATTTCAAAGTCGTGAAGGACACCTTTGCTGTCTTCTAGCAAGCCACTTATGTATATAGTACTTGTTCCGAAAACTGACAACAAAATCCTTTGCAAAAGAATTATTTCAACCAGGAAGCAACAAAACTATCTGGATTTTTATGACGTACCGATGCATACCAGTCCAAAGACACAAACATCACAAGGGCCTGGCCTAGATATCATGAACAGTGGCTCTTGTTAAGACAGCTTCTGGGGTCTTGGGCCTAGCCAACTGTGCATGGCTGGCTGTGCAGTCTAGTCAACTTGGGATCTTCATCTTGGCTATAGAGTGCCCTTGTCATGGTTTCATTTCATTTACCTTCCTTCCCTTTCACTTACATTCATCTTCTGCTCAGTTCCTTCTTACCGTATTTTCTCTGAATTGATGGAAAAAAGGACTGTTTATGGTTTACTTCTGGTCCAAGGCAGCGAGTTTATGGGAATAACAGGAAAGTAAATTTAAAAGGAGGAAGTTTTTTCAGGCTTCTGGGGATACTTCCCTAGTGATGACAGGCTTCTAGGTCAAGGCAGCTCTGCTGTTTGAGATCACAGCCTGATCTCACGGGGCTTTCTCTTTAACTTTTTAGTATGGAATTTCTCAAAATATTTCTCATACAAAAGGAGAAAGAATAGTGTAATGAACCCCGGCTTGCACAATTATCTCCTTATGGCCAATCTCATTGGCTATGTATTTCCAGTCATTCCCTGACCACCCGTCCGCCCTGGGTTACTCTGAAGCAAATTCAGGATATTATATCATTTCATCTAGAACTATTTCTATGCATCTCTAAAAGATTCAGACTCTTTCTGAAAACAACTATTATTCTGTTATCACAACTAACAACCCAACAGTAATTCCTTGATATGTTCAAATATCTAGTCAGTGTTCAAATTTGCCCATTGACTCAGTAGTGTTTTTCTTTGTGTTATTTCCTTATTTATTTTTACATTTCATTTCAATGTGGATTAATGTCAGATTTACATATTGCAATTGGTTGATGTATCTCTTTATAAAGTTTCCCTTTCCTCCTCCTATACCACATACTCCCCTCCCGTTCCACTTTTTGGGGGGCTTTTGGGATTTTTTTTCCTTTTTTAACACAAATAAAGTGAAGTAAATATGTTAAAATGGAACTCAAGGAGGACAACCAACCAGTAGACGGGGTATTTTCCCTTTCTTTTGAAAAGGCGGCTCCTTCTGGCATTGGATAGCATTTTACTTTTTTCCCACTGACCGTGCAAGTCCAGCAGGTTTCTCCTCAGTCTGCATGAGGGTTGAAAGACAGCAGTAAATTCCAGGTCACAAGCAACACAGCCCATTTATTTCCCAGAGTGTTAAACATAAACACCCAGACCTTGCCTCTCCAGCAATCAGCATTTGTCGATACAAAGTGTACTCTGGTTTACAACAGGCATCTGGGCTTTCCTAGTAGCCTATTTTTACTCACTCACCCCACCCCACCCCAGCTTGCTATCAGTTCAACCGCAAGAAAAAAAACAAAAGGGGAAGAAAAGTTGAAATATTTAATTCATTGCCACATGAATCTGTTTGGGTTGCTTCACAGAATCTTAACAGAAACAAGCCGCAGAGTTGAGATGTTGATACTAAAACACACAGCAGGCTCCTTCACAACCCCACCTCCCCCACCCCCCCTTTTCTTTTCTTTTCTCTTCTCTTCTTGTCCCACTCACCCCCAACCCCCAACCCCCAGTTGGTTTAATTAAAAAGTCATTTAAGGTGAGCATTGTGAAGAAGGATAGGCCGAGGGTTTCTCACGCTGCGATTTGGTTGATTCACGGTCTACACTCTGACCATGACCTCTGACGTCGACCTCAGAACATTTGTGCTGTTTTCTAAACACCCTCATTTTCCCTATCCCATTATGAACCTATTATCAGTTCATTTTTTTAAAACTCTAGAGTGTTTGTTGATTTGTTTGTTTTAAGACAGTCTCGTTCTGTCGCCCAGGCTGGAGTGCAATGGGGCAATTTCAGCTCACTGCAACCTCTGCCTCCCAGGTTTGAGTGATTCTTATGTCTTAGCCTCCAGAGTAGCTAGAGTTACAAGTGTGGCCAACATGCCCGGCTAATTTTTCCATGCCCGGCTAATTTCTGTATTTTTGGTAGAGATGGAGTGTTGCCATGTTGGCCAGGCTGGTCTCAAACTCCTGACCTCAAGCAATCCACCCACCTTGGCCTCCCAAAGTGCTGGGATTACAAGCGTGAGCCTCCACACTGGCCTAAAGTTATTGTTTTCTTTCTTCTTAAGCTAAGTCATGCCTTTGAGACCCTTAAGTAGCAACTGAAAGAGCAGCTTTTCCGAGAGCACCTCGGAGCCTTTCATTACCCCCACTGCAAAGCAGCTGAGGCTTCCGTGTTGCACTGCAGGGGACTTTGCTTTCGTCACCACCATTCTCAACACCCAGTGTCTCTACTCTCTTGGGTGCTTCCACTGGATTGCCCATGGGTTAAATATTCTTGATTAGTCAAAGAAAAACAAGAGCAGATCGAGAAACCTGCCCCCATTGTGTTATTTCTAAAACAAAGGACATATCTTGAATTAAAACAGGGTTTGCGGGGGGAACTGAAATAAACTGGTTTCTACTAAGATCTGGCTGACTAGAGGGAGTTGGCTCTCTAAGGAGTAAGATCCCTACCACGGCCTGCCATTGTGCTGGGGATTCTGTGACCTTTGTGGCCCAGGTTTTGCCTTCAGGTGAATGTAAACCCCTCTGTTAGTATAGCAGTAGACGGTCTACGTGCTCTGAGGTCTTAAAAACCTGGAATCAAATTTTACTTCTACCATTTATGACTTTCTTATTTAGGCAACTTCTCAAAGTATCCGTTTTCTCCTCTGTAATAAGGAAATTAAAACATATACTTCATATCGTTGTTGATACGGTTTGGATTTATGTCCCTGTTCAATTCTCATGTTGAATTGTAATCCCCAGTGTTGGAGAAGGGGCCTGTTGGGAGGTGGTTGGGAGTCCACCCACATGATGGTAGACTTCTCCCTTGCTGCTCTCGTGATAGTGAGTTCTTGTGAGATCTGGTTGTTTACAAGTGTGTGGCACCTCCCCCTTTGCTCTGTTTCTCCTGCTCTGGCCATGTAAGATGTGCCTCCTTCCTCTTCACTTTCTGCCATGATTGTAAGTTTCCTGAGGCCTCCCAAGCCATGCTTCCTGTACAGCCTGCAGAACCATGAGCCAATTAAAGCCTCTTTTTAAAATAAATTGTCCAGTCTTAGGTAGTAACTTCACAGCACCGTGAGAGTGGGCTAACCCAGTTGTCAGGATAAAAGAAGGTAGCACAACCGGCCTACATTAAGAGTGTTAGATTCCAGAACCAGAAATACCATTTGATCCAGCAATCCAATTACTGGGTATATACCCGAAGGATTATAAATCATTCTACTATACAGACACATGCACACATATATTTATTGCAGCACTATTTACAATAGCAAAGACTTGGAACCAACCCAAATGCCCATTAGTGACAGACTAGATAAAGAAAATGTGGCATGTAGACCATGGAATACTATGCAGCCATAAAAAAGAATGAGTTTGTGTCCTTTGCAGGAACATGGATGAAGCTGGAAGCCCTCATTCTCAGCAAACACAGGAACAGAAAACCAAACACCACATGTTCTCACTCATAAGTGGGAGTTGAACAATGAGAACACATGGGAACAGGAAAGGGAATATCACACACCAGAGCCTGTCAGGGGGTGGGGGGGGTGGCAAGAGAAGGGAGCGCATTAGGACAAATACCTAATACATGCGGGGCTTAAAACCTAGATGAGGGGTGGATGGGTGCAGCAAACCACCATGGCACATGCATACCTATGTAACAAACCTGCACGTTCTGCACACGTATCCCAGAACTTAAAGTAAACTAAAATTAAGGAAAAAGAATGTTAGATCCCAACCTTTCCTCCCTTCCCCCACCCCCAAAGAATAATAAAGTAAATTGCTTATGAGTCAATTAGATGAATTAATCTGCCATTGCGTTCCCAAGTGTGGCAGAGTCAAAATGAAATAAGTAACAGGTTTTGTCAGGGGAAAAAGCTAATGACATAGACCTACAGATTGGACAATCCCTGGGTCTACAGAGATTTTTGAAGTGGGGGATCAGGGAACTAATGGATGACAAGAAGGGACTGGAAATGTAAGAGCAAAGAGAAAAGTATAGAAGGTAAGACAGGAGAACCCCAAAGTAAGTGTCCTCTGGTTGGCCATTTTTGCTGCATTTACTAATTCCTTTTTTAAGTTTTTATTTTTAATTGACAAATAATAATTGTATATATTTACAGGGTAAAAGATGAAGCTTTGATATATTGTATATACTGTAGATTATATTCAGATGATTATATCAAGCCAATTACCATTCATCGCCTCATGTACAAAATGTTTTGTAGTGAGAACATTTCAAATACATTCTTTTAGCAATTTTGAAATATACAGTACATTATCATTAACTGTGATCACCATGCTGTCCAATAAATCTCAAAAACGTATTCCTCCTTTGTAACTGAATATTTGTACTGATTGATCAACATCTCCCAATTCCCCATCCCACACCCCGTGCTGGGGTGTGATTTCATACTCACGCCTACCTCCTTGGAGACCTTCAAAAGTACAGACGAGTGAGAAAGAAAAACTATTATTGGCATTTTTAAGACAATTTAATAAGCTTTCAGTTAGTTTCCTAGGCCAATGCATATTTTATATAGTAAATGGCAACATCTAAATCTTATAGGTTGAATCAGAATATCTATATCTGGTTTTCTCTGGGGAAAACATACGTTAGTTCGTCTGTTCAAAGGACACAGCCAAACAGCTTTTGAGAATAAGTCATTTTATACTGTGAATATGTGAAGTTAAACTCCTCCAGGCAGCTACAGGAAACCAGAATTAACCTAAATTTATTTCCAGTAGCATTAAAGTTGATTCATAATGGTTGAAATATACCCATTTAGTTTATGTAGTCTCATTAGAGCCGTGGATTAGTTTTATAAAACATACATATTGAGCTACTTTATGTTCTCCACTTTTCCTCATCAGAAAAAGAGAATCGAACAAAATGAAGCGCCTTCTGAGCACTGATGAATCATGCCCCACTGAACCCTTCAGACAACAACCTCAAATTGGGCTGTTATGAAGAACCCATTTTTAGCCGAGGAATCTTATATCCATAAGTCACTTGCCCAAGGTCGATAGGTTAGTAAGGTGGCATAATCAGGATTCCAGCTCTAGTCTGCTGATTCCAAAGTTCGTGATCATCTTTTCATTGAAGTTGTCTGCTTTGCTGTGACAACAAAGGAAACACCACATGAGAAAGAGAAAGTGCTTAGTAGGCACTAAGTCCCTAAATCTCCCATTTGCATCTTCAAAACTGGCCCCACCACAATTTAAGGAGCAGGGGGGTTCTGAGAGCCTCCCCCGCAAGGGTAGAGAGTTGAAGAAAGGCAAGGCAGTTTCTGAGTGTAACACACACACTCACACACACGCACAGAGTCGCAAACACAGATACACTAGCAAATAATAGAATACACACAAGGTCAAAGGCTAAATGGGAATGTAAGCTAACAGGCTGACGTTAAGGAGGTGAACGTATTATAGCTGCCCCTTACCAGATACTGAGCAGATGTAGTTAGAAAACTGAAACGATGAAGGCAGAAGAGTGTTAAGAGGAAGAGATACAATTTAAAAGAGTTGTTCTCTCTATTTGCAGAAAACAGAGCCTGGCTGACATATCTCAGTGGAGTGCCTTGCACATAGTAGGTGCTTAACAAACATCTGTGGAATGACTTATTCAAGTTGGCCATTCTAGTAGCAATTATAGCTTGCCATGCACGTAATTAATTTGGCTTCAGCTGGTGTTTTTTGAATAAAGTTGGCTAAAATGAATACAGTCATCAACAGGGTTATGTTCTGAGAAATGTGTCATTAGGCAATTTCTGTCTGTGACCATCGTGGAGTGCACTTATGCCAACCTAGATGGGATGGCCTACTACACACCGAGGCTACATGGTATAGCCTACTGCTCCCAGGCTACAAACGTGTATAGCTTGCTGCTGAACTGACTACTGTAAGCGATTGTAACACATTGGTGTTTGGGTATTGAAACTACCTAAACATAGAAAAGGTGGTCAGGCATGGTTGCTCATGCCTATAATCCCTGCATTTTGGGAGGCAGAGAGGGGTGGATTGCTCGAGGCAAGGAATCCGAGAGCAGCCCTGCAACATAGTAAGACCCTGTCTCTACAAAAACAAAAACAATAAAAATTAGCCAGGCCTAGTGACACATGCCTATGGTCCTAGCTACTTAGGAGGCTGAGGAGGGAGAATTGGTTGAGCCTGGGAGGTTGAGGCTGCAGTGAGCCATGGTTGTGCCACTGCACTCCAGCCTGGGTGACAGAGCCAGACCCCATCTTATAAAAATAAACATAAACATAAAAAAGGTACTGCAAAAATTATTATAATCTTATGGTTAAACAGGGGGCTAACCTGATTAAGCTCACCAAATTGAACCTGCTTGCATGCTTTTAATTGCTTACCTCTAATTGACCTTAAAATTCTCACTAGCTTCCTTGTAGATACATAGCTCTGACCATGAGTCATTAAAGTAATGGTTGCTTAGAGTTGTTTCCGGGAAGTAGGCGGCAGCTCTTGTCCAGTTCAAGTCAATAGAGACCACCAGCTCTTCAACTGGATCCGTGCTGGTGGGTGACCTCTTGAAAGCAGAGGGCCAAAACGTCCGCCCTTAGATCATGATGATGCCATCTGTTTCTGCATGGATTCTATGATGAACCGTGCAGCCTGATTTCGCTTGGGCAGAAATCCTGATTACATCACCCTTCCTCCTCACCATCACTTTCCCCACACTTTAGACTAGTAGACTTTCTATTCCATAAGCACCCCAAGTCCATTTTAGGGAGGCAGCGTTGAGATTTGTTTTCCCATCTCCTTGCACAGCAGGCTTGTGAATAATATATTTTCCCGTTTGCACAACCCGTGGCCACATTGGTTGGCCTGTAGCACGCAGACAGAATGCACCTGCTTACTAACGCTGGACTACTGTTGCACACACGGTCCGTCATTGATCGAATCACTGTTTTGTGGCACATGACTGTACCTATTGCTGTGGCCTAAATAAGTCAACCAATAAAAATGGCAGGCTAAGCCTGGCAGTCGAAGCGTGGGGCGTTCCTGGGCCAGGCCCCCTGCAGCAGATAGTTTGAGACTTACTGAAAAGTGTTATTCAGGGTCTCGTTACTCAACACACCAAAATAGGAGGTGCCTGTGAAAAATAATCTGTGGAAAATAATCTTCACGATGTCTCTGGAGCTTGGATCTGGGAACTGATGCTGTAGAAGAGACTGACCTCCAGAAAGACAAGGTTTCTTATGTCCACTCTTTTCTAAGTTAAAGTTTAAGAACACCCCATCTCTACTAAAAATACAAAAATTAGCCAGACATGGTGGCACTCACCTGTAATCTCAGCTACTCAGAAGGCTGAGGCAGGAGAATCGCTTGAACCCAGGAGGCAGAAGTTGCAGTGAGCCGAGATCTCGCCATTGCACTCTAGCACTCCAGCCTGGGTGACAGAGTGAGACTAGGTATCAAAAAAGAAATAAAAAAAAGAAATTATATCAAATGCTATTGTTTTTTGCCCAAGAATAAAAAAAAAAAAAAAAAAAAAAAAGTTTAAGAACAAATTGGAACACAATGTTTGTGAACTACTAGTGTCATCCGTTTTTTTGCAAAACTTATTTTTTGAGCCCAAGAGGTGCTTCCCAAGCATGTTTTTCCCCTTAAATTTAAAAAAATAAGTGTTCTATAGGAAATCTAATCCATATGTTTGTTTCCTTTAATCATCAAAACTGATGCCTGGTTAATGGGAGTTATGACCAAATACCTTTCCATTAAAACAGGAAATTATATTTTATTCACTGTAAACAAATTAAAACTCAGAGATGTTTGAATCTACTTTGAAGTGTATTGCCCTAAAGCCTTTTTTTTTTTTTTTCTGAGACAGAGTCTCACTCTGTCTCCCAGGCTGGAGTACAGTGGCACAATCTTGGCTCACGGCAACCTCTACCTCCCAGTTCAAGCGATTCTTCTGCCTCGGCCTCCCTAGTAGCTGGGATTACAGGCATGTGCCACCACGCCAAGCTAATTTTTGTACTTTTAGTAGAGATGGGGTTTCACTACATTGGCCAGGCTGGTCTCCAACTCCTGACCTCAAGCGATCTGGCCGCCTGGGCCTCCCAAAGTGCTCGGATTACAGGCTCCCAGCTAAACTTCAAGAGAGATCTAAACTAAAGTAAACATTTCCTAAACCATGCTTTCAATCTCATGCTTGACTTTTAGAGCTCCTTGTTAGATACAAGCTATCTTTTACTGAAAATCAAGAACAAAAGGTAATACCGAAGGCATAAGAAAATCAGTCAACCTCATTTGCCTTCTCTATTAACTCTTTAAAATCCTATAAAGCAATTATTTGAGGACTAGCTGTTCACCCCAGTCATGAAAACTGATTGAAACCTTTACCACCACCTAGAGGTCATTGAGCTGTACTGCAACAAAAAGAAAAATGTTACTAACGGGGCTGTAAATTCTGACATTTTACGGTTTTTCCATTACCACACCAAACTGACATAGCACTGGATCCTTGGGAAAAATAAATGATCCTCGTAAAAGAGGCACTTTTAAAACTTCGAAACATAGAGTAAGTCAAGGAATGGAAAAGAACAGTTGGGAAAACAGGTTGTTCCAAAAATATCCCTTCCTTAAGCTAAAACTGCTACTTCCTGTACCAGCAACTAGATTTCGAAGATGCATGTTCAACACCTGCTCCAGAGAGGCAGCCACCAATGTCGCCATCTTGCTTTCTAGTGGAGAAGGGCTTGGGAGACAAACCGAAGTGAATATGTTGGGATCCAACCTTTTCATGGCTGTAGAATTTCAGCACATCATTCTTTATCTCTTGAAACTAGAATCCTGGTCCATTCTTGATATATTTAGGCAAGACCAGAGTGAGTCAGAAGATAAAAATTTAATGTCTCCCATAATTTCATTACCTCTGGGGGGAAAAAAAAAACACTTAAAAGATGTTTAGAAAACATATAAAAAAACTTTCCATTGGAGACATTTGAGAGAAAAATCGAAAGAAAAAAATCAACAAAAGATCTCTTTTTCTTCCATGTGTTATTTTAGAGAATTAGATTTGGACTTTGCCTCTGAATAAGAATCTCAGTCTATTTTGTGTCTGCAAAGTTGTCCGTTTTGACTAGGGTTGCTAGTGACCCTGGAACCACCTTGGGTCTGCACTCGGTTTCTATGGACTTCTACTCCATGGAACTTGGAGAAAAAGGTTAGCTATGATCCACAGGGTACCGAGACTCCTCCCGCAATCAAATGGACTATCTGGTTTTGGAATTGATCTCTTTCTGCCTTGGGTTTTGGGGCCCATGGCCAATGTAGCCAGCTGTTATCTAGTCTGTAGGGAATCTCACCAATCCATAACTACTTAATAAATGACCCTCAGAGGGCTAAATCATTACAGTGCCACCTCGTGCTCCAGTCTCTTGACAGCTAACAGCCCACTATGAGCACAATGGTGTGCCCATGGGCCACTGCCGAGAAGGAGGTAGGGAGGGCACTGTGTGTGAGGTCATGAAATGACTGCTTTACAGCCAGTGTCATTTGAGGATTGTGAGCAAAATCAACAAGTAGATGTCGACAACTAGCTTTCTTCCCAATTGAATGATTTTAAAATAAACTTCCTACAGGTAGCTTTCACTGCATGCAATGGGAAAGTGTACACATTTATCAGCCTTGCCCACTTTTGTGTCTGGGACTGTGGTGTGGTATTGAATAGTCTTCTGTGGTTAGAAGCTCTCTCCTTTTGTAGCAATGCCAGGAGCGTAGTTGGCTCCAGAGATCTCGGATCATTTCAGCTTTATGCTCAAGAAAATTGCCCCACACCCAACATACTTCTTTGAAACTCAAAGACAAGAAAGTTCACTGAGACATCCTGCTAATAATTCACTGCCTTGGGGCCCAGGGCATTTCGATCGGAGCTCAGCATCCTTCTTTCATTTAAGGGAGGCCTTTTAGACCTCCTTGGCTGAAAGCAACTAGAGTTGCCCATGGAAGGAATTAGCGTGCTTTAGAAACAAGAACTCAAAGCAACAGATGAGTGGGCCTGAGGCATCTCTTTTAAATTAATTGAAGTGAGAATAGCAAGAAAAAAGCAATGAAAGAGTTTTGGTTATGTCATATTATATATTTGCCATAAACTCTTTTTCAGTGACGCCCAGGATAACAGGGAAAAAAGACACCAGGACTTCCATTGGATGAGAATTGCACTGGCTGAATTGGAATCAGGTAAGAGTCTCTGGAGTTCCACTTGGTTGTTGTTCTACACCTAGATTGAAGCAACAATGGAAAGACAGTGGTATGCAAAGACTCGCACTCAGAGATGCCTCCTAAACCATGTAGAAGCCAAGAAGGGCATTGAAAGTCACAAGTTAAACCAAGAGCGGGTTGTCTGACCAAACTTTGCAACCCATAGGGGAAGTCAGAAGGGGAAGGGGAGGAGAGAGCTGGGCCCCCAAGAATCTACTGCCCCGGTGCTGATTTCAGGATGCATCCTAATTACACAAAAGGGCCATCCAGACTGTATGTTTTCCATTAAGAAAACTACAACTCACAATCTATTTAAATTACAATGAGAAAGTGAGGACCCAGGACTAAAATGTGAATTTGAGAGGCTTAGATCTAGTAAAGTGGTTTCCTGAGAAACCTGAGAAATGTGGCCTTTGTTTGTTTGTTTGTTTAGATTTGGGGACAAGAAAATGCAGAAATGAAAACTCTTTAAAAGTATATTCGATTTTGTGATATAAAGACCTAGTATTTCTCTAGAGTTTCATATGGAATGTTTGGCCTTCTATGATGATGGTGATTGGTGTGGTCAAGATTATTACAACTCATTATAACCATTTGTTGGGACTTTTAAGCACAACGCAAAGCACTGGATTCATGGCTTTTGTGGTAGAGCCTTTTCTAAGAAATTTGGTTTTTTCATCTTATGCTCTCACAGTATTTTAAATTGCACCAGTTCCAGTCACTCCTTAAAAAATACAGTCAAGAATTCTATTTATATATGCAGAAACCAAAATATCTATTGCTAAATGAGACATCTCAGGGTATCCAGGGTGTCATTTGACCAGGGACATTGTCTCCTGACTCTTTGCCTGTCATAGTCAAAGATCTCTCCCCACCCTGCCCCTTCCTGCGGTTGCCTGTTTCCTGTGCAATTTTAGTCATGCTTGCTTGGGCCTCCACTACCCTAGCATTAGTGAAATGGTCTGGTTTTGAGCTTGCGGGCAGCAGTGACATCACTGGATAGAGGGATGTGCAATCCATGTCTACATGTTCCTCTATCATTGAAAAGACCGGATTCCTTAACAGCTCTTCCATTCTTGGCATTTAACTGTCCTTTCTAAAAGATCACCTTTCACCTTCCCACCACAGAAACTGCAAAGAGTTATAAATTTTTGTTTAAAAAGTTGATATGAAAGAACAAGTCCTTGAATTAGAATGAAAGGTTCTCAGTTTGAAGGCTGTCCTATCTGCCCTGTAGCCCAACGTGTATATTCTTGGCTAGCAATGGTGATCCACAAGCCACTATTGTGGTAGAATTTTCCCAACAGGTACTAAAACCCACAAAGTCAAAGAAAAGTGTGGGCCGGACACAGTGGCTCATGCCTGTAATCCCAGCACTTTGGGAGGCCGAGGCGGGTGGATCACAAGGTCAAGAGATAGAGACCATCCTGGCCAACACGGTGAAACCTTGTCTCTACTAAAAATATAAAAATTAGCTGGGCGTGGTGGTGCATGCTCGTAGTCCCAGCTACTCAGGAGGCTGAGGCAGGAGAATCACTTGAACCCAGGAGGCGGAGGTTGCAGTGAGCTGAGATCATGCCACTGCACTCCAGCCTGGTGAGAGAGTAAGACTCCACCTAAAAAAAAAAAAAAAAAAAAAAAAAGAAAGAAAGAAAAGAAAACAGGAAAAGTGTGACCACTCTGCTAGCTCCCTATGATTTTACTGGCTTATGACAATTAAAAATTGAATTGGTTTGAAACACACTAAATTGAAATGTTTTGAATGATGGCTGATTCATGCTTAGGCAACAAATGCTTATTCCTTTATTCATGCAAGAAAATCCTGCCACCTTGAAGCTCGTGGTCAAACGAATGTCTTTCAGAAAATATGGCCAAGGGTTCAGTGGGGATGGAGAAAAGCATTTTGGAAATCTAAAAAATATAGAGCCCATACTTGCCAAGTAAGTACGACAAGGTCAACCTTATCTTAGCAATAGAGGAGGAAGTATATTAGAAGCAATGAAATAATTACATCTAAAATATGGCAACTTGAAATTTTTCAGATTTTATTTACTGAGGCTTATATTTCTGTGCAACTAAAAGATTTTGAAAAAGGGACATATCAGAGGGATCTTAGGGACATGCTTAAAAATAATGAAGATTTTGGAAGCAAAGCATGTGTTGCAGAGTAGGCTGTTCATTTTGGTTTTGGGTGAAATTATTTCCAGGAACACAGATCTGCTAAGTTCATAAAACAAAAGCTCCAGTTCCAACGGTACGGACTTTGAGCAGATTTCACTACTCAGACCAGAACATCAACTTGAAAGGAAACAAACAAGGCTCTATGTCCAACCTGAAGCTTTCCAGGGACAGGCCATTGGTGCTCAGAAAAGTTTGGGTGGGAAACTGGGGTAGCCTAGCCAGAAGTATTTTGTACACCTTCCCAAAGAGGAATTAGCTGCCCTTCTGTCCTCAACCCGTCAGCTTGATTAGAGGTCTTTGGCAACATGTACTGAATCCTGGCACCGTCAAGAAGCCCAAAGAAACAACTGCTCACTTGGTACAGATGGCAGAAAGAAAGATCGATGGGAGACCTGCTTTGATACTCTGCTGATTTTCTCCAGCAGAATTTCTGTAGCATATAAGACAAAATGCCTTCCTTTTCGCTTGACTTGAGTAATGTCAGTTTCTGTGAGTCTGAGTTATTTGCTTAATATGGAAAAGCAGGAGAAATGCCCCTGTATAATCTTAGAATATCTGGAAACTCAAGGTTAGAGACAAATTAAGCCCTAACAGTCTTGGGCATTGAATCCTAGGGTCTGGCAATCACTGTGGCTCTTTATAGAAAGAGTGAACTGCAGTTAATACATGGCCCTCAGTGTAAACTAGGAATATTCAGACACAAAGAACAAACTCAATAAATAGTTGATAAATGAATGAATGCTAGGACTTTATTTGGGGGAAACCAGTCAACATCATAGGCTCGCAATGGGTGTTTCAGGGCATGTTTTGGTCCTTTCTCTTCTTTAAGCATTGTAGATAACAGATCTTAGCTGAATTTGTCTTATCCCAGGACACAAGGGAAATGAGCCAAAAGTAGGAGCACCAGCTCTAGATCAGCTACAAAGTGAATAATAATCAGCCACTATTAAGTGTTGGTAAAGTTTGGCGACATGGTTGAGGTCTTCTGAGAAACAGAGAGCATTTAATGACCAGACTCCTGGGGCTAAGAACAGGAGAAGGAAGGTGTGTTCCCTCTGCTCAGCCAAACACATCTGCACCGCTTCCTCCAACGACAATGTGCCTCTTCTCATCTTGATTTCTTCACTCTTGCTGTCCCAAACTCTTGAAATGCCCCCATATAAAACCTCCACCCATGGAAACCCGACTTGTACTTCCTCGTCTGGCTTAACTCAAAAGCCACCTCCTTCATGAGTCCTTTTCCATCTGAAGTAATTTCTCCTTTCTTTGAGCCTCTACAGTACCTTTGTATCTCAGGGTACTTAGATAATTCTTTGCAACAATATTATTAGTAAGCTTGTCTTATACATCCTACTAGATGGATTATAAACTTCTGGAGAAAAAAGCACTAGTATTACTGATACTAATAGACACACACCCATATACACACTAGATATATACACACACACAGTGTATATAATAGACATGGTATATTTGTATACAGCTAGTGCTCAACTTACGATCATGATTGGTTCCGACAGACCGGTCGTAACACGATTTGGTCATAAGTTGAGTAGGCTATATGTACAGTACTGTGAAATGATGTTATAAAAATCTTTGTCATATTTTATCATAATTTTCTTTCATTATTATATGTCATAATTTTCTTTGTTCATTTTATGCCATTTGTATCATCTCTACACCATTTTGTTTCTTATTTTTACATTCATCAGGTTTAAGTAAAACACTGCATTACCAGCACAACTGGTTTAATATTTGCAAAACATACAAAATTACAAAATACAGGTGCATACAAAAATACAAAATACAGGTGTAAAAATACCATAGGAAACATTTTCCCAATTGCAAAACATATCAAAATATATAAACATGTACGAAACATTTTACTGGCCGCTGGTGCTTGGCTGCGGATCGTTGATGTCATCATCTGAGGCAGCAGTTGGGGTTACCGGAGTTGGTTTTTTCATAAACATGGTGAGCTTTGTCTGAATTGTATGTTTCTTTTTTTCTTCATAAATTTCACAATATGGACGAAACACATCATGCACCATCCGTTCAATCCTTGCAAATCGTTCGATGTTTGGGTCCATTGCTTCGAAATGTATAAGAAGTTTATTGGGAGGGGTTTGATGAAAAATATCCAAGACACAAAACACAAATTGCTGTACCGAGTCTGGGATAACAGTTGAAATGGTGCACACGGAGATGGTAGTGCTGCCAGAAGCTGGTCTGCACTGTCGTACGCCCAGCTGGGCAACGTTTGCACTGCCAGACGCGGAGCAGTCATGGCTAGCGATTGTGGTCGTAAAGTCGAATGGTCGTAAGTTGCGTAGGTCGTAAGTCGATCAATACCTGTGTATACCATATACATCATATGATATAGATGTATATATACAAATATATCATGATGTTGTAATTTAGTGTATGTATTACATTTCGTAGTAGTAATATTATAGTGATTTTAATCTCCCTGGCCTGCTACAGTCTCAGGAACACAATGGATGTCAATGGACATTAGTACAGTAAATTAAGTACTAATGCTTGACACAGGTAAAGACACCCTATAGAAGGGCTCATTCACCTTTCCTCTAAGAACTTTTTGGTCAACTACTCGTGCAATCAAGATGTTAGCAGGGGCTGGGCACAGTGGCTCATGCCTGTATTGCTAGCACTTTGGGAGGCCGAGGCTGGCAGATTATAAGGTCAGGAGATTGAGACCATCCTGGCCAACATGGTGAAACCTCTTCTCTACTAAAAATACAAAAATTAGCTGGGCATGGTGGCACATCCCAGGAGGCTAAGGCAGGAAGATCACTTAAACCAGGGAGTTAGAGGTTGCAGTGAGCCGAGATTGTGCCACTGCACTCCACCCTGGCGACAGAGTAAGACTCCGTCTGAAAGAAAGAAAGCAAGAGAGAGAGAGAGAAAGGAAAGAGAAAGAGAGGGAAGGAGGGAGGAAGGAAGGAAGGAAGGAGGGAGGGAGGGAGGGAGGGAGGGAGGGAGGGAAGGAAGGGAAAGAAAAAAATGTTAGCAGGGTCTCCCTGCCCTCAGAGATTTGATCCACTTGGCCTAAAGTCTAATTCTCTGGCTAGGATAAGCTGATGCCTTTCCCGTGATTTCTGCAAATTCTTGCACATACCTTGTTCCTCCTGTTCACTCATCCTCAGCACTGAAATGACAGCACTTTGGGAGGTCAAGGCAGGCAGATCTCTTGAGCCCAGCAGCTTGAGACCAGGCTGGAAAACATGGTGAAATTCCACCTCTCCAAACAAACAAACGAAAGTACCCAGGCATGGTGGTGCGTGCCTGTGGTGCCAGCTACTCAGGACGCTGAGGTGGGGGATGGTCTGAGCCTAGGAGGTAGAGGTTGCAATAAGCCAAGATTACTCCACTGCTGCGCTCCAGCCTGGATGACAGAGTTAGACCATGTCTCCAAAAATAAATAAATAAACAAACAACAACAGAAAAAAAGCAGCATGCCAAACTGCCCCTTCTCTTGTTTTAGCAGAAGTTCAACCACAGCAAGCATCTCTGATTGTTTCGTAGACGTGATCCCTACGTGGTACAGGAGTGTTCAGGTAGCTTCAGGCCCTTCTACCACTCACTCTTCCCCTCCCCCCGTCATTCCAGAGTTCTAAATCAGCCTATTCTCCCTGCCTTATACAGGCAACGATGCCCATGCCAGGTCCCTCGGGGTTCTAAGCTACTACCTCAAATGGCTTATTAAAGTTCTTCTTCCAGACCCAGACAATAAATACTCTCTCAAGAATTCTGGAGCATATTCATTCCATTCTTTGCCTGACAATCTGCCATTGTATTGAACCATAATATAAGAAGCCTGTTTAGAGTCTCTCTGATTTTTCATATTTCTAGAGTCAGACTCTACTGAGTATTATTCTTTTTAGCTTTTTCACTTCAGTATTTCTGGTTTCCAGTTCTTACCGCCTTGATCTCATTCATTCATTATTTCATTTATCTGAGAACCTATCATACTATAGACCATGCACTTGTTTTACAAAAACAATTAAGACAGATTCCTTGTATTCAGGGACCTGGTTAAAATTAAGTCTGACTTACCTATTTGCTCAGCTGGTCCAAGAGAAATAGTTCTAGGTGTTACCTCTTATGCTAAGAGAAAGCTTCCCCTTACAACAACCCAAAACTCAGTGACCAAGGTCCAAATTCTGATTTTGGGGGATTTTCTTGAGACAGAGTTTCACTCTTGTTACCCAGGCTAGATTGCAATGGCGTGATCTCAGCTCACCACAACCTCTGCCTCCTGAGTTCAAGCAAAAAATTCTGATATTTTTAATAGAAACTTGGCCAGGCTGTGGCTTCAGTTTCTTAGATTAGTACAGGGAATTAGTAATACAATTAAGACTAACTGAATGGCGACCAAAAGAAAAAGCTGAAAGCCAGAATAACTAGCTGAAGGATAAAGAATGGGTTAATTTTTGTTTCCTATGATCCATGTTAGAGGAAGTAAAAGAAGAAAAAGAATAAATCAATAAATAAAATTAAAAAAATAAAAAATAGAAAAAGAATGGATTAATTTATCCAGTCATTTTTGAACAGATGAGGACACTCTGAAAATAGCCTTCCTTTTATAACCTTTGGTAATGTTTCTGTTAAGACCAACTATTTCTCTTCCTTAAATATAAATACCTTCCTTTAAATATCCTTGAAATGTTTGATGAACATCTGCAGTTAAAACACTATGTACTTTCGTTCATTATCAAAGAAGGAGCCAAATATTTTGCAATGCTTGTAATACTTTTAAACAGCCATATTAAGATCAAATCAATTTCCCGACCCTGACTTAATGAATTATAGAAAAAAGAGAACAAGCTATATTAAAAATAGAGTGGCTTGTGCTGACTTCATAAGGGAAAATAAGAAACTGAATTAATGATTATTAAGTATTCCTATGTAGCAAATACTATGCTGGGCACTTTGTATGCTCTCCTATTACCCATTATCCACATATCCCTGGGGAAATCTCTTCAAAGTAGATATTGTATTCTTCTTCCCATTTTACAGATAAGGAGATGGAAGTGAAGAGTGAAATCAAAGCTGTGAACTGCAAAGCTTGCTCTCTTTAACAGTAGTTCATGTTCAACAGGGTATTTATTTGTCTCCTCACAGAATTCACATTTGAAATCGTGAATATCCCCCACCTTTGCAGAATTCCAAAGATACTTTGTCTACAAATTATTAACCTGTAACTCATCATTTCACAGGTAGCTTTATTGGTATGAGGATTATAGTTAAGACACATTCATCTGTAGAAGGAAAATATACTCCCCATATTTCCTCAGGGAGGTGCCAGTCAGAGGGGTGTGGAACTGTGGATGGGCTGTTTATGGTCCTTTTTTATCTGAACTGACCACATTTCATGTTAAACAACATTGCTAACCTAGCAGCTGATAAAATCTATCGTCTTAAAACTCAGACGGATTCTAGAGGTCATCTAGTCTGGTATTTCTCAAGTGTTGGTCTGTATACAGGCTACATGAGAATCATTTGGTTAGTGTTTACAAAATATACATTCCTGGGGCCTTCCCAGGGCCTTCTTTACAAAAGCGTAAAGGCAGGACACTGGGAATCTGCATTTTAAGGTTTCTAAATTGATTATCTGGCATAACCTGGTTTCCCAACCTCTTATCCAAGACCACCTCTAGTGCCATAGAGGAATCCCATCATACACACCCCTGACCTGTAAGCAGGCAGGGCGGTCTCATCAAGGACATGCACAGTCTCCTCAGGGACACACATTCATCAGGGAACAAACTTGGAGAAAGCGTGGTTTTTGTTTTGTTGTGTTGTGTTTTGTTTTTTGGAGATAAGGTCTCACTCTGTCACCCAGGCTGGAGTGTAGCGCTGTAATCTCAGCTCACTGCAACCTCTGCCTCCTGTGTTCATGAGATTCTCCTGCCTCAGCGTCACAAGTAGCTGGGACTACAAGCGTGCACAACTATGGCCTGGCTAATTTTTTGTATTTTTAGTAGAGAAGGGGTGTGGGAGGGCATCACCAGGTTTCCCAGGCTGGTCTTGAACTCCTCAGCTCAGGAATCCTCCTACCTCAGCCTCCCAAAGTGCTAGAATTACAGGCATAAGCCACTGTACTCAGTTGTTGAGATAACACTAGGTTTAAAAATCCTTTCTAAATTTAATTTAAAATGTTACCTTAAAATTTCCATTCATTGTTCTCAACTCAGCCCAAAAGCAATACATAAAATACATGGAATTCTTTAGAACATGAGCCTTCAAATATTCAAAGACATCTAATACAGTTCCCCTTGGGCCTTTTCTTCCCTGGCCTTAAATCATTCCTTTTATCTTTTCTAATAGCTCATGAACTCAGTAACCTATTATCTATTAAAAAGACAGTTTGGCCAAGACTGCGGCTCACGTCTGTAATCCCAGCACTTTGCGAGGCCAAGGCAGGCAGGTCACAAGGTCAAGAGATGGAGACCATCTTGGGCAACATGGTGAAACCCCGTCTCTACTAAAAATACAAAAATTAGCCAGGCATGGTGGCGCATGCCTGTAGTCCCAGCTACTTGGGAGGCTGAGGCAGGAGAATCACTTGAACTCAGGAGTCAGAGGTTGCACTGAGTCGAGATCATGCCACTGTACTCTAGCCTGGCAACAGAGCAAGACTTTGTCTCAAAAACAAAAGCAAAACCAAATAAAAATAAAAAGTTCATGGAAGATCAAATCCAAGTGGCCAATAAATATAAAAATTAACAGTAGGGAATTTAAATTAAAAAAACAATGTAATATTTTTCACCCATTCGAATGGCAAAATTTTCAAAGACCATTAGTATTTCTTGTTGGTGGAGGTATTCAAAAGAGAAAGTATTATTTCATGTTGAATATGAAAGAGAGTATGAAAATGTACAGTCATATAGAAACTATGGAAAACAGTCTAGCAACACCTGTTTAAGTTTACATAAATATGTTGACTTACCAGTTATACCCCAGACTCTGTCCCTAGAAGTAAAAAACTTATGTACCAGAAAATTGCCAAGTTTTGGCAAGAGTGCACAACAATGAAAACTAACACACACTGGACATGGCAGCTGATGCCTGTAATCCCAGCACTTTGGGAGGCTGAGAGGGGTGGATCACCTGAGGTCAGGAGTTTGAGACCAGCCTGGCCAACATGGCAAAACCCCGTCTCTACTAAAAATACAAAAATGAGCCAGGCATGGTGGCATGCGCCTGTAATCCCAGCTACTCGGGAGGCTGAGGCAGGAGAATTGCTTGAACCCAGGAGGCTGAGGTTGCAGTGAGCCAAGACTGCACCACTGCACTCCAGCCTAGACGACAGAGCAAGAATCTGCCAAACAAAACAAAACAAAAACTAACACACACTGCTAGTGGTAGTGTATATTGATGCAATCACTTTGAAAACCTGTTTGCCAGTGTCTTCTAAATCTGATCATGTGAATACTTGTGATGTAGAAATACCACTCTTGGTATATGTTCAATGGAGATGTGATGTGTGCACGTGCTCACCAGAAGCAATGTTGAAGAATAGTGACTGCAGCACTATTCACGGAAGCCTAAAACTGGAAACTGCCAATTATGGTTTGAATGTTTGTCCCCGTGAAACTCAGGTTGACATTTAATTGCCAATGGAACCGTATTCAGAGGTGGGCTCTTGAAGAGATGATTAGGCCATTAGGGCTCCACCCTCATGAGTGAGATTGGTTTTGCCGTAAAAGGGTAAGTTTGGCTTTCTCCTTCTCTCTCTTGGCTCTTCTCTTCTGCCATGTGAGGAACAATGTTCCTCCTCTCCAGAGAATGCCATTTTTAATATTATCCATTTAATCCTGGGCCCAGGATGAAAGAGGGCTTGGTCTTGGACTTCCCAGCAACTAGAACTATGAAATAAATTTCTGTTCTTTAGAAATTACCCAGTCTCAGGTATTCTGTTACAGAAACACAAAATGAACTAAGACAGTACCCAATATCCTTGAAGACTAGAATGGACAGATGAATTCTCACATTCTTTCAATGGTATACTGTCCAGGAATAAGAACAAACACTCCAAGCATCGATATGATTGAATCTCACAAAAGAAATCAGGCACAACGGCGTACAAATGCATACGTCCATTTATATACAACCTCCAAACACACAAAGCGTAGAAATTAGAAGGTAGCTGTTAGACTGCAAGCGGATAAGATGAAGGCTTTGGGGGCGCTGGTAATGTTCTATTTCTTGATCTAGAAGCTGATTATATGGATATGTTCGGTTTAAAAATTCATTGAGCTGTATACCTCCAATTTGTCCACCAAGTTGTTTTTTCTCCAAAACAATCATATGTGTAGGATTTTTAACGCATTGTTCTTAGAGAAAAGCTGTAAATAAGGCAAATGTTGATCAGTTGGATGATGGCCAATAAATTAAAAATCTGTTTACCCACATTATGGATATTACGCAGCCACTGAAATAAATGAATTGGTACTATACCAAATTTACATGTAATATCTTATTCGGGGAAGGCAAACAAAAACAAAGGCTGCATAGTGGCTGGGTGCGGGGCTCACACCTATAATCCCAGCACTCTGGGAGACTGAGACAGGAGCATCACTTGAGCCCAGGAATTTGAGACTAGCCTGAGCAACAGAGTGAGACCCCATCTCTACAAAAAATCAGCAGATTAGCCAGACAAGGTGGTATGCACCTGTGATTCCAGCTACATGAGAGGCTGAGGTAGGAAGATCGCTTCAGCCCAGGAGGTCAAGGCTGTAGTGAGCTGTGTTCATGCCACTGCCCTCCAGTCTGGGTGACAGAAAGTCTGTCTCATAAACAAAAGACAACTGCATTGTATACGTTAAACATGTAATCCTCATAACAACCCTAGAATATTGGTATAATTATTATTCTCATTTACAAATGAAGACAGAGAGGCAGGAGAGATTACTTAAATAACACATCTGAAAGTCACAACGCTGGTATAGGATAGAATATTCAGAAGCTAGAAATTCCTACCATTTCAATATAGAACCACATAGAGAACTCCTTTTATCAGTATGGAGACATTAATCAAAACTCTTCAGAAATGAAAGTTCCAGAAGATGCAAAGCCAAACAATAATATCACCATCCAGTCAATAGTTAAATGTCTTTTCTCAAGACTACTAATAGTGAATAATTTGTGGGGTGCTGACCAAGGCGTAAGTCCAAGCCTTTAACTTATTTTTTCTGTTAAACAACCCTACAACACATAGACAAATACTGCTGATCATATACATCCTACAGATTAATACCCAATTCCAGGTCTCATTTTCTCTGCCCAATCCTGCCTCTCCAACTTCATGGAATTCACATCAACTCTGAAGTGGGCAGATCTGGGCCTGCTCAAGTTCCAGCCTCGTATCAGCTGTGGACTTCAGATATGTAAGATAAATAAATCCTGATTATATTGTATTTTTATTTCTTTTCATTCATCTAGGTGAAGCTCAGATGTTACCTGCTCATTTATTCACTCATTCATGCATGCAGTTAGCGCAAATTGAGAACTTACATTATGCCAGAGTTGCTGGACTCATAAAAAGATGAATAAGTCATGTTATCTACCCTCTAGGAAGTCAGTCTTCTGAGAGAGATATCCTTACAAATGAACATACAAAATGTAGTGTCCTATAATATGGTTACTTTCTAAGTTGGAGGAAACAGTCAGCCCTGCCTGGAGGAATCAGACCTTCCAGGCTGAAGAGGAATTCACTCAGCAGCTAAGGATACGGCATGGGCAAAAATGCAAGAACCATTTACTAGGACAGTGCCATGATCAGATTTGGCTTTCAAACAACTAGACATGGATGTGAACTAAAAGTGAATAGAAAAAAAAGAGAGAGAGATAGACCAATGAAGAGGCAAAAAAATGAAGAAGCTTTGACCACGAGTGACATTGGGATGGGGGAAAAGGGACGGGTTGACTGAATTTTGAGGAAAGCAGATTCAGTAACCCTAGGTGACAGACTGAATGTGTAACGTAGAAGGGGGAGATGTGGAGGATAATTCTAAGCTGCTAGTTCAGGAGACTGAGTAGGTTGAGGTGCATTAAAATGAGACTGAACAATTTGAACAAAAGGAAACAGGGTTGGGGGTTTTTTTTCTCATTTTTGTGTTTGTTTATAATTTCAACTTTTAGATTCAAGGAGTATGTGTGCATGTTTGCTACATGGGTATAATGTGTGATGCTGAGGTTTGGAGAACAGTCGGTACCATCACCCAGGTAGTGAGCACAGTACCCAATAATTAGTTTGTCAACCCTTGCCTTCCTTCCTCCCTCTAGTAGTCCCCAGTGCCTATTGTTGCAGTCTTTGTATCTACAAGCACTCAATGTTTAGCTCCCACTTATAAATAAGAATCTGCAGTATTTTGTTTTCTATTCCTGTGTTAATTCATTTAGGAGAATGGTTTCCAGCTGCATCCATGTTGCTACAAATGACTTGATTTTATTATTTTTTATGGCTGTGTTGTATCCTATGGTATAAATGTGCTACATTCCCTGTATCCAATCCATGGTTGATGGGCATCTAGATTGCTTTCATGTCTTTGCTACTGTAAACAGTGCTGCAATGAACATACAAGCACATATGCCTTTTGGTAGAATAATTTATTTTCTTTTGGTTATTATAAACACCCAGCAATGAGATTACTGGGTCAAATGGTAGCTTTTTAAGTTTCTTGAGAAATCACCAAACAGCTTTCCACAATGTCTGAATTAATTTACATGCCCACCAAAAGTGTTTTCTTTTCTCCACAGGCTTGTCTGCATCTGTTGGTTTTTTTCTTTTTCTTTTTTTTTTTTTTTTCTTTCCAGTAATAACCATTCTGACTGGTGTGAGATGGTATCACACTGTGGTTTTCATTTGCATTTCTCTGATGACAGTGATGTTGAGCATTTTTTCATGTGTGCTGGTTGCTCGTATGTCTTCTTTTAAGAAGTGTCTGTTTATTTCTTTTGCCTACTTTTTAACGGGGTTGTTTGTTTTTGGCTTGTTGAATTGTTTTACTTTCCTTATAGATTCTGGAAATTAGAACTTTGTCAGATGCAGTTTATGAATAAAATTTTCTTCTATTCTGTAGGTTACCTGTTTATGCTGTTGATGGTTTCTTTTGCTGTGCAGAGGCTTAGTTTAATTAGGACCCGCTTGTCAATTTTTGTTTTTTTGTTGCAATTGCTTTTGAGGACTTAGTCATAAATTCTTTGCGGAGGCCAGTGTCCAGAATGGCGTTTCCTGGGTTTTCCTCTAGGATTCTTATAGTTTGAGGTCTTACATTTATCTTTAATCCATCTTAAGTTAATTTTTATATATGGTGAAAGGTAGGGGTCCAGTTTCATTCTTCCGTATATGACTAGCCAACTATTCCTGCACCATGTATTGATTAGAGAGACCTTTCCCCATTGCTTATTGTTGTTGACTTTGTCAAAGATCAGATGGTTATAGGTGTGCAGTTTTATTTCTGGTTTCTCTATTCTCTTCCACTGGTCTATGTGTCTGTTTTCATACCAGTATCACACTGTTTTGGTTACTGTAGCCTTATGTAAATATAATAGCATAATTTGAAGTCAGATAATATAATGCCTCTGCCTTTGTTCTTTTTGCTTAGGATTACTTGGGCAATTCAGGCTCTTTTTTGGTTCCAAATGAATTTTAGCATATTTTTTTATTTTTAAAATTAACTGTTATCTTTAGTATAAAATAAAGACTGCTTCACCAACTTGTGTGTCCTCTTTGTGCAGGAATCATGCTAATTTTATTTGTATAATTCCAATTTTAGTCTATGTGTTGCCAATCAGCACTAGAATATTTTTTTCTAATACTGTGGAAAATAATCTTCGTAGTTTGGTAGGAATAGTATTGAATCTGTAGACTGCTTTGGCAGTATGATTATTTTAGCAAAAGGAACACGGCATTGGGGGAGGAGAAAAGAGAATGTGTCAGGTCTCAGAATTATTGAACTTAAGTTGCACATGGGATTCTTCTGGAAGAATTGTATAGTGGGCAGTTTGCAAATACAGCACTGGCATCGGGGAGAATCAAAGCTTGCATTGTTGGCTTTTCTTAATGCTTAACTCAAATAATTACCTTTGAATGTTTGTGCTTACACAACTCACTTTTCTATAGGTTGACATTTAATTTGACTTTTGAGTAGCCTTTCATGTACTTACCTTTCTCGGCCTGAGCTTTTGAACTCATTTGCAGAATCAATTAATTTTAAAAAGCATTTTATTTAGAAATAATTTTAAACTGACAGATTGTCAAGAATTCTATAGAGAACGCTGCTATTCCCTTTATGCAAATTCACCCATGTTTATCCATTTGTCACATTTTGCCACACTTGAGCTCTTGTGCATACAGGCACTCCCTCCTCACCCTCCCTGTCTGCACACACACATTAATTTTTTTCTGAGCCATTTAAAAGTACTTTGCAGACATCGTGACCCTTTACTCCTCAGTGTGTGTGTATTCAGTCTATATTTTTTAAGAACAAGACAATAATAAAATTCAGAAAACTTAATATTGATGTAATACCTTAATCTCTAATCTTATGCCAAATTTACCAATTGTCCTAATAATGTCATTTAAAGCAATTTTTGGTACGTTATCTAGTCCAATAACACACCGATGTTCCATAGAGGTTCTAGGGAACAAATACATTATTTTGAAAACATTTAGGCCAGGCACGGTGGCTCATGCCTGTAATCCCAGCACTTTGGGAGGCTGAGGCAGGCGGATCACCAGGTCAAGAGACCAAGACTATCCTGCCCAACATAGTGAAGCCCCATCTCTACTAAAAATTCAAAAATTAGCTGGGCATGGTGGCACACGTGCCTGTAGTCCCAGCTACTCGGGAGGCTGAAGCAGGAGAATCACTTGAACCCAAAAGGTGGAGGTTACAGTGAGCAGAGATTGCGCCACTGCACTCAAGCCTGGCAACAGAGTGAGACTCTGTCTCAAAAAAAAAAAAAAAAAGAAAAAAGAAAACATTTAGTTGTTACAAATTATTTATAATGTGGACTTTAAATAGTTCATTCAAGAATGAACCACCCCATTCCTTTTAAGCAGATCCGCCCAGTCTTGAAAGGACCAGATTTATGAAGACAAATTTCCCTACGCATTCTCTGAAGTGTCAAGTTGCTATTTCTAACACATACACAAAAAAAATTCAGAGGGAAATATTTGGAAATGTTCCTATTGTTGTGTGCCTAGGAGGTGACAAGAAACGAAATTGTTCCCTGCTTCTCTGTCAAAATCCTGGCATGTAGACCTTCTGTTTTCTCAATTAATTATAGAATTTTGACTGCTGAATGGGCATTCTTTAACCTGGGCTGACCATTTGGAATTTAAAATTAGCAGAGTAATTATATTTACTGGGCCATTGATTCAAGGAAAATTGAGCTCGGCTGATGAATTTGCATGTCGTGAAATGGGTCATGACAGCAGATGGTCTTCTAAGAGGCAAAAAATAACTTTGATGTTGGTTGCTCTTTCTCCTTGACTTCTTTCGTTGAACCCTGCTGCAATAATGTGAATGCTGAAAGCAGGTCAAGTGAATTTGGGATGTCTGGATGGATAATCAAGGAGAGTTGTGAGCTGTCAAAGAAGAATATTTTGATCTTAAAATAAATCACCGTATATGGATATCTGAATATAAAGTTAATGATGTGTTCAATCACCATCATCATTAACATTTATTAAGTCCTCCCTCTCACAGGTGCTATTCTAAATGCTTTACATGTATTGACTTGTTTAATCTTCACCAAAACCAATAAGCAAGGATCATTATCATCTGCATTTTATAAATGAGAACATTGAAAGTAAGAGAATAAATTGACCAAGTTCAAATAAATTGTTTTGGTTTTTGTTTCTTGTCATGTGAAATAATTGAAGCTGGAGGAGATTTTGTCTGTATTAAACTCAGGGAGGTCATATTTAGATTGTGGTTTCTAAATACCATTTCCCACTAAAAGAAGCCAGGGCACCTTGGAGAAATGGCTGATTTGACATCTGGAGCTAGAAATGTACAAGATAAGCATAGAACATCTTGTCATACCAAATGGCAGGAAAAGGACTTTTTTTTTTTTTTAAGGCTCTTATTGGGCAAAGAGGAACAAATTTGAGCATTAATAAAAAGGACAATTAAAATGGATGTCAACAAATAGAAAATATTTGTTGAAACACATATTTAAATCCATTGGTTTATAATAGCACACATCTGGTATTTTTTAGAGGCTCTAGGGAATCAGTGCACTATTTTGAAAGCTGATCAATTGGGAGAAAGAATCAAGCAGGTTTTTTTCCTCCTCTATATGAACTGTATCTCAGTGTAACCAAATATTTAACAAGGGCAAATTTCTTTTTACATAAGTAATCTACCCAACAAATGAAGTAGGAATAATTAAAATATCAGCATTTGAATTACTAGGAATTAATGTTTCTCAGCAATGATCAACAATGGCTGGTAACATTTAAAAAGTGACATTTTATGACTCTTGATGGAAGTACTCCACACTACCTGTGTAAGAGTCTTGCTTTAAAAAAATCCGTTTAAGCATCTGTATCTAACAGGAATTACAGAGGACAGAGGAACATGTTAAGTGACACTATGGGGATGAAATCAGAAAAATCCAGACTATGAGAAACTCAGGGGAAAGAGTCTATTTCTTCTACGCAACAACAATAACAATAGTGAAAGACAAATGTAAGGAGGAAGAATGTTTACATTAAAAGAGACTTAAGGACTGGGCATGATGGCTTATACCTGTAATTCTAACACTTTGGGAGGCTGAGATGGGAGGATCTCTTGAGCCCAGGAGTTCAAGACCAGCCTGGGCAACATAGCATGATCTTTCTTTCTTTCTTTTTTTTTTTTTTTTTTTTTTAAAAAGAGAGAGACTCTTAAAAACTTATAATTAGCCAACAGCAATATATAGGGCTTTTTGGATTCTATTTCAAATACACTTAAAACAAAAAACAGCAAAACAAATTACAGCCAGAACATTTATAAATAATCAGGAAAACAGAAACATTGATATTAAAGAATTATAATTACAGTTTGGGAGACAGGATGATGATGTAATTATATTTAAAACAGAGTCTTTAGAGATACATACTAAAATATTTCAAATGAAATTGTGTGATGTCTAGCTAGGAGTTGCTTCAAAATAATTAGGAGAAGACAGGTACAGTGGCCCAAGCTCGAAATTTCACCTACTCAGTAGGCTGAGGCAAGGGAGATTGCTTGAGCCTGGGAGTTTAAGTCCAGTCTGGATAACTTAGTGAAACCCTGCCTCTAAAAAATAAAAATAAAAATAAAAATAATTGGAAGTGATTGGGGAAATGCGTAGGGCTATTAAAAAAAAAAAACTAATGACAATTATTGAGCTGGATGATAAGTATGTGGAGTTCATTCTTTTATTCTCTCTGCTTTCACATATATTTGAAAGATTCCATATAAAAACTGTTCTTAATGTGGTTCATACATCCAGAAATGCAAATTTATTTGTGGCTATATGATATAACGCAATGTTTCTTAAAATATATTCTTTGGAACATTAGTTCCAAATAATAAGTTGGTTCCCATTAAGAGATTTCCTTCATATAACAGTTTTTGAGATTAGATTAGAAAATGCTGAATTAGGGGGCAAGATTGCTGAATATTCTACCAATTGCCTCCTCACAAGAACACCAAATTTAATAACTATCTATACAAAAAACACCTTCATAAGAACCAAAAATCAAATGAGCACTTCCGGTACCTGGCTTTAACTTCATATCACTGAAAGAGCCATGGAAGAGGGTAGGAAAGACAGTCTTGAATTGCTAATGATATCTCTCCCTTGTACTCTAGTAGTAGTTGTATAGATCATAGAGAGACTCTGTGTGCTTAGGAGAGGGAGAGCACAGCGATTGTGAGACTTTGCATTGAACTCAGTGCTGCCCTGTCACAGTGGAAATCAAAACCGGGCTGAACTGAGCTGATGCCAACCCACAGAGGGAGTATTTAGACCAGCCCTAGCCAGAAAAAAGTCAGAATCGCCCATCCCAGCAGGTGATAATTGAGTTCTAGCAAGCCAATAGCTTTAGCAACCGCAGGCTAAAGTGCTCTGGGGCTCTAAATAAACTTGAAAGGTAGCCTAGGCCACAACTCCTAGGCAAGTTTCAGTGCTGTGCTTGGCTCAGAGCCAGTAGACTTGTGGGGCATGAGGACACTCCCCTGGGGTGTTTAAGGGAGCATCTGTGCCACCCCTCCCTCAAAACCAGGCAGCACAGCTTTTGGTTCCAAAAGAGACCCTTTGCTTCCATCTGAGAAGAGGAGAGGGAAGACTCAAGCGGAGTTCATCTTGCATCTTGGACATCGGCTCAGCCACAACAGGATAGGACACTGGGCAGGCCGTGAGGCCCCCATTTCAGGCTCAAGTTCCTGCATGACATTTCTAGACATACCCTGAGCTGGAAGAGAACCGACTACCTTGAAAGGAAGGACTCAAAGGGACCTAAGAGATATTTACAGAGCATTTCATCCAACAGCTACAAAATACAAATTATTTTCCTCAGCACATCAATGATTTTCAAGGATAGATCATATGTTAGATCACAAAACTAGTCTTATAACATTAAGAAATTGAAATAATATTAAGCATCTTCTCTGACTACAATGGGAAAAAAATCTAGAAATCAATAACGAGGAATTTTGGAACCTATACAAACACATGGAAATTAATATATTCCTGAATTATCAGTGGGTCAATGAAGAAATCAAAAGGAAATCAAAAATTTTCTTGATACTAATAATAACAGAAACATATCATACCAAAACTTATGGAATATAGCAAAAGCAGTACTAAGAGGAATTTTAGATACACAAGTACCTACGTCAAAAAAGAAGAAAACTTTCAAATAAACAACCTAATAATGCATCTTAGTGAGCTAGAAAAGCAAGAACAAATCACACTCAAAGTTAGTAGAAGAAAAGAAATAATAAAGATCAGCAGAAATAAATAAAAGTGAAACAAAAAAAATACAAATGATCAATGAAACAAAATGTTGGTTTCTTGAAAAGATAAAATTGACAAACCTCTAGCCAAACTAAGAAAAAAAAAGAGAGAATACCCAAGTAAATACAATCAGGGATGAAAAAGAAGACCTTACAAACAATACTGCATAAATATAAAGTATCATTTGTGGCTATTAAGAGCAAGTATATGCCAATAAATGGGAAAACCTAGAAGAAATTGATAATTTTCTAGACACATACATCCTCCTAGATGAAACCATGAAGTTCAAAACCTGAACAAACCAATAACAAGTAATAAGATCAAAGTTGTAAATAAAAAGTCTCCACTCAAAGAAAAGCCTCGAGCCCCATGGCTTCACTGCTGAATTCTATGAAACATTTAAAGAAAAATTCATACCAATCCTACTCAAGGTATTCCAAAAAATAGAGGAGGAGGGAATACTTCAAACTCATTCTACAAGGCAACTATTTTCCTGGTAACAGAACCAGACAAAGGTGTACATAAGAAAGAAAGAAAGAGAGAGAAAGAGAGAGAGAAAGAAAGAAAGGAAGGAAGGAAGGAAGGAAGGAAGGAAGGAAGGAAGGAAGGAAGGAAGGAAGGAAGGAAGGAAGGAAGGAAGGGAAAGAAAGGAACAGAGAGAGAAAGAAAGAAAAAGAAAGAGAAGGAAGGAGAAAGAAAGAGAAGGAAGGAAGAAAGAGACAGAAAACTACAGGCCAATATCACTGATGAATATTGATGTACAAATCCTCAAAAAAATACTAGCAAACTGAACTTAGCAGCACATTAAAAAGATCTTTCATCAAGATCAAGACAGATTTATCCCAGGGATGCAAAGATGGTTCAATATATGCAAATCAATCAATGTGATAAAGAGTATCAACAGAACAAAGGAGAAAACCCACATGATCATTTCAATTGATGCTGAAAAATCATTTGACAAAATTCAACATCCCTTTGTAATAAAAAGCCTAAAAGAACTGGATATAGAAGGAATATACCTCAGACAGTTGCAGTGATTCACACCTGCAATATCAGCACTTTGGGAGGCTGAGGTTGGTGTATCAACTGAGGCCAGGAATTTGAGACCAGCCTGACCAACATAGAGAAACCCTGTCTCTACTGAAAATACAAAATTAGCCGGGCATGGTGGTGCATGCCTGTAATCCCAGCTACTCGGGAGGCTGAGGCAGGAGAATCACTTGAACCCAGGAGGCAAAGGTTGTGGTCAGCTAAGATTGTGCCAATGCACTCCAGCCTGGGCAACAAGATTGAAACTTCATCTCAAAAAGAAAAAAAAGAGGAAATATACCTCAACATAATAAAAGTTAGACACAGCAGACCCACAGCTTGTATAATACTGAATGGCAAAAAACCAAAAGCCTTTTCTCTAAGATCTGGAACATGACAAGAATGCCCATTTTCACTACTGTTATTCAACATGGTACTGCAAGTCCTACCCAGAGTAATCAGCTAAAAGAAAAAAATAAAGGGCATCCAAATTGGAATGGAAAAAGTCAAATTAGCCTTGTCTTCAGATGATGTGATCTTATAGTTGGAAAAACCTAAAGATTCTACTAAAATACCCTTAGAACTGATAAACAAATTCAGTAAAGTAGCATGATACAAAATCGACACAAAACTTAGTAACATTTCCATATGCCAACAGTGAACAATCTGAAAAAGAAATCAAGAAAGTAATCCAATTTACAACATCTACAAAGAAAATAAAATACCTAGAAACAAACTTAACCAAAGAAGTGAGAGATCTCTACAGTGAAAACTATAAAACACTAATGAAAGAAATTGAAGAGGAAGTCACAAAAATTGGAAATATATCCCATGTTCATTGATTGGGAGAATCAATATTGTTAAAATGTTCATACTACTCAAGGCAATCTATAGGTTCAGTACAATTCCTATCAAAATACCAAAGATATTCTTCATAGAAATAGAAAAAACAATCTCAAAATTTATATGGAATCACAAAAGACCCAGAATATCCACCACTATCCCAAGCAAAAGGAAATACATCCTTCAAGGAAGAAATACAATCTCTCTATAATCAACAGAATTCTGTCATTTATGCTATAATATAAAACAGTCAAATAACAGAAAGTATTTTTGTTTTACTCCCTTGAAGAAATCATCAGTATCAAATTCTCTTTTGTTATGTTGAACAAATACTCTTTCTTTTTATAAATGTATTTTAAATATCTCTTTTGAAATGTAACAGCTGTAAAACCTGAGGTACATTAATCCCTGTCTCTGTCCTCATTTCTTCCTGTATGCAAATATTTGGTAAAAGCCAAAACTATATTTAAAAATTTCAAGTTCATAAAGTGTTTCTTCCTCATACTTACTTTAATACATGTTTTGCAGTTTTTTTCCCCAAAACAGTATTTCTCCTTTCATTGAATTTGTTCTTTGGTTCCTATTGCTATTATGAAAGTGTTCTTATTTTCTATTACATTTTTAAATTAGATACTGCTGGAGTAGAGTAACATTATTCAATTTGTATGTCAATTTTATATTCAACAAAATTATGTAGATATATATACATACACATATATACGTATATATGTATATATGAGTTTATGTATATGTATGTATACACACACACACACACGCGCACACACACACACACACACATACATACAAGTTTCCTTGCAAAAAAATGTTGAACCTGCCAACATTGCTGGAAGAAATGCAAAGTTGTATGGCCACTTTGGAAAACAGTCTGGAAGTTTCTCAATATAGTAAACATAGGGCTACCATGTGAACAAGGAAGTCCACTGGTAGATATACACCTGAGAAAAACAAATGTCCACACAAGAGCTTGTACAAGAATGTTCATAGCAGCATTACTCAAAATAGGTGGAAGAGTGGAAAATAGCACAAATGCTCATCAACTGATGAATAGATAAATCAAATGGGGTATATCCATACAATGGAATCTTAGTCAACAATTAAAAAGGAATGACATATTGATACAGGTCACAATATGGATAAATCTTGAAAACACTAGATTATATGAAAAAAACCAATCACAAGCAATGACATGTTCTATTATTCCATTTACGTAAAATATCCAGAATAGGTAAATTCATAGAAACAAAAGGGACTGGGGAGGGGGTGAGAGTTGGGAACTGGGAATGACGGCTAACCAGTATTGGGTTTTTTTTCTAGACATGATGAAATGTTTTACATTGATTGGGATGGATGTACAACTCTAAATATGCTAAAAACAGTTCAATTGTACATTTTAATGGGTGAATTATATGTAGTGGGAATGATACCTCAAGCAATTTTGATTTTGTTTGTTTGTTTTAATTTCAACTTTTATTTTAGATACAAGGGCTACATGCAGGTTTGCTACATTCTGCTGCACCCAAGTAGTAATTATTGTACCCAATGGACAGCTCTTCAATCCATGCTCTGCTCCCCTCTCTAGTAGTCTGCAGTGTCTGTTGTTCCCATGTTTATGTGCATATGTGAATAGAGCAATTTTTGAAAGTTTCTCCTGAAAATTCTAGAGATAACTCCCATTTACAGGAAATATGGGGAGATAGAGGGACATGTTAAATGACACTGGGAAGTAAACAGGCAAATCTGTTACATAAAATATTCTACAGAACAATTTACTCAGTTTCCACAGGGTAGAAAAAAAGTTATAAATTTCTAATTTATAAATTAGAAAAAAATAAGGAAGATGGAGATTTAAGAGGCTTAAGAATCAAATATGATGTGTGGACCTTGCTTGAAGCCTGATTAGACCAAAACAACTATAAAGAATTGTTTTGAGATTATTGTGAAACTGCAATTAAGGACTCAGAATTGGTTGATACAAAAAAGTTATTACAAATTTTTTTGGAAGTGATAATACTAGGGTTTGTTTTTGTTTGTTTGTTTGTTTGTTTTTAAAGAAAATGTGCACATTTTTAGAGAGATATATTGAAGTGTCCGAGTGTTAGGACATCTGGGATTTGTTTTGAAAATACTTAGCAAATAAAGATAGAGGAGAAATATATGAAGCAAAAGAGTAAAAACAGTCTTAATGTGGAGTCTAGGTGGTGGGCATTTTATTCTCTCTTTTTGTATATATTTATGAGGGGAAAAAAGATGAGGAGAAAGAAATTATCTGCATATGTTTACTATTTTATGTATGGGGAACATTTTTTAAACTTCAGTTTTCTAATATTTTTGGTTCAATTTGGTATATTTACTTCATAAGAGTTATTTGAGTACTTAAGGTGGTTTTGCTTGTCATGTCTAACAGTCAAAGTACTTATGAAGGAAAAAACAATAACATATTTTTAAATGTTGGCCTATTAGGGTGATGTATGCTTTGTAAGGTGTTTTAAGTTTGTAAAAGAAAACAAATATTATTCAAATTTCCCTTAAAAAGTGATTTTTATACTGTTGAACTGAATAGGGTAATATTTTCTTAGAATTTTTACAACCAAATTCGTTAGATTATTCTATGATTTTTTTCTAAAGCTCTTCTTATCTGGTATATTGAGGTTATATTGGTTTCTTAAATTGAGGTGGTTAACTTTCCCTTTTTTTCTGTTCTTTAAAGTCTAAAGTAATTTTATAAGATAGGCATGATTTGTTCCTAAACATTTGAAAAGTTCCCCTGTAAAAAAATGTCTGGACCTGTTTGCCAGGTGTGGTGGCTCATGCCTGTAATCCTGGCACTTTGGGAGGCCAAGGCAGGCGGATCACCTGAGGTCAGGAGATCGAGACCAGCCTGGCCAACACGGTGAAACCCCATCTGTATTAAAAATACAAAAATTAGCCAGGCGTGCTGGCACATGCCTGCAATCCTAGCTACTCAGGAGGCTGAGGCAGGAGAATGGCTGAAACCTGGGAGGCAGAGGCTGCAGTAAGCCAAGTGTGTGGCAGAGCAAGACTCTGTCTCAAAAAAATAAAAATAAATGCCTGGCCTTGTTGACTTTTTTTTTTTTTTTTTTTTTTTTTGAGACGGAGTTTCGCTCTTGTTACCCAGGCTGGAGTGCAACGGCGTGATCTCGGCTCACCGCAACCTCCGCCTCCTGGGTTCAGGCAATTCTCCTGCCTCAGCCTCCTGAGTAGCTGGGATTACAGGCACACACCACCATGCCCAGCTGATTTTTTGTATTTTTAGTAGAGACGGGGTTTCACCATGTTGACCAGGATGGTCTCGATCTCTTGACCTCATAATCCACCCTCCTCGGCCTCCCAAAGTGCTGGGACCACAGGCTTGAGCCACCGCGCCCGGCCCCTCTTGTTGACTTTTAATAAGGGGTTTTGACTACTGATTCAATTTCTTTAAAGATGTATTAGTTATTTATTGCTATATTACAAATAACTCCAAAGCCTAATAACATTAAAACAACATGTATTAACTCATAGTTTTGTAAGTCAGGAATCTGGATGCCTCTTGCTCTGAGTTGCTCACAAGGCTACAGTCAAGGTGACAGCTGAGGCTGCAATCACCTCAAGACATACCTGGAGAAGATCAGCCTCCAAGCTCACTCATGTGGCGGCCAGCAGCCCTAAGGTCCTCACTAGCTGTTGGCTAGAGACATTGGTTCCTCGCTGACATGGTTTAGATGTTTGTCCCCTCCAAATCTCATGTTGAAATGTGACCTCCAATGTTGGAGGTGGGACCTAATGAAAGGTATTGGATGACGGGGGTGGATCCCTCATGAATGGCTTAGCCCCATGCCCTTGGTGATGAGGGAGTTCTTGCTCAGTTAACTTGAGATCTGGTTGTTTAAAAGAGTCTGGACCCTCTCTCTTGCTCTATCTCTTGTTCCGGCTATTGCCATGTGCCATCATGGTGCCTCATCACCTTCCGCCATGATTGTAAGCTTTCTGAGGCCCTCACCAGAAGCTGTGCAGATATTGATACCATACTTCCTATACAGCCTGAAGAGCTATGAGCCAATGAAAACACTTTAAAAAATAAATAAATAACCCAGCCCAAGGTATTTCTTTATAGCAATGCAAGAACAGACTAAATACACTTACCTTTTGAGCCTCTCCAGAGGACAGCTCACAGCATGGCAGCTGGCTTCCCTCAGATCAGCTGGCAAGACGTAGGATGTAGCAGACAGGAGCCACGGCATCTTTGTAACCCAATCTCAGAAGTGATATTTCATCACTTTTGCTGTGCTCTATTCATTAGAAGCAAGTCACTAATTCCAAACCGGCCTTAAGGGGAAGGGATTACATAAGAGTGGAAGTACTGGCCGGGCATAGTGGCTCTTGGGAAGCCAAGGCAGGTGGATCACCTGAGATCAGGAGTTCAAGACCAGCCTAGGCAACATGGTGAAATCCCGACTCGACTAAAAATACAAAAATCAGCTGGGCGTGGTGGCACGTGCCTCTAATCCCAGCTACTTAGGAGGCTGAAGCAGGAGAATAGCTTGAGCCCCGGAGGTAGAGATTGCAGTGAGCCGAGATTGAGCCATTGCACTCCAGCCTGCAGTAGAACGAGACTCTGTCTCCAAAAAAAACAAAAGCGTAAGTGCCAGAAGGTAGGGATAACTGGGGACCATCTCAGAGACTCTGTACCACAAAAAGTGGTTTTAGATTTTATGTTTCTTTTCCAATCAATTTTGATGAGTTACATTTTCCTATATAATTAACCATTTTATTTGTATTCAAATGTACTTATATCAAGTTCTTGACAGTTTTATCACTTAGAATGTAGCTTTGTACTTGTTTGGGTGTACAAAGGCCATAAGAACAATGACTTAACTATGATAGAAATGTATTTCTCTTTCTTTCATAACATTTTAAGCATGAGCAGTCCAGGGACTAATCTGGACTAATACTTCGTGGTTTCAGGACCCAGGTTCCCATTCTCAATTCATGGCTTTCCTCCCATGGTTTCAGATCGTTTATTCAGGTCTCACCACCAAGCCCATACTCCAGCCAGCAGAAAGAGGAAGGGAACACACACTTTTATTTATTTATTTTCTACCTGCTGGTAGAAAACATAACTTCCCCTCATGCTATTGAGGACTAAACTCTGATTTTTTTTTATCTTGCCCAAATGGGGAGTCATGCCCTACACATCATAAATTCTCATCAGATGGGTTTTATTTAACCCTATATCTTATGATTTACTTTCCAACCTGACTCTGGCATAACATTGCGAGACAAGGGAGAAGATCAAAATATTTTACCCCAAAACATGTTTTTTTGCCATATTTTGAAATGGCCCTGCAAAGCTGTTCTTTGTGGAGGAAAATGCATCTGTAAATCATCTCTAGTAACATAGCTACATCTTTTTTCTTCCAGACTCTCCCCATCCTAAAGAGATAAACAAAGATCTGAATAGAAAACCTTGGGAGACATTTGTCACCTATGATCTCTAAGGGCAGCCACTTCAAAAGAACTTTGTTCTCCTCTACCTTTATCTTAACCTGAACATTCCCCTTTTATCAATCCCAAGTCATCAGACAAACTCAACCAACTGTTAATCAGAAAATGTTTAAAATTCACCTGTAGCCTAGAAGCCCCTGCTTTCAGTTGTCCTGCCTTTCTGGACCAAACCAATATATTTCTTAAATGTATTTGATTGATGTCTCATGCCTCTCTAAAACCTATAAAACCAATAAACCAAGCTTTGCCCTGACCACCTTGGACACATGTTCTCAGGACCTCCAGAGGGCTATGTCACAGGCCATGGTCACTCACAAGTGGCTCAGAAATAAATCTCTTCAAATATTTTAGAGCTTGACTCTTTTCATCAATGCTGTCTTCATTATCTCCTTTCTTCTACTGGCTTTATATTTATTACTGTTTTTCTAATTTCTTGAGTTAAATCTTGTCTATTTTCAGTCTTTCACGGTTTTTAACTAATAAAATTATACCTACAACTTAAATTGTATCCTCAGTTATTAATATATAGTAATTTCCTTATTGTTTCAAAATTCCCCATATTTTTAAATTTTGAGTGATACTTTTGAATTAGTATTTTTTATTTCTAGGATTTTAATTGGTTCTTTTTCATATCTTTCAGGTTTATTTATATTTGTCTGACTTTTAAAAAATGTAATTTCTTATTCTACCTTGTGGATGCAATTTCTTTATCTCTCTGAATATTATAAGCATAACTTTTAGATCTTCATCAGAATGTTTGTCACAAGTATCTAGAATCAGTGTTTTTCTGATTGTTAATTTTGAAAGCTGTTTTTTATTTCAGTGTTGGTTTTTAAAATAGGTTTTGGAATTTGGGTTTGTAGGCTAATCTAGCCTGGGACATTTTTCCCATATCATTCTTTCTATGCTAACTCCTCCCTAGATAAGAGGTTTGGAATTGCCTCCATGCCTCTTCATTACAGAGTCTGAATGGATCACTCCTGCCTTTTGATTATATTGGTGATATAACAGATAGAGGTGGCAGCTTGCCTCAGTCTCTGATTAAAAGGCAGTGATAATGTTCCTCCACTTCCCCAGAGATACATTTTATACATGTTCTGCCAGGCAGCATTTTTCAATACAGGCTTTTTAAAATTAGAGAGCCCCAGACTGATTGCAAGCAATGAGCCTGTCTCAAGCCTCTCAGTTGGTTTGAGTCCCTTTAGTTCCATTTAGTCTCCAGAAGCCGAATCTTTTTGCCTTCATGTTTGCACTTCTGCAGTTCAGTGACCCCTGACTTGACTTCCTGCTTACTGTTTTGTGTTTTTGTCATTGCTGTCTGTCAATGGAGATCTGATTCCCCATGGAGATGTTCGGACCAAAAGTTTACTCACTATGCGTGACAGACATTTTTGTGTTTACTAAAATCTGTTTCCTCTATTGCCAGGGCACAATACAAGACTACATTTCCCGCCTCCTTTGCAATTAGGTATGGACATATAGTTTGCATTTAGTTATGGCCAAAGAATGTGAGCAGAAGTGGTGCATAAAATTTCTAGGCCTGTCCCAAAAAACCTCCCATGTCATGTTGCATATACTATCCTTTTTCCCCTGGTCTTTAACCAGACGTGAAGGAGTCAGAGATAGTAGGGATGGAGGAGCCACAAAACAGCAAGAGCCTGGGTCCATGAATGACTGCATGAAAGGCAGCCCTCTGGACACATGGTTAAATGTACTTGAGTGAGAAATAAATGTTTATTGTATTAGGTTGGTACAAAAGTAACTATAGTTTTGTACATTACTTTCAATGGCAACATTTTGGCAAAACTTTCAATATTATTCCACTTAGATTTCAGAGCTTGTCTGATACAGCTAGCATTACCCTTAACTAATGCACAATGCCTAATTTTGTTTTTAAATTTGTGTATTTCCAATATTGTTTTCCTATTTTATATATATCGCTCTATGTGTTGGAAAAGAAGAGATATCTCAAGGAGTAAATTTACAAAGCAATCTTGGCCAAGTTCCTGATCATACAATTTATGTAATCTCTTCATAACATTTTCTGTTCCCAATCAAGACAAGTATCAATCATACAGAAGTGTGAAATGATGTTATCATTGAAATGTTCATAGCAATGTTTTGGTGAATTTCATCTCTACCACTGCAGCAACACCATGCCCTTGGAGCAAGACATAACTGTTAGTAGCTCTTAATTCACCTGCTGTTATTTTAGGAAGCATCAGGTAACCGACTCCTCAACACAAATCCATTAACTTCTAACTGCTTTACTAGAGACATGTTTTTGCGAAACCTCTTTAATGCATGCCCCTGCTATGCCAGCGGCCAGTGCTGTGGTAGCCCCTAAGGTACAGTTTGTGTAAATACGGTAGGTACTCCCAATGAATATTTAACCCACTTGCATTTAACCAAGCCATTCTGTAGCAGAAGAAAGAGTCACCCTTGTCTGATGAGGACTATTAAAAGGGCCTGAGACATCCTGACCATTCCCAGGGTAATTTCTCCCTTGTGATTTGAACATATGCCTGCTCTTCCTTTGATGCACCATGGCATCTCAAGAGCATACTAAATATGTCATCCGAGATGTCTGTTTAGAGATGACAGCAGAAGTAAAGGCCTCTGCCTGTCAAGTTTGATTCTGTCACTGAGCATCTCCTGCTGGGTCTTTTGAATTCAGACTCTCTCCTCCCAGGCACCCTCTCACATGTTTACTTCAGACTGTTACTGGCGTCACCGCATTGCTTCCTAAAAGCAGTTCTGCTGATCATCTTACTCTGAGGTCCTCCCTTCCTTGGGTTTTGCTAGGATTAAAACAGGATAAACTCCCTCGTGGTGCTATCACAGAGGTTTCTCATAATCTCTGCGTTTCTTAATGAGTGTATTTATTTTTACTTTCTGTACTTCTGTTTCCTTTGAGTTCCCCACTGCCTTCCTTTCTCAATTTTTTGCAGTTCTTCATTTCTTTACATTCATTAAAAAAAAAAAAAAAAGATTTTCAAAATCCTCCTTAAAGCTCATATCCCTAGGATATACTGATAGATCACAGTTTTTTGTTTGTTTTTTGTCTTTGTTGAGACAGAGTCTCACTCTGTCACCCAGGCTGGAGTACAGTACCATCTCGACTCACTGCAACCTCTGCCTCCTGGGCTGAAGCCAACCTCCCACCTCAGCCTTCCAAGTAGCTGGGACTGCAGGTACATGCCACCACACCCGGCTAATTTTTGCATGTTTTATAAAGACAAGGATTTGCCGTGTTGCCCAAGCTAGTCTTGAACTCCTGAGCTTAAGCCATCCACTTTCCTCAGCCTCACAAAGTGCTCGGATTGTAAGCATGAGCCACTGAGCCAGGCCAGATCAGTTTTTGCTTCAGGGGTCAATAATCAGGGTTGGATGGCTTTAGGGAATCTGTGCTGTTGTGTTTGTATACACTTTTCTGGAGGAAATTTCATACATTTTGTTAGATTCCCAAAGTCAATTGGCACCAAATAAATTTAAAAACTATTATTACGGTCAGACTCGGTGTGTATGTGTTTGTTGTTTGTTTTTCTGCAGCATCCTGACAGTGCAGGGTGGAGAAGGCTTTTAGGACCTTTGGCAAGGGTTTCTGTCAACCATAACAGTAAAAAAAAACTTGTTATTTAAACCAAAAGCCTTGAACTTTTGTAAATTTGATAGCAAGGGAAAAAAAATCAAGAGCAAAGTTGAAGACAAGACTGAAATATAATTCCTGTTCTGTTTCAATTGCAATAAGAAACTCCTTAATTTTGGATTAAATGGTGGGTTTAGAGGAGGGAACAAGTACAATGGGGTAGGGAAGGCTTATCTCTGGAAAGCTCAGTTCAAGTTAGTTAAAAATCCTAATGGACAGCGTGGGGGTGGGAAGTTGGGGAGAGATAGCATGGGGAGAAATGCCAGATACAGGTGATGAGGAGGAAGGCAGCAAATCACACCGCCGTGTGTGTACCTATGCAACAATCTTGCATGTTCTTCACATATACCCCAAAACCTAAAATGCAATAAAAAAATAATATAATCCTAATTTCAAATTTAAAGTATTATTTCACAATCATTTTATTACGTGCATTATATAGTTAAAAATGTAAATGTTCACTAATAAAGGAAAGTGAGAGAAGTTAATGAAGAGATATTTCAAAGCAATGATATTAAACAGTACTAAGCCCTCAATATATTAATACAAAAGAATTAATTCCTTTTGAGGAATGTTCATGAAAGGAACATTTTTTAAGTTGCAAGAGCCTGCTGCCACTAACTTTCTCAGAGGTCACCCCTCTTTCCTCCCCAAAAGTTAATACAACTTTTCATGTACTCATGTGTTCATTTCCCATTTCCATAGCTTCTTGGGGGTCTAGCTTCACCAAATGTTCTCACCGCTCTGTATTGTGGCTTCTTCCCCCGGGGCATTTATTACTGACCCCCTCAAATCATCACTGAAAAGTGTGTGATGATTTTTGGTGTTCTAGAGCTGGATGGAGCTTGCATCCTTCTGCATGACACACAGGCAGCTACAGGCCAAGCCTACTCAGAGCCCAGAGGTTTCTTTGGGGTTCACTTCTGTGCTTGACTCTCTGCAGCCAGCAGCCTCATTGTGAGCCCAGCTGGCTGCTCCGCCACACTGTCTGCACTTCGTGAGCACTGCCTTAGGGAACCATCACCAGCAGATCTGCCACGGGAGTCCCTGTGGCAATAGGGGCCCAGCACCTCGTGTATAGAGTACCAAGAAGGAAGCACCCCTACCTCCATCAATTCCTAGATTCTGTTTTAACCAAGCCGTTTGCTCCCTTTCCCTGATCAGCTAGTTTACAGGAATTGCTAACATGGGGCAAAGATTATTTTTATCCTCTTTTCATTCTTTCTTTCTACCATTTGGCATCAGCTGAGCAGTAACCTCACCAAAAGTCTGGAAATCCTTAAAAAGGAGGAGAGGCACTAGGCCAGTGAATCCATGAACTGGATAATCGGCCCCCTGAATAATTAGGACCAGACAGTACAATAAACAACACCCCCGCCTTCCTGAGAGCCAGCAGCAGGCCCAGCCATAGACTCTCCCTGCTGGAGATGCAAGAGGAGACTTCCTTCTGCCTGCAATGCCCCCAGTCCTGCCCTGCATTCAAGGCCACAAACAACTCCCCTTCAGCTCAGACTTATCTTTCCTCACGTGGAGTGAGTTTTCTGGACTTGGATGTGAATACGACATGCTGGCCTGGAATTTGCACGAGCTCCACTTCATGTCTCTACGTTTGCTCCAGTGAACAGATTTTATATCTGCTGGCAAAGGCAGGCAGTGGCGCTCAGAGACAAGGGCATTTGAAACCGCGTTTTTTGGCTCATTAAAGCCATTCTGCCGATGTTGCTCCTCATGTCATTCAACCTATTTTCAAGCCGTTTTCTCAATGGTGCACTTCAGGGAGGTTGGGCATGGATTTTGCTAGGAACTGGATCGTGTCCACAAGTCTCATCAGGGCCAGTTTATTCTCGGGCTCTGGCAACCTTTGAATAGCTCTCCCACCTTTGGGGGGCTCCCACACAAAGCCTGCTCTGCACAGTTTGCCCACGAACCAAGATGTTTATTTCCTCTTGTTTCTGAAGTCATGGGTGCTTTGACGTTGCTCCCACAGCGGGAGCAGAATCTGTTTCCACCTGACAGCAAATAGCCATCGCAAATATGTACAAACTCAGAAGTCAGGTTGGATGTCTTCCCTATCCAGGCTGGTCAAAGAAGGGCTAGAGGCAGAGTGTTTGAAAGCACCAGGAAAACATGCCCGACTCAGAGCTTTCCTCGTTAATTAGGGTACTTACAGAATTTGCTCACTCCAAGTCTGAAAAGAAAACAGCTTACTTCATTGGTAGACTGAAAAACTGGTGACTTTCTCTCCATCTCTGTCTCACTCTGCAGTGGGCAGGGTGGAGGGTGGCGGGAGCTGGGTGGTTTGCCCAGGTCACAGCTTCGTGATTCCCCAACTTCCTTGTTCAGAGGCCCTGAAAGGCATTCGCCCTGGCAGAAAAGATTCTACGTCCAAAGCTCTGCTCCTTCTCATCCTTTCCTGGCATCCTAACACTCCATCTGGAAACAGAGCTGTGACCTGCCCAAGCACACTCTTGATTCATCCCCGGTGCCTGAGAGCTGTATTGCTCTGTGGAAATACACACTGGGTAGCAAGTTTCTCTCGATGATCATTGGGGGCTGAATATTAAGCATTAAATGCCTGGTTAAAGGAGCTAGAGTACCTAATTCAACCCTCAGCGAGGGCTGATAACAGAAATTCAGCTCCTTAAGCAGCTGAGAGAAAAATCTGGGCCTTCCCCAGGGCAATTAGGCAAAAATGAAATAAAAAGGAATCCAATTGGAAAGGAAGAAGTTAAACTATCTTTACTTTCAGATGACATAATCTTGGATATTAAAAAAGCTTAAGGGGGTAGGGTGAGGTGATTCACTACTGTAATCCCAGCTTGGGTGGATCACTTGAGCCCAGGAGTTCAAGACCAGCCTGGACAACATAACAAGACCCCATCTCATTTAAAAAAGAAAAAAATAACAGGAAAAAATAAAACCCAAGGAATTCATTTAAAAACTGCTCAAATGAATACATTTTTTAGCAAGGTTTTAGGATAAAAGATCAATACACAGGCCAGGCACAGTGGTTTATGCCTGTAATCCCAGCACTTTGGGAGGCTGAGGCGGGCAGATCACGAGGTCAGGAGTTCGAGACTAGCCTGACCAACATAGTGAAACCCCGTCTCTACTAAAAATACAAAAATTAGCTGGGCGTGGAGTCGTGCACCTGTAATCCCAGCTACTCGGGAGGCTGAGGCAGAAGAATTGCTTGAACCCGGGAGGCAGAGGTTGCAGTGAGCTGAGATTGTGCCACTGCACTCCAGCCTGGGTGACAAAAAACAGTGTATTTCTCTGCAGTAGTAATGAGCAAACCAAAAATAAAATTAAGAAAAAAATTTCATTTATAATAGCATTAAAAAGAATAAAATACTTATAAATAAATTTAACAAAAAAAGTATAAAACCTATGTTCTGAAAACTATGAAACATCGTTGAAAGAAATTAAGACCTAAAAAAAGGACCAACATCCCATGTTCATGAATCAAAAGACTTAATGTTGTTGGGCTGGGCGAGGCGGCTCACACCTGTAATCCCAGCACTTTAGGAGGCCAAGGAGGGTGGATCACCTTGGGTCAGAAGTTCAAGACCAGCCTGG